>NC_091209.1:21527298-21687298 GCF_040958095.1 Procambarus clarkii
GAGAGAAAATGTAATACTATTTACTTTAATATTTAAATTTTAAAATTTACTCCTACGTTCTCATTTAATTTACGTTCTACGTTCTAATTTACTCTCTGCGTTCACTCTACCTGCTGGGTACCTGCTTCCACCTCACCTGCTGACTCCTAGCTTTAATCAACATATCATTCCCTTTCGTACTGTCACCTTACCTGTCGTGTCTCATGCAACCATCTCCCATGTTGAGAGGATGAGAAGGACTGCCTGGCGTTGGGTAGCAGAGGGTAACGAAAGGTTTCATCAAAGGAATTCAGGAAGATCAAAGGTGGGATCCCATATCCAAGTCAGCTAATCTATGTGACCAGAGTTTGGTAAGTGATTGATGCTCTCAGGGTGATGAAACTCCTATGCTGTTACAGAATTCAGATACAGAGGTATCTGAATTGAGATATTCAGATACAGAATGAATGTAACTTCTTAGGAATGAAAGTACGTCAGTAATGTTTTTGTAGATTTTAGTCCATAGTTGAGATCAGAATATGGGGTGATCTACAGGTTCAAGGATGGATGAACCTAAGGATTAGTCGTTGTTGAAGTGTCCAGAATTCTGATTACACTTGCGAGAAGCTATCATGTCCAAGATTGGACAATTCTTTCTAGCACTGACAAAGTAACGGCACCTAGAGAAACGGTAACGCTTGTATTTCTTCCAAGGAAATTCTTTAGAAATTTCTAAATTTCTTAAAAATTTATTAGTCTATGTCACATGGAAGAGTCTTGCAAAAGGTACAATAATCAGATCCGTTCAACCGTCAGTTGGTTCTTATCTGAGTGCAAATCTAAAGAGAGATTACTGCCGATATCAGGTTGAGCACCAACAATTATTTGCATAAGGCTGGTATCATTTACAGCAAACATCATCAATAAGTTGTATTTGGATACTAAAACAAAGTTACGTAAAGAGGATAATCTAAAATAACAGATTTGTTTAGGTTACATAAAAACAATGGGGTTACCTCTTATATTATTTATAAAAAAAACTGGTAATGAGTTCCAATAGAAAAACGTACATATTCAACTCACGAGCATAGCTGGTTTACAACTGAAATCCCATTTACCAATGAACACAAATCCATATTTAACCGTTAAAAATATTAACACTTAGCCATAATCTATTTCTAGTGCCACCAAAACTGTTGAGAGGACAATATGGAAGAATCCTTTTAACACTAAGAATATTGAAACGTAAAAATCAGTCAACGCCCAATAAATACTCATGACTCTAGTGGATCAACATCTCTGGAAATGAGTCATATCCAAATGCAGTCAGCTTGCGCCAATATTTTCTTGCAGAAAATAGCTTTCTTGGTCTTTTGTACGTGAACATACGCCTTGTTTTGACAACTCTTGTTGTATGCATTACAGCAGAGCAGCGAGCTGAAGCTAGGAAACACTCACCTCCACATGTGCAAGATTTTCAATAACACCAGAGATATAGGTCAGTTTAGTATACATTCTGAAAGTTTTGACAAATGCACATTCAGCGAAATCGATAAGGATAAGCGACTTATATACTGCAGATTTGTTGCAGAGATGTGACAGTCGGGGAATAAGAAACGAGCGGCGCGACCACACAGACAAGATTGCAAAAGAGACATATCTTGTTATATCTTGAACACATATCTTGTTCATATCGTGAACACATATCTTGTTCATATCGTGAACACATATCTTGTTCAAAGACTACTCATGTAGTGACTGGGACTATATGATCTTCAAAGAGAACAAACACGCCCTACAATGTTGTATAAGCAATAAGGGAGTAACACTGAAGTTCATGCTTAGTAAACTAGTATCTACAACCACGCTAACATCACAATGAAGTGAGGATCCTGGTGAGAGAACTGACATAATGGGGGTGAGGGGGTGCTATTGACACAACCATACCAGAAAAGGAAGATATAATGCTACGTTTTTATGTTGCTGTGTATCAGTATCCTCTCTCAAACGAATATTGCCTACAAGCTCTATTTCAGCATATTAGAAGCACATCATACTGTTGACTCTCAAGTCATCCAAATCTGTAAGGAGCTGTTGCTGCTGATGGAAGGAGAAGAGGTGAATAGTAGAGAAAGAGAGATATAGAAGTAAACACTGAACATTTTTCAAAATTGTGGTTTCTGCCTTGTTGTTTTGTTTTCCAAGTGCAAGCCCCAGGGAGACGCCTTCTTGATGGAGTAAGTTGGATCGTGAGCATCTCACAGATACTGAAACGGTTCAGACTTCCTGGTGCTTGGGGAGGGTTTTAAAATGTTTTGGCCTCAAGTCACCAAAGACGTCATAATCATAGTTTGAAGATATTTAGGTTTAACTATTGCATGTATTTGCTTATGTTTTAATGTGAAAGATGAGTTTGTTAAATTTTGAGTGAATAAAAATGTTGTCTTGCTATTTTAATTATTTTTAAGTGATGAAAGTGAAGAAGTCTAAAGTCTGTCTGGGAGAACAGAGAGAAGGAGAAGGGGGTTGTTAGGGGAAGAGCAAATTAGAGAGTGGAGATGAGGGAAAAGAGGTAGGAAAAGAGGAGAGGGTGAGACAGGTGAACAGAGGGGGAGAGGTGAGTGACGGGTAAGCTTGGGAGAGAGAATGGAGACGTATATAGGGAGTCAGTTCATGAGACGAACGACGGTTAGAAAGGCGGGTTCCAAGAGCCGATAGCTCGTTCTTGCAGGCACAAAAATCAAATACAAATTGTAAATACACACACATACACAGACACACACAGACACAGACACAGACACACACACACACACTTAAACAGAGTGGTTCACGGTTTCAACAAGTTAGGTGAGAAGGTAGTGGAGGCCAAAACCGTCAGTTATTTCAAAGCGTTATATAACAAAGAGTGATGGGAAGACGGGACACCACGAGCATAGCTCTCATCCTGTAACTACACTTAGGTAATTACACACACACACTTACACACAAAGGACCAAAGAGACCAAAACTGGACCAAAGAGCCAAAGCACAACCCCCGCAACAGTACACACGCATGCAGAGAACATACTAAAAAGAAACTCCTTTCTCCAAGTCGCCCCGGATCCCCCCCCCCCCTGGTGGACGGAACACCTCCTACCTCTTCCTTACCAGACGAGCCGCGATCTCCTTTCCCAGCACCGCCTCTTCTCACCTGATATCCGCCAAGGAATTTTTCGTTCAACTTGATTTGCGAAGCAGGTGCCTCTCGGCGACCTCGCGAGTGTCTTGATGTCCCTTCTCTTGGGTCGTTGTCGTGCACCATCGTTGATGTCGGCCAAATTTCTGGCTCTGAGCACTCAGGAAGGGGAAACTCAATCTTTTGGAGAGGTAAAAGGTGAAAATCAGGGAGGTGAAATCGACGCTGTCAGAAATTGCTTGGGTGGGGTTAAGTTACGTCTTGGTAAGATGTAATTTCTTATTTTGTATAGTACATAGACTTTAGACAATGTAATGGAACATTTGAAAATCTGATATTAATTATAATTCCGTTTTGGGTACAGAAAGCCTGTGTGTGTATATATACGTTATGCTTGTATCGTGGTTTGGTTTTAACGAGAAAAGAACTCCAAGATGGAGCCACATATTCCAGAATTGGTTTGACAAATAAGACACATAAGGTCCTGAAAGACTCTATTGTCAGATTCCAAACGACAATTCCTATATCGGCTAACCTTCATACGAAGCTGATGGTATTCTTTTAGTAAGGGCTTTTCGTGACTGGTTCGGTGAAATATCAATTCCCAAGTATTATTCTCTATCTAATGCCAGGAAGGAATGCTGTTCTATATAGATCCTGTTTATTTACTATTTGCTCCTACAGAATCAAGCTATTAGCTTTTGGATTTTCAAACAATCTATTTTTCTCTATTATTCCCTACATATATTTCCTCTACATATATTTCTACTAAATATATATGTGTGTATGTGTACTCACCTAGTGGTGCTTGCGGGGGTTTAACTCTGGCTCTTTGGTCCCGACACATTAGGATGTGTTATGGGTCCCAATACATAACACACACACGTGTGTGTGTGTGTGTGTATGTGAGTGTGCGAAAGTGTTTCTGATCTTGGAATGTGCTGAAGGTAGAAGCAAGTATGGGAAGCGTAATAATGCATGAGGGAGGCACACAGACGACCAGGAGTGTGAGTGGGAGTCGTCCAGAAGATTGGATGGGCACGACGACAGTAACCTCCCCGCATGAAGGCAAAGCAACGAAAAAGAGGCCATAATTTCCGCCTCGTAAGCATGAATTATTTTCGGTAACCAATATAAGCGTAACATCAGCGATTATAGTCACTCGACGATAATTAATATAATACTGTAGTGGCTCCATTTTGTATATTGTAGTATCAGTAATATGTCAAGATATTTAATTATATTTCCTTAACTGAGAAACTGTGTATTTCAATTTAACGAATGCCTTTGGGGGAAAGTTACAAATTTGTTCATTACTGAGGTTATAAATTTACTTAGATTTTTATTTGGGATATATACAGGGTGTCCCAAAAGTCTGGATTAACTGGCAAAAAATTATGTGAAAGTTGTATTACACAGTAAATGCTTAAACTGACTGTCTTCCACTTGGCGACATTTGAGAATACGCTGAATACAAGAACTTAAACCATTCCTTAATGTAGCAGAACTGATGTTACAAGCAGAGATCATTTCCACCTTTAGTGCAATAATTGTTCTGGACCGATTCCGATCGACTTCAACAGACACGAAGGAAGAAAGTCTAGTGACGTTAGTTCTGGAGATCCTGGTGGCCATTCGACTGAACCCCCTGTCGGGGGAGAAACACACCTCAAAACTGTTCCGAATGGCTTCAAAGAACCATTTGGAAAGCGGCAATAGCCTGTGGAGGGACTTGAGTAATACAACGTGGATCGTAACTTCCCGGGATTAATGGCGTAGAAGTCATTGTGGGAAGGAAATGGAGGCGCCTTCAGGAGCGTGCGAGCAGTGATCGCCTGCTGAAGAAAGAAAGGAAGGCGCTGCTGCCTACTTTTTGTGTATATGTATCTCGTAGTGTCTCTTAGGGGGGAGGGGTCAGATCGCGCATGATAGCCACTCCCACAACGCGCAATGGTTTGTGTAATGACGGACGGAAGATTTAGGAGAAAAGTTGCGCGTTCTTTGTAGACGGCGAAAGAGCTATTAACACAACTATACCCAGAGTGAAAAGGTTGTGATCTCTCAATGCATAAGCTTAAAATATAAAATAATCGGAAACAAATAAGGAATTAAGGAAATAACACACAAGAAACAGTATATAACATATCCCCTTCTTAACGTAAAATAAGAAAAAAAAAGAGGTCGAAGACATGCAAATATTGTTGAGAAATATCCATGAAATTCTATTAGTCGTTAAGTGTTAGGTTTGGGAAGACTTAGTTGTACAGAAATATTCAAATGATAGATTAATGGTATTGAAAACAGCAAATTAAATATATTGGAAACGGTAACATAAAGATAATTGAAGAAGTAAAGTAAAGATACTGAAAACGGTAAATTTGAGATAAAAAAAACGGTAAATTAATGATACGAAAGATGGAAAATCAATGATACTACAAATGGTAAGGAAAAGATACTAAAAGTAGTAAATTAAAGATACTGAAAACCCTAAATTTAAAATACTAGAAATGCTTAAATAAAGCAACTAAAAATGGTAAATGAAAAGAGAGTGAAAACGTTAAATTTATGATATTTTAACAGTAAATCAAAGGTTTTAAAACCGGTGAATTATATTAATTTCATAATTAAATTTAAAAAACAGGAGAAAGAAGAGAACACAATTACGGTGACAACAACACGAGTAAAAGGAGAGATTGAAGATGGAACGAAAATGGAAACGAGGAAATAAATAATAAAAAAAGATATAAGTATGAGAACTAAAAGTCTCACCTAAGGTTGAAAAGCTGTCGACACATGCGTGTTGAAAACCCTACACACAGGTTCTGGTGTAGTAACGTCGCTCTTACACTCCAGCTATGGTGGAGCGTAAGATATTGCGATCTTAGAATCGCATATCTTACGATCGCAATATCTTACGATCTTGTGTGCTCCAGTTATGGTCACGAATGTCTTACACATATTTGTCTAGGATTTAACATTTTAGTCTTCACTCTACACTGTAAATCTACCAACAAGATTAGTGCTCGTACTCGTACAAAATGTTAATTTCGAAAGTTTTATTACTAATAATTATCAATAATTAATATATGGTTTTATTCCTAATTATTCTTTAATTTTTACTATAAATTTTGGTAACGAGGAATTATTTTAGAAAATCGCGAGAAGTTGCCAATGGATCAACTCTAGACCCATATGTCCTTACTCCAATATGTCTAGTATAGACCCGTATGTATTTCCTGAACTCAAATGTGTAGGTGATCTGTCTGGACTCATATGTGTAGGCGATCTGGCACAACAGCTATCAACTTCCCCCACTGACCTTTAGAATACCTAATTTACGTTGCCTTCTAAAGTTGTCATTCGCTGAATAACTCTGAGACACACACACACAGCCGTAGAAAAATAATAGAGAATGCAAGAATTATTACATTGTTTCAAATATTCAATGAATTCATCATTTGGCGGCAGGGATGCGGTTTGAAAAATAACGTGAGGTCGGATTACCTTCAATCCAGTGACCCTGAAATATCATTCAGCCCCGATCCAGGTTGGCCATTCTCACGTTGTACGTTCCAGGACGCTGTTGTCTATAAGCCTGGAGAATATAATAAAAGCACAGAGCAATGAGATTGAGCGTGGAGACTGAGCCCAAGAGTGTAAAGCCTGAGCCTGGATAGTGAACCACGAGCTGGGAGGGTGCAGCCTGAGCACCATAGCATGGAGCCTGAACCTGGCTCAGGACCTCAGCATATATTTTGGGATCATATTCCCAGCATCAATAACAAAGATTTCCGTAAAATAACTTTGTGTTCTATACAAATAATTGAAACGGTATTTTATTTTTGTTACAGAATATTTAAGTAAAGCTTCCTCTGTGAGCGGCAGCTCAAAATTCCATATAAAAATAGTCCAACGTCCGAATTGAAATAGAGAAAAAAAGGACTGTGTATTAAAAAAACGAAATGAAAAAAAAATCTTTGTGGTGGTCAAACTATAGACCGAAGTATATTTTTGTTGGGAGTGATTTTACTGATTGCCGTGAATTTTGACACAGTAACTATCGAATGTCTGAGCAATGCAGGTAAGATTTTGGCTGAATTCAAAACTGGTGAATACAGAACAAAATAGAAAGAGAAAGGCATGTCAAATATTATATATAAAAATTAAAGAGTCAGCTCCATAATGAGGCAGGAATTTAGGATTTAGTTGTAGATTTAATATGAATAAATCGAACATGGCGGAGCCCGGGATAGTCTGTCTGTCCTCTCACCCCACACACCCCCCCCCCCCTCTTCCCCGATCTTCCCTCTTGCTCCTTCCACCTTTTTCCCGATTCCTACCCCCTCCTCTCCTTCCTTCCTCTACCCCTAACTGCTCTTCTATTTTATCCCCCCCCCTCAATCATCCCCATCTCCCTACCCTCCCTTCTCTTCCATTCAACAAATATTTTCCTTTATACATGTAAAGGAGGTATCCGGCTGCACCCGGGTCTCTTCCCCCACCTCTCTCTCTCTCTCTCTCTCTCTCTCTCTCTCTCTCTCTCTCTCTCTCTCTCTCTCTCTCTCTCTCTCCACCCTTCACCCCATCTTCCTCTTGACCCCCCTGGTTTCAACCCCTTGATGGTTACCAGATTCAGACCTGGTAACGCAGGTTAGAATTACTAAGATAAATATAAATTATAGAAGAACACATCAGGAAAGGGATGTCAATGGATGGCAAGATATTGATGCCTGGGGATGCGATTAGGATGATTGAAATGCTGTGAGAGAATCACAGACGGCTCGCGATGCTGATGGGAGGAGGCTGAGTGATTGGTTTAGGCCGAAAGGTGGTACTGTCTGAAGTATAACGCTTCACTTTTTACCCTAGTGGCTGACGGTGTGTGTGTCGCAGTGTTGTGTGTGTGTGTGTGTGTGTGTGTGTGTGTGTGTGTGTGTGTGTGTGTGTGTGTGTGTGTGTGTGTGTGTGTGTGTGTGGTGTGTGTGTGTGTGTGTGTGTAATTATCTATGCTCAGTCATAGAACATTTTGAAACTACAGATGGTCACAACTAAATTATTCCAACTGTGTTTACGTGTTTATGCTCGTGAATGTTTGTACTTGTCTGTGTGTGTGTGTATATGTATGTATATATGTGTATATATATATATATATATATATATATATATATATATATATATATATATATATATATATATATATATATATATATATATATTGTTACATGTATGTTGCCGTAGCGTCAGTAATGAACATTTAATCCAAGTCTGGACGGCAAGAAGCCTCTGAGCAGGAACACGGAGAGTTTCGATGAAATACTCGTATAAGAAGGCCTTGAGCGGGTGTTGGCAAATTTGCTGAAGGACCATGATCGAAAGACCTTATATTAATCATTGTGATTTTAAAATCTTCAATATATCTTATAACCTAAGGAATTGTGCTCAAGTACTCTCTTAATGAAGTTACTACTTTAACAATGTAACATTTATTTTAATAAAATTGTAATATATTATTTTTTAGTTAAATATTTAGCAGAAAATTAAGTTCTGGCGCCAAATTATCAAATTTACAATTACCAAATTACAATATAAACAATTTACATTCGACGTGTAGCAAATTAAATATTATAAACCTTTCGGTGCTAATAGTGTATTCGTTCCCGACAAAAATAAAATGTATTAATATTTAAAGCTCATTTGACAGCATGTTTCTTTTCATAATAAATACACGGAAAATTATTATATTGTAACGCATGAATTAATGAAGAAAGGAACTTACAGTATTTTGTAATGCATATATTTTAACGGATACGAATATTGTAGAGAAACACATACAAAACTGTGAAATTGAAAAGTGATAGATGATACGAATAGTGATGTAGCAGTGTATTATTCGACGTGAAAAATGCTTTCAATATGTATGTTGTGTCAAGGTGTTGCTTTCACTATATTAGGCTCCCCTACCTCCTTTTTTTCCAGGAATATGTGTTGACCAAACCACACACTATAAAATGAAGAGACGACGACGTTTCGGTCCATCCTGGACAATTATCAAGTCGATTATAATGAGACGAAGGAAGCAGGAATATGTATTGATAGGTATATATGTAAGCTTAAAGTTTGTTTTAGATATCGTCTTTGTCCAGGATAAATTAATACATGTTGGATGGTGAGGAAGCTTTTGTGGTGAACCCGACATGAAAGGTCGTAAGCTTAACAAGAAATCAAGATCAAATCCAGTTAATTCATTTATGTTGAATAAGGTGACTCCTTAATGGTGCTTTGCTAACACAGATCAACTCAATATGAACAGTTTAATGCCTTCTGTTATCTATGTTTTCACATATAAAGTGTTATTTGATTTACAAATGATGTTCTGTTATATCAATAAATCACTGTCGTGTAATTCATAAATTTCTTTACTTCTTGGTTGACGATAATAATTGATATGAGTTCTATTAGTTAATATATATCATATATATGATAATATGAGTTCTACCTCACCATCCTGAAACAGGTCTCATTCACCGGAAACATTTCTCACGCTCCTGAAACAGGTCTCACGCTCCTAAAACAGGTTTCATGCTCCTGAAACAGGTCAGTCACTTCAGATACAGGTCACACGCTCTTTGGCTCGACTGAACATCCCTCAGCCCCTACGTACAGGTTATCTCTGATTGAGAAAATTTTGTGATTAAGAAGAAACGTTTTGGGAAATTGTTTTAGTAAGTGATCAATACTATTTTTTTAATTCCACATTTCCCATATATAAAATAGTTCAGAGCGAAAAAGCACGTACTTTGCAATCTTGTATAAACTCGCACTCTTGATTCTATTTTCACTCTCAGAAACTCCTGCGTTGTCGTGGAGGAAACGTACCTGCTCCAGGGAAAGGTGAGACATGGATTCTTTTTTAATTAAGTTGTTTACCAGACGAAATGTGATCAAAAGAGTTTCTTGGTTCCTTAGAATGTTTCTCCGGTTCCTGGGTTATGGAGCTGGCTCCTTGGAATGTGTGACTGGTTCCCAGAATGTGTGGCTATTTACTGGGATGTGTATAAATATATATGTCTATGCAAATAATGAGTATTGTTTTGCTTTTAAATAATTTTTACAATTAGAACGATCATATGATGGAAATTTTAATTAAAAATGTGAAATTTTTTGTGTTCAGATTTGATATTATATTACTGCTGTTTGTATCTTTTAGTAAAACTTAGTTAAAACTTATTTCATTATTAATATTATTGTTTACATATTTTAGTAAAAAAAAGTAAATCAGTTGTATGTGCTTATCCTCATTCTTAAATATTTTGACGCAACGAACGTATATCTATAAATTTTTCGAGATTTTATGTGTCTCTATCACTCTCCTCCCCTCTCGTTCTCCTACCCCCTCTCTTCTCTGTCTTTCTGCCCTATCTCTCTATCCCTCCGTCTCTCTTTCTACGAATCTCTTTCACTATTTATCACTCCGTCTCTAAATGGCTTTCTGTCTCAGAAATTACAAGGTAAATAACAGGTGTAAATGTAAAATTCTATGGAAAACACATCTGTTACAGCGGCATCGCTACAGATCCGATATATTTTAAAACATGCAATTTACGCCAACCCTAACTGGCCTGTGACACTCACACCCTTATCTTTCAGTCTGGAAAGTTTGCCTAAGCTAACTCCTAATAAATTGGCCTCTTACTGTGGGCAGACAGAAAGACTGACAGGCAGTCAGGCAGATAGAGAAACAAACATTCTATTATATTTGTACCAGTAAAAGAAAATGTCCGAGATTGCAGGCCACACGTTTGGGGCTTGTCTCAACTAATTTTCCAAGATCACACTTGACGAGTATGAGAGTGCCATACTGGGTTGTCCTCTGTGCAACACCTCAACAAATATCGACTCGTATATTGATCCTCCATCGATATTCATTAAGTCTAAAGTTGTGTTTTTCGTTGATTAGTTGGCAGGTTCTATGTTTCGTAATATTAAATTTTCTAAGAGAGAGAGAGAGAGAGAGAGAGAGAGAGAGAGAGAGAGAGAGAGAGAGAGAGAGAGAGAGAGAGAGAGAGAGAGAGAGAGAGAGAGAAAGGCGAAGGGGGGTAAAGAAAAAGGTTGAAGGGTTAGTAGAGCATAAGTGGGAGAGGTTGGGATATTGGAAGAAAGGAAAAGAGAGAGGTGGAGAAAGGTGGACAGGGTAGGATAGAGAAATAGAGGAGGGAGAGATAAGAAAAGGGGGGAGATTGGGAGAGCAGAGGAGAGGCAAGAAATGAATGCCAATAAGTCATATACGTACAGAATAAAAAAAAGAAGACCAACGGAAGAGGGAAGAACGATGAAGAAAAAATGACGGCGGGGAGATGGAAGAGTAGGAAAGACACAGAGTGGGAAGGAAAGAAGCAAGGAAGAGAGAACGGAATAAGTTTTCTTCGGAAAGCATTGGAATGAGAGGTAATGAAAACATTCAGAAAACGGAGAAAAACTGCAGAAAAAGTGGCGTAACGCCACTTTGTAAGGGAGATAAATGGTATAAAATGAATTCCGTATCGCTAAGAACAAATTAATATATGAAAAGTGGAGAGGAAAATGCTTCCTATCGGTCATCTGACTGACATAGACAGTCAAGAAAACGTGACAGCTTTGGCAGCATTTAATTTCCAATTATATCAGAGATACGAACCCTGATCCAATCACGAGCAGGAGATTTCCTCCACTTGCACTAGAATTGGTTCCTGACGGACTCGTAGCTTAATTTTAGCTTCAGTAATCGTGGGAGGCTAATGCAAGAAATAAGATCTATGAATTTAGTTGAGTTTCCAAGAGATGACAGAAGTGATGTGGAACAAGTTCTGTTGGAATACTGTGCCTCTCATGGCTCTGACGTTCTCCTGGCTAAGTTATGAGGGACTATGTGGCCTACGTGTTTGTTTATGTCAGAGGGAGAATAACACCAGCGACGGCCTCATTTCATGCAGGTCGGTGTTCGATTCCCTATGGTCTTAATAGCTGGATTCCATTCTTTCTCCCTCGTTCCATACCAGCTCTTTTTCTTCATATTCAAGTTCTCTACAATCATACTGCCTTAGCATAATATTAATAATAATTTTACGCAAAATCGTATATGTACATTAATCTTAAAGATATTCATGAGTTTTAACAATATACAATAATCACTAAACATACAAATTAATCTTACCTTTCTTTAGCCTGAAATAAATGATGCAGCGACATACAACTGGCCAAGAAAGAGGTGGTCAACTAGGTGACCTTTCACGTTTGGTCTTCTACACTGTGGAGACTAAAAAAAAGTGTCTGCAATTTCTAAACGGACACTCAGTATGAATGAAAATATCTTCAAAGTAAAGTTTGCACTTTTAAAGCTTAAAAGTCTGCATGACCTCATTGGCATTGTTTTCTTTCTAAGCCAGTATGCTGGGAGACTGAGCCAAACAACAAACATTGTGTTACTGATCAAATATTTACGGTCAGAACTGCATAAATTAACTTGAAATGATATATAAGAGTCCTCGACCTGTAGTTGTGTTGCTGCAAATGGTCTATAACGGGTGAGGGTGAGTTGAGGACAGGTGGGAAGAGTTGGGGGATAGCTTAGCTGTACTGGGGACAGCTTGCGTGGGTGAGGGACAAGATTAGTTGTGTGGGGATGGGTTAGGGACCAGTGGAGCATGTGGGTGTTGGTTGGAGCTAGATTGAGGTTGCGAGGGTTGGTTGGGGGAAAGATGGAGTGTGTGAGGGGTTGGGGAGATGCCAGTGTGAGAGTGTGTGTGTGTGTGTGTGTGTGTATGGGGTGGGCACGAGCCGGTGGAGCGTATAGGAGTGGATAAGCAGCTGATGGGGCATGTGATGAGGGAAGGGGGAGCAGAGACCAGGTCTGGAGGCGTGAGTCAGTGAGGGCACTCCTCATTACATTAAAGAAAACTACTCCTGGTTTGGTTTGTGGTTCGGAGTTCGCAATGCATGCCCACCCAGCTCACCAATTAACACCTAACTATATTATAGTAATGAAAATAATTTCTGGAACCGAAATACTATCATTGTATAGAGATAAAGAGGGATCACATCTTGGTAAACAGAGCACGTCATTTCGGGCAAAACATCAGAGTGGGATATTATTTACTGCAAAGAATGTGAAGTGTGTATGTCTGAATACCGGTATTGCATTTGACAGTGAATGTAACCTATGTATGTACGCATATAACTTTTGGCAGTGACTGTAACCTGTGTATGCCTGATTATAAAATTAAATGAACTCATTATAAATCTGGTGGAAACATTAAGCCAAAATCCGTAAACGAAATTTAATTATTAATGCTACTTTTAATTGCATTTTTGTAATTATACACATCATTTATACATCTTTCATTTGGATGTTGCAGGCTAGGCCTGCACTCTTCATGCAGCGTTACCTGTAACAATGCAGTTCTTGTCTTCATCTGTTTTTTTATTAATTTGAAAGAAGTGGCTCAATCGTTCCTTAAATACACTGAACTAGATTTGAGTCACTGAGCCACTTGTGAGATTAAACTTTGAGCTGGTCTTTTTTGGTGGGCAGTCTGTTGCCAATATTTATGAAAAGAGAATTTTTGTCAAAGGTCCTCTTTCGTCCTCTCAGGTTAGCCAGTGCACTCTTGGAAAGTGAAAAATTTAATATCACTAAATTTGTAGAATACACATCGACCAGCCTCATGTATTGTGTCTGAAGAGTTTCGGAAGAACGTCACTGAATTTGATGCATGTAAGTTTGACTTTCACAAGATTTTACTTTTGAGATCATGAACAGTATTTCCTGCCTAGAGATAAGCAATCTATTAAAAACCAAATTTGAGAGCTGTAAAGAAGTGATTCGTCAGGTAGATTCTACGTAATATACCGAAGGTCGATATGCAAATTTAAAATGAATATGAAATTACTTATTTTCATAATTCTTTACACTTAATGATATTTCATTAGTATTAATTATTATCCAGTAATCCTAAACAAATAATTAATAATTAAAATTGTTATTTGTCAGTTTGAGATCAAATATTTTTTTTTTTGCCAAGAGAGGGGAAATAGCTTTTATCTAACCGTTGCCGAGAAAGGAACCTTCCTCTGGCGTGGACCGAATTGCCGACCGGACCGCTGGCCGGGACCGAATTCCCGACCCGACCGCTGGCATGGATCGAATTGTCGGCCCGAACGATGAGACTCCTTGGCCGCAAGAAATAAATGTTCAGAAGTTTATGTTCGCCTTTTCTTGTTTTATTTTATGGCGATAACTTCTTGAGCACTATGTCCATATCTCTCTCCTCTCTCTCGCTCTCTCTCTCCCTCATTCTTTTGTATTGTGGTGGTCCAGTGGGACAGCACTCAGCTTTGCATCATGAGAGTGGGAGTTGAAGTCTCTGCCACATCGCTTTGAATTTTCATTTATGGGAAGATGGGGAGAAAGGGAAGAATAGGAAAGGGAAGAGGAAAAGGAAGATTACTCAGAACATTTATTATTGCTATTAATAAATCTCAGGACATCACACTAAATATTTTACGCGTGACTCCATGATAATTGCATAACAGACCTCACCTTAGTAAGTGAAATGTGTCGGGCAGAGTCCCTAGATTGTTTGATACATACGTAACCAAAAGCGCCTGTCAGTTCGAGGTTGGATACCTGACGAGGAAGAAGGGTGAAGATGGGAGGAGGAGATAAAGGGAGAAAAGAAGGGAAGCATAAGCAGAGAAGGGTGAAGTGGAAAGTGGGAAAAAGAGGGAAATGGAAAGAAGTGAGGGAGAGTGGAGGGAGGGGAGTAGGAGAGTAATGGGAGTGAGGTGGAAGAGGGGCAGTAAAGTTGGGAAGGAAGGTGAATTAGGGAAGAGGGGGGCAAGATATGGGGAGAGAAGTGGTAATGGGGATGGGACAGATACAGATTATTCCAAGCACTGCCGGAAATTCACTTTAACACACACACACACACACACACACACACACACACATATATATATATATATATATATATATATATATATATATATATATATATATATATAAATATATATATATATATATATATATATATATATATATATATATATAAATATATATATATATATATATATATATATATATATATATATATATATATATATATATATATATATATGTGTGTGTGTGTGTGTATGTGTGTACCTATTTACTGATTGGTGAACATGGACATCTGGTGAAATAAACTCTGCCCATTTATTTCACCCTCGAAAGAGAATCAAACCCGGCCCTTTGGGCTACGGCCTCAGAGAACTGTCCGCTAGCAAGCAAGCGCGTGTGTGCTTATTGTTGCATCACCACTAGGAAAGGTGAAATGATTCAAAGCCTTACATCAAGAAAAAAGACAGAAAATATTTTCCTTTCCCTCAAAAATTGAATGAATATTTTCTTCTCATATCACCACATTCATTTTTTTTGTTTATAACTTGTATAGTTTGTTTACGTGTTATTCAAATAATATTTAAAAAAAAATGAATTACGTAATGCAAATAAAAACTAATATTTCACCTAATATTCAAAAACCTCCTCAGCGTCGAATGCAGCAAGCATTTTCCTCCCTCTGAACAGTATTTCTATGATGTTGGAAAAACAAACTTGGTCAGTCGCATTTGGTTACCCCTAATTAGTCTATTGCCTAGCTCATTAAATATTTTTGGGGCACATTTGCCTTACTAGCTAAAGGTTTCGAAGCTATCAGGAACGAAACGAAAATAATGTTACAATCTTCAGCATGTAATAGTTTACTTCGTTTCTTGAAAGATGCAGGCGCCTGCCACCTAATTTGCCCTGTAGTGAAGGTAGGTACTGGCTAATGTGGAGGCACAGGTATACTGCTACACCACCAGCTGCCATCCTTCCAGGGAAGCATAGTGACCTCCTCTGACGCTTTTGAGCGTCGTCAATATAGGTGTGATTCTCTTGCAGACGATAAGTCACAATAACCTGGCTGAAATATATTGACCAGACCACACACTAGAAAGTGAAGAGACGACGACGTTTCGGTCCTTCCTGGATCATTCTCAATCGACTTGAGAATGGTCCAGGACGGACCGAAACGTCGTCGTCCCTTCACTTTCTAGTGTGTGTTCTGGTCAACGTGGTTTTCTTAGTGCTGAGCAGACGGTGGTAGGGAGGCTCCCCTTGATGAAGTAGTTGACTTCTTCGTGTCTTGTAGTCTTCCCCAGTGGTTTACGACACATCAGACCGTAATGGTCTTATATGAATTAGAAATTCAAACTCAGGCCCTGAAAATTACGAGTTTTCACTCTAGCAACTAGTCCGGGAAGCGCACAGTAAAGAAAGTTACACAAATGTTACCTGTTAATTTAAACCTTCCCTGGAGCCCCATTATTGTATCTAGTTGTAATCCGCCTCTGATCCACGTCATATATACAATCCTCAATAATAGCATTGCATTCACTTCGATCATCAGTTTGTTGATGGACTTAAGGCCTGTAAGCCTCTGGAGTGCTATTGTGGCACTACAGTATATTACTGACCAACCATCAATTATAATTTAGTCCTGAACATAGTTCAAGACTAGATTAAACTCTCAATGCATATTCTCCAAGAAGCGAAAATCACTTTCCAGTGAAAATATAACTTGTGTATACCCTTACTTTCTGACAGTTTAAAGAAGAGTTTGAAATTTGTTAATGTTTCTCCAAATGCATCGCCAATTTTTCGTTATATATCATATTGAACATGATTACAAGTCTCATAATAATTATCGAAGTAAAATTCACGAGAGTTTGAGCCGCAATATTTTCTGGGTCGGCAATCGTGTAGGGAGTAATTAATTATTTTATTTGTATCTAAATTGGTCCTAACGGCCATCAGAGGTATTCCAATCAGAGAACTGAGATTAATATGGCAACAGCAAGGCATGTTGCTCCTGTTTTTGCCACCAATGACAAGACTGACATTGGCTCAATGCCAGTCTCCCGGTGAGCATCAGTCAGTTATTGAAAAGGGCTGCGAAAATTATTGCAGTTTTTTTTATATTACTGTCTCTTATCTCATATGATTATATGTTTATCAGATCCAGCTGTAGATATAATGGCATTCATTTTTTATTTGTGTTCGTTCGGGCCTGTACACATATTCGTTAGCATTGGTAGTTTTGTATTTTAGTATGACACACACACACACACACACACACACACACACACACACACACACACACACACAACACACACACACACACACACACATATATATATATATATATATATATATATATATATATATATATATATATTTATATATATATATATATATATATATATATATATATATATATATATATATATATATATATATATATATATATATATTATATATATATATATATATATATATATAGAGAGAGAGAGAGAGAGAGAGAGAGAGAGAGAGAGAGAGAGAGAGAGAGAGAGAGAGAGAGAGAGAGAGAGAGAGAGAGAGAGAGAGAGAGAGAGAGGAGGGTGTGTGCCCTGGCTATGCAGGTTCGAGTCCTGGGGCTGATTATAATGTACGTAGTAATAAATATACGCACATATACTTGACTAAGATGACATTCCTACCAGCGAACATTTAATCTTATTATTCTAAACCCTTACGTACTGAAGCACAAGGCAGGCAGCTTGATGTACCACTATTCTTAGAGAAGAATAGTGCCGAGCGATACACGGCATTGTCTTTTGTTCACTCCTCCCTGCCGCTTGTCCCTTTCTCTCTTCCTTATCTTCCCTATTCTCTACACCACATTCCCTTCCACTGTTCCTTCCCTATTCCCTTCTCGTCCCCTGCAACATTTACTTTATATCTCTCCTTTCCCTTCACTCTTCTCTACCCTTTCACCTTCCAGCTGATGGCGGCTATTCATCATGGGCATCACCTTTTCACTCAAGCGCTACCCTCCATGATCTCTTCCCGAAGAAAGACGGCCACAGGGACGGTTTTGTGGCACTATAAAGATAGAGCAGTTTCTCCTGTAATTCTTCTGAGCCTCCTCGTCTTCCGTCTGTTGATTTTCCTTGTCGTTTTCACTACCCTTTGTTTATCTTTCTCATTCACCTCATCACTGAATCTTTAGATTTTTCTGTATTAGCATTATTTTCATGCAGCTTGTGCTGCAGATAAATGTTATTATATTGTATTTTTCTACTCTCTTCTTCCGTTTGTAGTCTTTTTCTATGGCTCCAATTTTCTTATGTAATTCTTTAGTCTTACTCTTGAGTCTTCTTTAGTCTATCATTCATCCTCTCTTACTCCAGGTTACTCTCTTTTACCCTGTTTATGCCTGTCATCATATGAATTCTCTTAGCTTTATTGCACTCAAATATTTCTCATTTTCTTTACCCTTCTCCCTCCTCCTCCTCCTCCTCCTCCTATTCCTCCTTCGTCACCACCTCTTTCTCCTCATCCTTGCTTGGCCGTGTCCGGTCAGAACGGTGGTATTAGGTGAGATTATAGAGGTAAGCGGGGGGCGGGAGAGGGTCGGGAGAAGAGACTTTTATGACCACTGTCGAGGTCTTCATAGTCACTGTCGAGGTCTTCGTGGTCACTGCTTAGGTCCTTATGGTTACTGTCGAAGCATTTACAATCACCGCCGTAGCTTCTATGTCACCGCCAGAGCGTTTAAGCTCACTATCGTGACTATTACGGTCACTGCTGTTCCTATTATTAATTCACTTGTGTCTCGCTGCTAGCCAGCCTCCCACTTCATCTCCCAGGTTAAAGTAGACCATCCGATTTATCCAAGAAACGTGATTTCAGGCCAAGGACATTCTGTATCACCATATTATAAGTTGTTTGTGAGGAGGCATTAAAGAGAATAGCTGGTTGACTGCATGTTCTGAAAACCTTGCGATGCAACATCACAAACGAGACTAATTAATACAGCTCGTTACCACCGCCATATCCTCGTTAGCACAGCCTTCACACCTGCTGTGTATTAATTAAACACTTTAATTTAGGCTCTCGGTAGTACAGTGGCTAATTTCTCGACTCAAAATTGATCCCGAGTTCGATCCCCGGGTGGGACAGAAATGGTCCAGCACGATTTATTTCACTTCTCCACTTTCATCGGTGGATGTAGAACTTCTGGACCACAGCCAGAGTCCATGGGGTCAATGTGAGAAAACTCTTACTGGGCTTCAGTTAAAGCCTCAGAACCTCTAAAGGATTCAATTGAATCTCAGGTTGCATTACATGGGTGTAATATTTAAATATAATTCATTTTTAAAGGAAAAAATATCTTAAACGAAGTTAATATTCTTGAATAAGAAGCTTGTTGTCGACGGAGCAGCGACAGAAACAAAGTGGGTGTGAGTGACAATGAATTTGCATGAGTGAAGGTGAGTGGGTGTAACTCAGTATTATTTGGTGTGAGTGGGTGCTAGTAGGTGTGAGTAGTGGTGAATGAGTGTGAGTGAGGGTGAGAATGTAAGTTGGAGTGTGTATGAGTGAATGTGATTAGATGTAAGTGTAATGTAGTGTTAGTACAAGTAGGTCTGAGTGGATTTCAGAGGGAGTAAGTGGACGTGAGTAGATATCAGTGAGAGTGAATAAGTATGAGTGAGAGTGGACAATGACAAAAAAGAAACGTACAAGTTGTATCAAGCAAAGTTGAAAAACTCTGAACGAATACAAAATATTGAACTTCATGAATTAAAACAAAAAAAATCAATATATTCAAATAAACAAAGAAGTAGGAGAGTGATTAAAAGAAATAAAATAAAAAGTATCAGAGGAAACTTCATGGACAAGAGGATGAAGGCTGATTGCTTCGACAGACCTGAGAGACGGTGCCAGAAGACAGTACTAGGAGACAGCGTTAGTGAAGATAGGAAGACAGAAATACTAAATATATCATCTGAGACCGTAAAGATGAATAGTTAGTCCGCTTGTTGATGGTTAAATTTGATTAGTTAGCAATAGAACAGACGTGAAGAAAGTGATAAAAATGATACATTAAGAGTTGTCCAGGAGATGTCATTGAGTGACGAGCAGACAAAAGTACCGCATTGTCAGGTGTCCATTGTCGAGGAGCAGAGAGGGCCGTATTGAATGTGCCAAGGTCGAGAATTCCATACAGAACATGTTTACTGCTCAGCTAATATGAAGAGGTCTGCTAAGCACAACAGGAGCACTGTACATGAGAAAATAATTAAACAAAAACCTTTCATAAATATCCCCAAACTGAACAGAATGAAGAGTGTAAATATAACTTCTCAACCGATTGCTTTAAATATTACTCTTCCTGCTGTAGCCAAAGTTTTTACTTGACAATACAGCAGCAACAGCAGCTGTAGCAGCATCATCGCACTACATCATACTGTATGGAA
This sequence comes from Procambarus clarkii, assembly GCF_040958095.1. Lineage (NCBI taxonomy): Eukaryota > Metazoa > Arthropoda > Malacostraca > Decapoda > Cambaridae > Procambarus > Procambarus clarkii. Next base: position 21,547,817 of record NC_091209.1, read on the forward strand.
TCTACAACACAGGTATTCCTGATACTGTTTAAGGACATACGAAGAAAGGACACCGCAGAATACATGTTGGTGTATGCGAGGTACCTCACACGTATACCTAACCAAACATTCCAACGATCCCACGCCTACTGTGGTACCGGATATTTTGTACCATAAATCAACAGTCTTGCTTCCAAGCCAGTATATATTTAAGTCTTCTCTGATTCTAAACGTATCCAATTTGTACCGATTATTTCGTGTTCAATTTTATGTTCATAAATTTAATATCTTAAAAACTTCTCCTTTTGTTATACTTCATTTGTATAATTCAGTCACGTCACTAGAGAATGTAAAGTGTGCACTTTTAATCTCTCTTCATAAATGAGATTTCAAATTCTAGGATAAACTGTCAACCTTCATTGAATTTATGTCCATTACAATGACCAAACTAACCTGCATATTATAATTGTGACCAAAATAAAGCTTAATAAAACCCTAAGATACTTTATTGATAACGCTTCTAGATATAAATACGATTAAGTTTAGCAGACACACACATCCATCTTTCATGTCAGCCCCCTCTCTAAAAAATAAATAAAAGTGTTTAAAGCAGATGTTGGGATAAGAGAGAGATTGGTTTTACCATGATGTTTGTTCCATGCAAACAACAGTGTAGCAACGCAGAGGGAGGGGAAGCATGGAGGGTGAAGGGAGAGGAAAGGAAGGAAGATGGAGGGACAGAGAAGGAAAAGAAAACATAAAACCATAACAAATTTTTTAAATATTTTATATATATTTTTTTCGGCCTAAATTGACGTTTGTGAGTGATGTAGTTTTAATGGGCGAGTGAGCACGACACAACATCAATGGTAACGATGCGAGAGGCGAGCACAATGATAAAAAAGTTATATGGAAAGGCACAACACAACTGCGAACATAACGTGTATCTGTGAGTGTGTGTGTGTGTGTGTGTGTGTGTTTGTGTGTGTGTACTCACCTAGTTGTGCTTGCGGGGGTTGCCCTTCGGCTCTTTGGTTCCGCCTGTCAGCTGTGCCGTGTGTGTTTGCATACACAGGGGAAAGCAGCAGACGGTAGCTCGAGATATGACTGAGAAAAGCAGAATATGACTACCAGACACTTGAAAACATTTCAGCATTTACAGAAGAACAACCGACCGCTGGAAATCATTATCGCCAGAGTGACAGTATTTTGCAAGTGGGAAAATCCGTCATTTCCGTAAGAGTATCAAGTAATAGGAACTATATAATTTTTCGGAAAAAAGGTGGTAATCATTTAACATCTACGGCGGAGAATCAGAAGCTGAGAATTTGTTATTAACATCTGAAGAAAATAAAGTTTAAGGAGGCGCTTGAGGTGTCTGGATGAATTGGAGGACGTGACAGACAGAGGGAGCTGGGAGTCGCTCCCTGCGGAGAACAAGTGAATTATTAAAGTTGACGGTCGTAAACATCTGCACCGGAGGATTGACGGAATAGTGGGGATTGGAGGGACGAAGAGAAGGAGGAAAGGAAGAATTGGGGGAAGAGAGTGGGAAAGAGAATATGAAGAGCAGGAGTGATGGAATAGTAATGATAGTGTAGAGGAACCAGGTAGGGTAATGTTGGGGAGAGAGGAGGTGAATATAGGGAGGATGCAGAGAGGAAGAGTGCAAAGTCGTGTAGGACATAGGGGGGGAGGAGATAAATTATCAATTTTAGGAGTGAGGAGAGGATAAAGAGGGAGAAGTGAAGACGAGAGGGAAGGAGATACCTGTAGAAATCTTTGGTGGCACAGTGGCTATATACCCGCCTCGTGCCACGCTATTAAGGATTGACTCAATCAATTAGAAAACAACAGCAAACTAAACGAATGGAAACAACAAACAAGTGAAAAGCTACAAAAAAAAGATAGATTATGAAACATATACGACTTGGTGAGCTTTGGCATTTTTTCCTCTTTTGTGGCTTACACATCCGTAGCGTTGTGGTGAGCTACACACCTGCATATTTTTGTATACATGCATGTATAAAAAAATTCCCTCCATTTAGCAACAAAACTTTGTGCATGTGCCTTTTCACATTAAATCTTTTATTATTTTCTTACGTGTGAAGTTGCTTATAGTATATTATTAATTATTTCTGAATTTGTGGTTAAATTGACAACAAATGCCCGTTGTTCACATACTCAATATTTAGGCGGATGTTAATATGATTTGTACCACGATGTTAAGAGCCCCATGGCACACTATTGCTCTCTTAGAAAACAAATCACCTTAAAGCCTGTTCATGGCCTTAGTACTATGAGGAACACTGGATCACACAAGAAAGAGAAACCGATAATCATAACAAAAATCAAATAGATAAAAACACAGGCAGACATACAGAACTGAAGACAGCCAAAGGGATCGACAAACGAGAAAACGCGTCACTGAGAGACAGACAATGCTAAGAGACAAAAACACAGGCAAGCAAAGTTACAGGTAAACAGACAATCAAACACACAAACAGTCAGACAAACACAGAAACAGCTAGACGCTTCAGAAATGAGATCCGGCTTGCAAGATGAGTTCCCCAGCACAGATCAGGATCTAATTATGCAACAAAACGAACTTGAAACAATTTAGGATCTGGCTGGCTGGCTGGCTGGCTGCCTGGCTGGCTGGCTGGCTGCCTGGCTGGCTGCCTGGCTGGCTGGCTGGCTGCCTGGCTGACTAGCTGGCTGACTGGCTCCAGTAGCGAGGTGAGAGTAGACAGACAGTGACTGGTGCCATTAATCTGCCACTATCGCTAAATTCATAAAGGCAAGTGCTTTTCGATCAGTATTCTAAGAATATTTAAATCAACACGGAATCCATATTCACAACGAAAAAAAAAACAATCCTTAACACAGCAAGCTCGTTGCCAATGAAGTCAATAAATATTTATTTGACACAAATATTGGAATGAAACTACTAACTGCATTGTTCTGGGAGCGCATGAAGAGCTTATTATCACAATATAAGTAAATCCCATATATATTAAGCAGTTGTGAACATGGAATAGATATGGAAGTAGAACATATTGTTGCTTATGGAACCACTGGAAGTCAACGTCTGACAAAGACGGATATTTGTATTAAAGATGGCAATCTCGGTGAGGATCGTCTCCAGAACTGGTTACAGAAGCTGTAACTAAACAGCTTGTTGACCAGACCACACACTAGAAATTGAAGGGACGACGACGTTTCGGTCCGTCCTGGACCATTCTCAAGTCGATTGTGAACAGCTTGTTCACAATCACCTAAACAGCTTGCACCTAAACAGCTTGTTCCTCCATCCTGTCGCAGGTGGAAGAACAGGTGCGTTACCTCTGTAAGGTAGCGACGATGTGTGGGAGAGATCACGCCGAAACTCCAGGCTACAAAGAAAGTTTCTTCGAAGCGGTCGTACGAGGGTTCCTGAAAAATCTTGTTGGTGCTATCGTAGAACCTCTTTTTCCATGAAGGTCTTGATGAGATTTGAGGATAAGGCTTCCACGAGAGCGAACACCATACACAGGTTTTCAGAGCGAGCACCACACGTCGTTTTAAAATGCAAACACCACACGGTTTCAAAGCGGGTACCAGACGTCAGCGCGACTCTCACTATCCCTGCCATCACAAACCATTCCCCAGACCCTAAATTCTGCTTACTCGTCAACCTCTAATTGGAAGTCTGCATCTGAGCTGCTTCGTGTAAGTCTAGACGAGACAGAATATGCTGACTGGAAGAGAAATTCATCAGAGTCGCTCCAAAGGGGTTACTCAGGCTCAAGCCACAGCTGCTGCCGTATCATAACAAAAACAGGGTCCTTCCTATCCCAAATCCTTATCCTGACCATCTTCTAAGTGCTGTATAGTCGTAATGGCCTGGCGCGTTCTCCTAATTCTCTCTCTCTCCCCATTGTTAATAATCCTTGAAACATTGAATTAACAACAAAGTTGTTTTTCTTACGGTCATCTCCCATGTCGACGCAAAATAACATTAGGAAATATACAATGTCCACCAACTGCTGTGGTTCTACAGTGTCAGGATTTGTATAATATTAATAAATTCTAGAGTTAAATCTCCTCCTGCCAAGTGAAAACTAAAATCAACCCCCCACCGCTCCCCCCATCACTACCATTCACTCAAAACAAGTGTGAAAAGCTTTGATTGCAAGCGCTTAAAGCAGAGATGTCATGTCCTTTTTCACACTGTAGCATTTATTTCATTTCTAAATCATATTTCTGGAGATTTATCAACAATAATAAACATTTGTTGTTGAATTTTAATATAATGAAAAATATTGCGGAATATTTTATACAAACTAAAATAATTATTTTCCAATTTAATCAATACCAGCCTGATGCAGGCGATGAGTCACAATAACGTGGCTAAAGAATGTTGACCAGACCACACACTAGAAGGTGAAGGGACGACGTTTCGGTCCACCCTGGACCATTCTCAAGTCGATTGTGAGAATGGTCCAGAACGGACCGAAACGTCGTTGTCCCTTCACCTTCTAGTGTGTGGTTTGGTCAACATACTTCAGTCACGTTATTGTGACTCCTCGCCTGCATACGCAATTATCGCGCCTTCCAAGTAAGCATTGCAAGTTAATATGGAATTTTCCATGACACTTTAAAAACTAAGTAGTACTGGTGATTCTTTAATCTCTCCTACAGAGGTTGAGAAGCTCTACGCCCAACAATTAATAAAACTACAAAATCCAGCGTTTTAACCTAATCAGAAGAGGACGAACCCAAGCCACCTACCTAACGTAAGCAATACATAAAATGCGATACATAAAAAACGTGAATTTTTGTGAGCCCGCTCATACAGTTACAGCCTCTCTTCTATGCCAGGTAAGTCCTCTACGGGCTCACCATGGCCCATGCTACAAATTTTTGTTCCCAGTAGCTGAATCTAAACCCGCTACTTTTCATAGCACGTAGCATTTTGTATGTTGGTAAACTTAACGTCGCATTAGTTGAGAGGACGTGTTGAAATAAATTCAGTTTAAATACAATTTTTTTATGACGTTACTTAAACAAATGAGACTGTGTGATCACTTCAGTCGGAACACGCATGATTTGAGCGTCCTGGTTTGAGCAAATATATTTCCATGTGTAGAAGTCGACAGCATTACTCCACCATTTTTCTCAGATGTTCCAAACCGTTTTCACGTCTATAGAAAATATACATATTTTAAGGCCACTATAACTGTATAACTGACGAAGCGTTGCCTTAGAAACTGAGCCCTTACTGGATTCAATTTACATATGCAGCCTGCTGGCTATCACATCTATATATATATATATATATATATATATATATATATATATATATATATATATTGTTAATATTTACACCTGTTCAATATTTAATCTTGAAAAAGTTAGTCTGGTATTTTTTGCTTTGGATATCGTACAATTAAACTGTGAGAGTCAGAATACATTGCCTAGCTCAAAAGATCCTTTGCAACTATGTGCAAAATATTTTGTTAATTCAAATATAAAAACTATGCAAGTAGTACGTGCCTGTGTGACTTGTAAACCGTGAGTGTGTATTTACATTTTTGTACTTGCAGGGGAAGGGAGCTTCTGTTCATATGCTCCACTTTTTGTTGGCGTGATGTAAATGTAGTTTATTGTCTATTTCTCTTTCTCATCTAGTTCCGCTTGCGTCCTCTCGTTCTACTCCCACAGTTTGTAATTTTCTATAATTTCAACACTCTATTGTTGAAATGTGGCATATAATCCCAAATCCGGTGTCAACGCAATTTACGAAATTTTGGAATCTGACGTTGGTGTCCGGATTAATGAGCGGATTGAAGGATAATAGGATATGTTCGTAGAGTTTTATATTTGTTTCGTTTTGGGCTCTAAATACATTTTTTCTGTCATTCAGAAAATCTGCCACTGGATTATTCATCTTCCACTGCAAGCAGAGTTCGAATTTTTTTACTCGTGAATGGCCTAGTTGGGGCATTCTGAACTGAAAGCATTTTGTTTTATAATAAATGAAGCGTGTGTCGCCCAACACAGGAGAGCTGCTGGTCTCGTCGAGAATCTAAAGCTATCAAATGAATGACTTTTAGAGCCTAAATTATTTTTTCTCGTTTGCACCAATTTCAGTTTCAGATACGTGGCAGTGACGTTTTCTAACTCATAAGCAAATTTAACATTTAGCAAACAATTCCACAACCTTATATGTTAAAGAGAAATTTCTTTCGTGCTTCGAAGTCTGGAGCTTATTTAGTACGACATAGTTTAGAATACATGTAGTACGAAATAAGTTAGAACATCTCATAGTCTATAACACATAAAGTACCCACATAGTCCAGAATACATTTAATACCACATAGGATAGAATACATTTAGTGGGACATATTCTAGAATCTAAAACACTTTTGGTACGCCTCAATCTAGAAACCATTTGGTATCTCAGAATCTAAAAGACATTTGGTATCACCCAGTCTAGATCAAACCAAGAAAAAGCAGAGAATATTACACCGACTAGAAAAACGCGACGCTAACACTGTCACTCATTCAATACATTATCATTAATATCTTACACGTCACACGAACACCAGAATCAAGGAGACTGCAGAAGGTCTATTGGCCCATAAAGCCAGATACAATTAATATCAAGCCAAGCTCTATTACGTTACCTGATAATTTGTTCTACAAATTAAAAACCATCGTTTCAAGAATTCTGCGGAAATGCTACCTCACCTTTCAATGTCGTTATTTGTGGTATAGAGTCCTGTATATATATATAACATTCTGGAACAAAATAACCCTCTCTGACATAATTTTTTTAAACAACCATTGTGCTTAGGAAACTAAAGTAACGAGACCATTAGAGCTCCATCACCTGAATAATGTAACACGAGCAGAAGTTGCTTAATTGGGTCTCATCCGCATGTTGCTTAATTAAGATCTTGTGATTTAGTGCGACACTGCCCCTATCCCCTCCGCCCCTACCCACCTCAACGATTAAGGAAGTAAAACTTTTACCGTATTTAGAGGCTATATATATATATATATATATATATATATATATATATATATATATATATATATATATATATATATATATATATATATATATATATATGGGAACGACACCGGTGGTGCCCGAAATAATCTGTGTCTTCCCTTATCCTCCATTCTACCTCTCTTCTCTTCCCCTTCTCCTCACGTTCCCCTCTTACCTCATCTGCCCTCCCACCTTTCTCCCTTCTACCATCTTTCTCACTATATTTTCCAATTATTTTTCCTCTATTCTCTCTCACCTCTATCATTTTTCCTCTTCCCTCACCCCCCTCTCTTCTCTTCGTCTACCAGTCAACCTTAAATAGACATAAACATATATATTTAGCAGTCTCCGTGGTGTAGTGGTAAGACACTCGCCTGGCGTTCCGCGAGCGCTATGTCATGGGTTCGTATCCTGCCCGGGGAGGATTTACTGGGCGCAATTCCTTAACTGTAGCCTCTGTTTAACGCAACAGTAAAATGTGTACTTGGATGAAAAAACGATTCTTCGCGGCAGGGGATCGTATTCCAGGGACCGTAGGATTAAGGACTTGCCCAAAACGCTACGCGTACTAGTGGCTGTACAAGAATGTAGCAACTCTTGTATATATCTCAAAAAAAAAAAACTTCGTCCTGCCAGCTTTCCCCTCAATCAGAAAATTTAACATTAAGAATCTAATTTGTCTCTTTTCCCCTTCCCCCTTCCCCTCACTTCTCTCAAAATATTTGATATTAAGAATCACTAAAATAACCGTATGGGTCTCTGAGTGAATATATTGTTGCAATCACTAAACATTCTAGGGGACTAACACCAAATGCTTCACACAAGATTACATGGAAGTCGCGTGTTGTAAATACTAATATCTCTTTAAACATAACTTAGCCATACACTAAAAGAAGTTGTAAAATATATTTGATAAGCCACATGAATAATTCCATAGCTGAGAGGTTTGAGTTACGAGGAAAGACTAACTGCATTAAACCTCTCATTATGTAAGATAAGAAGCTGAGAGAAATGTTAACAGTATATAAAATACCCAGGAGATAAATTTTAATTGAAAGTACACGAACAAAAGTGGAAACTAAGTTCCCGAATGAGCCACAGCAATATTATATATAATGTTCAAATGTGTCAGAGCAACACTGAAATAGAATTAACTCAAAATTTATGTGATAGAAGCAGAATTCGTTCTTTGCTTCAAATGTAAATATAATAGAACCCAATGGGTACTGTTCACTAGTCGGTTATAAGATAAGAGGTGGATGTCATCGTTAGTACAAACATGCATTTATACATATAAAGATTCACATATACATACATACATAAATTAATGCAGCATATACACATGCAGTCATAAATATTTAGATGCAGAAATAAAAATTATACAAATATTATATATTTTTCAAATATACACACGTACTTTTTCCGCTCGCCGTCACCCAGGCCGATAAATGAGCCCCTGGTGAGAGATCCATTCTTATACAACTTTTATTTTAATATTACAGTTCCCCTGAGAAAGGTATTAGAGCATCATTTAGCATCTCGTTTTGTTATTCCTCTTTCTTTATTGGTTGATCCTTTGTCAGTTGTTCTGCCTCCAGTCTTGCTCGACTGGGGTTTTTAGCTAAAATAAGTTTCTAGTTTGTTTTCTTTCGAAAATTAAATATATAGTAGACAATTAGGAATATACTTTGTATCTGTGTGTGTATGGTGCGTTTGTGTGTGTGTGTGTGTGTGTGTGTGTGTGTGTGTGTGTGTGTGTGTGTGTGTGTGTGTGTGTGTGTGTGTGTGTGTGTGTGTGTGTGTTTGTGTTTTACAGGTTCTGCCTCTTAAACCGAGCAAACATGAAACGATAATAAATAGCTGTATTGGAATTTATATATCATGCATACAGTGCTGTAGAGGCAATGGTTCGAGGCAGCACAATACACGCTGCCGCCGCCAGCTGAACATATGTCATTGCAGACAGAAGTGAGAAATTGAAATGGAATATGTGTAAAACTCTCGGGTGGTTCTGCATGGCGGATAGGAGTTAACAGATGAATTATGAGCTTGTTGGTTCAGAATGGAAGGGGATAGGAATTACTTTATTTTGCCTGAAACTTATTCGACAGAGAAGCTGGCACTAGGAATGGTGTTCAAAGAGTTTTCAAGATTGGTGCCTGTTTTAAATTGCTTTCCATTCTAGGACGTTATATAAGGGATACTTTTGAATGGCGAATTCATTGCAAGGGAAGATAAGATTGGGGTCTGTGTTGCACGTGTAGTTAATATTATTATCTATGTTTCGACACGAGCTGAGATTGCGGTCTGTGCTGCAATAATATTACCGATATAAAGTTTTTCAAAAAGGAGCATGTATTGGAAGTTGTGTCGTAAGAAAATATGATGCTGGAGATTATTGTATGATAAGTTTTGGTTGGTGGATGTGCTCACAGAGGAATAGAGATTTGGAGACTGTTGCAAGAAGATTTGGGTTTGGAGGCTGTATTTTCAGATCAATTGAGATTGGAGGCAGTGATAAAACAAGATCTGAGATTCGTGGTTCTGTTGCAATAAGAATTAAAACTGGAGACTGTTATGAAAGATGAATTTAGATTGGAAGCTTTTTTGAAAGAGGAATTTAGACTGGTAGCTGTATTGAAAGAGTAATTAAGATTGGAGGATGTGATGCAAGAAGATTTGAGATTGGAGGCAGTATTGCCAGAGGGTCTGAAGTGCACGGGTTAAAAAGCCAGCAGACTGAGGCGTTGGCACTTGTGATTTAAAGGGGAAAGTCTTGAGCATGACCTCTGGAGACTGACGTAGGAGCAACCTACTCGAACACACACACACACACACACGCACACACACACACACACACACACTTCCCGCACGAGGCAGAAACAAATGGGCAAAGTTTCTTTCACCCTAAGTGCCCCTGTTACCTAGCAGTAAATAGGTACCTGGGGGTTAGTCAGCTGTCACGGGCTGCTTACTGGGGTGTGTGTGTGTGTGGTGTGGGAAAAAAAAAAAAAAAAGTAGTTAGTAAACAGTTGATTGACAGTTGAGAGGCAGGCCGAAAGAGCAAAGCTCAACCCCCGCAAAAACACAACTAGTGAACACACAGGTGCCTGGTAGCTATGTGGACAGCGCGCGGGACTCGTAATCCTGTGGCCCGGGTTCGATTCCTGGCGCCGGCAAAGACAAATGGGCAGAGTTTCTTTCACCTTGATGCCCCTATTACCTAGCAGTAAATAGGTACCTGGGAGTTAGACAGCTATTACGGGCTGCTTCGTGGGGGGGGGGAGGGTGTGAAAATAAAATTGTAGTTAGTAACAGTTGATCAATTGACAGTTGCGAGGCGGGCTGAAAGAGCAGAGCTCAACCCCCGCAAGCACAACTAGGTGAATACAACTAGCTGAATACACACACACACATACACACACACACACACACACACACACACACACACACACACACACACACACACACACACGTCCTCGCAGCTGAGTAGACAACGTTCTTGGGTCGTAGTACTAAGCACCCGGGTTCGATTCTCGGTCGAGGAAGAAGCAAATGGGAATAATTTCTTTCACCTGCTGTCACTGACCACTTCGCCGTATCTGGGTACCTGGGAATTAGACAGATGCAACAGCTGCATCCTGAGAACTAGTGCGTGTTAGACAGAAATACAAGAAGTAGATATCATTGAAGAAAATACGGCGGGAGGCAGTATATTAGACCACAAACGGTTAGAAAAGGCGGGATCCAAGAATTAACAGCATGATCTTGCAAGCACAGATAGTAAACACACAGGCAGTCTGACTGAAAGAGGAAGACATAACACACCCAGAGACAGACTCTGGGTACACAGACACATTAGAGGTGTTTGTGTCGTCCCCATCACTGTCAGGTATCCCACCTGATGCCTAGTGGGTGTCAGGTGGGATACAAACCAGGTATGCCACCTGATACAATTAGAAATTAACATGATGAATAATGCGAAAATGTATAACCACGTGGGAAAATGAAAGCAGCGTCGTTGTAGTTTGTCAGTAGGAGCGCTGTTACTCCTTTCTCTCTCACCCTTTTTTCCATCTTTCTCCCTCTCCCCTTCTCTTTCTCTCACTCTCTCTCTCTCTCTCTCTGTAGGGGGGTGTTGGAAAGAGAGAAAGGCTATTAGAGGTTTGGAGTTGAGTAGAATGTAATGTGCAGTGTATTCGATTGTGCAGTGTATCTGTACTGTGCAGTGAGGAGGAGGAGGAGTAATGGGGACAGTTGCAGGTGGTGGTAATCCTCTTACTAATATCGTTTTTTAATTGACCAATTAAAATTGAGTCCAAAGTGTATAATCCATTACTAATTTTCATGTTATGTGACTTTGTAATTTGTATTAGAGAAGCTTCAATAATATTTCTATTTGAAATGATTTTACAATTTGTAACAGAATATGATTCCTTTCAATATATTTTGTGACATTTTTCAGACAGATGAATAAACAGAATGTTAGAAATTTGGTAACTTTTTACAAACAATTTTTGGTAAGCAAACCTAAATTTCAAATGTATATAAGTTAGAGTTAGGAAGCCTTAAACCAGTAACCACACAAACAGTAGCCCGCAGGTCTACCTACTGTAACACCAAGTAGAGTTATGGGTTTCTGTTTATGTGGTTCAAGGCTCCGATGGTCCAAGCGAATGAGATGTTATTAATCACGATATGGAGGTTAGCAATTAATATTACTAGGACGAGAATCACCTAACCCCTTCATGCCAAAGTATCACCCCAGGGAAGGCCTAAAGTCCCAGTTGGATAGCAAGTAGGTTCCTTTGGAATCCTTCCTTATTGTGGTTACTCGTAGCTCAGTAAGTACATGATACATCATGTTATTAAATGAGGGATCAACATGAGCGGGTCGGCTCGAAGAGGATGCGCCATAAGAATGTCGGTAGCTCTGGACGACCCTGACCTTGCGTCGGCCAAGGCATCAAAAGGAACTGCCACAAGGCCCGACCTTGGGAGTCGTTGCGATATATTAATATATTCCAAGTTGCCGTAATGTACTACGATTCTAAGCCCTCGCAAGTCATTTCAATTGGAGCAACGTTCACCTGCCAATGCCAGTCCTATACACTCTTCCCCATTCACACTGAAAAGTTTGGCGAGGCTGGCTACAAGCATTCGCCTTCCTACACACAGATAGGCAAACATTATGTCTTATGTATATGGATAAATGTATGTGCAGGTATCCACAAGAAAAGAAGAACGAAAAATAATCCGAGACCTTTCGTGTAACTGCACATGTTCAAGGAATACACTATATGAGCATGTTTAATACACAGCAGTATGCAGAGACACACACACTCGCACACACATTTGCATATAAACTAATCTCAAGTGGAGTTCCATCAGCACCCGATGTGTGAGCTCATTAGAGCAGTCTTAGAAAATTTTAAATGCGGGAAAAAAGTTGAAAAGAAGTCCAAGAAAACGTACAGATGCTCTCAGTATTGCTAATAAGGGTGCTGATATTTGCATTTTCTTGCAGTTGTTGGGTATTAGTCAACTGCTGCTTTTGTGATCACCAATTTTTCAAGACGAAGGAAAATGAAAGAAAAATGACGCTACTCTTAAGGATCAAATAAATACATTTTTACTGCGCTATGTGGAATTAATTTGTCAATAAAAGCTGTCATGTAGCAGATTTAAATTGGTCATGGAATGTGCATTTGTCGCCTAACGTATTAAAATATGTCTCCAACTTCACAGAACTGATTTGAGCAACAGATTTGCTTCTGGAAACAAAATAAAGTGTTCCAAAATTTACTTGAGTGTACGGAGCTCGAGACCGGCTGATGCGTCCATCAACTTTATGGTGTGTGAAGATATAGAGACTGGTGACAGCACTATGTCCTGGAGGGAGGGTTGAGAAGGGGACCGGACATCTGGGATGGTGTTGTCAGATGGGACTCAGCGCGACATGTGAATTTGGTGCGTAATTGCTTTTCTGTTGTGAATTGTTGATTTTCGTGTACGCTGCACGTGTGCCTGCATGCACACACACACACACACACACACACACACACAAACACACACACACACACACACATGTGTGTGTGGAATGGAATGCATTAGGAAGTGATGTGGTGGAGGCTGACTCCATACACAGTTTCAAGTGTAGATATGACAGAGCCCGATAGGCTCAGGAATCTGTACACCTGTTGATTGACGGTTGAGAGGCGGGACCAAAGAGCCAGAGCTCAACCCCCGCAAACACAACTAGGTGAGTACAACTAGGTGAGTACACACACACACACACACACACAAACACCAAGTAAATGTAAGGTAATGAAACTAAGCGGAGGAAATAGGAGGTCAGATACTGGATACCGAATTGGAGATGAAGTCCTTCATGAAATGGACAGAGAGAACGATCTAGGAGTTGATATCACACCAAACTTGTCTCCTGAAGCCCACATCAAAAGAATAACACCGGGGGCGTATGCGAGGTTGACTAACATCAGAACTGCCTTTAGAAACCTATGTAAAGAATCTATCAGACCCTTGTATACCACATATGCAAGGCCAATCCTGGAGTATGCGGCCCCAGCATGGAGCCCGTACGTTGTCAAGCACAAGACGAAGCTGGAAAAAGTTCAGAGGTATGCCACATGAGTTATAATGAAAGGCTGCGTGAACTGCACCTCACGTCGTTGGAAGACAGAAGAGCTCGGAAAGACATGACCACCACATACAAAATTCTCAGGAGAATTGACAGGGTAGACAAGGATGGATTATTAACACGGGTAGTACACGCACAAGGGGACAGAGGCGGAAGCTGAATACCCAAATGAGCCACATAGACATTAGAAAGAACGTTTTCAGTGTAAGAGTAGTTATTAAATTTAATGCACTAGGAAGTGTTGTGGTGGAGCCTGACTCGAATCCAACAGCCTACGGCACAGAAAGTGACTGGAGGGGACGACAGGGGTCAACAGACGCTGGTGCTGCTGTTACTCTTATGATCTTTGGTTTTCTGTCCAACAACCAACGGTGCTAAAGCTGGCTAGAAGGGTATTCATTATCCACTTACTACATCTCGCCCGTTCTAAATTCTGATGGCATGGGAGGTAGATATTACGTAATATAGCATCCACCCGCTGCGAGGTTGTCTCATAGGGAGCAAGGGACTATTTATTGCTCTAAGTAACAGCTGCCGGTGTTGAAGGTGGTCGGCAGTGGAGCGAGATATTATCCCGCCAGCATCCGCCATACTGAAGCTGGCTGCTGTGGGATCAATCATCTCTACAATATGCAGAGGAGGAGTCACAATAACGTGGCTGAAATATGTTGACCAAACCACACACTAGAAAGTGAAGGGACGACGACGTTACGTCGAATGGTCCGTCCTGGACCATTCTCACTATCGACTTGAGAATGGTCCAGGACGGACCGAAACGTCGTCGTCCCTTCACTTTCTAGTGTGTGTGGTTTGGTCAACATCTCTACAATATCTGTTGGAAGGAAGAAGGAGCTGAGTTGCATGGCTGAAATGCCTACTGTAGTAATGCTTGCGATTCTACTACCAAACTAAAAAAAATTATTTATCGAAGTCATATGACGCACGAGTGAACGCTTAACTGTTCTTTCCAATCAAGCGTTAACAAGCGTTGGAAATGTCCTATTAATCATTATCTCAAGTATTCACACATAATTTATAATACAATAAATTTGGAATGATAACAAATTCTAATGATAACAAACTCTAAAGTGGAAATAAGTTACACAAGCCACAGAAATCATTCATAATTCTACCTTGATGTAGTGAAATAAAATATTCCAGCCGAGGAAATCATTCCTAGTACTAAACAACTGGAGTAAAATAATTTATCAGAAAATCTTTATGCAAGAGAAATATTCATGAGAATCCTGCGCGTGGGAAGGAGAGGTTTTGCATGTCCCAGAACCAGTTGTCACAAGAGAATCGATTGGCCCAAAACAGCAACAATTCATGCCGGATTTTGTGAATGTGACAGAGAGAAAATATTTAATATGAGATTATATAAATCTCACGTTCCTGTAAGAAATGGTGGTTAGAGAAGAGCGGTGTAGGCTTTGTTTTTTCCTCTCATCTGGCAAACGATGATGAGAGGCTGAGGGAGATGTTGCTGGAGAGAGAGTAGAAGTCCCAAGTGAAACTTGTACGTTTGCACATTTGGTGATAGGTTAAGGTGACAGGGTGTGACACGTTGCTGACACGACTGACTACACTGCTTACGTATGCCTGTATGCCTTTTTATACACAGTTTGTATTATGCCTGCATTCCTTTTCATACACTGCGTTGTGCCTGCATGCATTCTTAATTTCTGCACATAGTTTGAATCCCATTTCATACATAGTTTATATATTGCTTACATACATTTTCACATACAGCCATTTGAGCCTTTCCCGATGGCTCAAGTGGCTGGTCACCATTTCTTTCTTATTTTCCATCTCAGGACTAAATAGTTATTTTGGCTTAGAATTCTTCTCATTATTACCCTAATCTTTTAAAACAATTAAATAACTGAATTTTTAAATGTTGTAATGATCATAAATATGAATGAGTTTGGGTTGATATCAACAAGAACTACCCATTATGCGCCATTAGGCCTTCAGTAATTGTTTTTAGTGTTATATATTTATGTGTAATTTTTCTAGCTATCGTTGCTGATGTAGAACACAGCATATGCTCGACCATTTTATCGAATTTCATTTCCAGTTGTATCTTTCACATGCAGGCGATAAGTCACAATAACGTGGTTAAAGTATGTTGACCAGACCACACACAAGAAGGTGAAGGAACGACGACATTTCGGTCCGTCATGGACCATTCTCAAGTCGATTCTCTCAATCGACTTGAGAATGGTCCAGGACGGACCGAAACGTCGTCGTCCCTACACCTTCTAGTGTGTGGTCTGGTCAACATGTATCTTTCACGTTTCTGCGGCCCATCCTCCTGTTTCGGTAGTACTTATAGCAACGATGAGGACCATAGCATATATACCGACGTACAGCGAAATTAGAACGTAGAAATGAGAACTATTGAGTTAGTCAAACCGGAAAACTATTTTTGACTTGCGCTGCTTTAACAAACTAAACTAACCTATCCTAACCTCCCAGGCCTAATGCCCGATATCTGAGGCCTAATATAGTACATATATGTACTATACTAGGGCTAGGAATATTTAAGTTTATGTTCTAGCTTCATTTATTTTAAAAGAATTCCTTACTAGTCAGAATACTATCATAAAGCTAAGAATGTACGAATTCTAACTATTAACGCTCGTCACAATAGGTATTATTTAAACAGGAGGATGGGTTGGTTACTGACGTTGCTCTCGCAAATGAGGAAGAGCTGTTAGAAAGGTATCACTGAAACACAACCCGCAGCCCTAAGCCACCAGGAGAACACCACCTAGACAACGCCTGAAGGTGGGTTAAGGGACCAGTAATTAGTTCTAGTCTGTTTGTTGCTTAATTGGATCCTGTGATCTGGGCAGGAGGATCCATCTTGCGAGATTGGATGCCACCTGGGAAATAGGCATCGTGTTGTTGTTGTGTTTTTGGGGCTCTGTTGGTGAGGCTTTATTTCTTACTCGATTAGTCTGCCGCTTCATAGTTACAAGAACACCATCAGTGAGTTGTCATGTGATTTGTTTTCAAGTTTTCGTTTGTATATGTGAGTAAAATAACATAATATCGTAAGTAATAATAGTCAGAATTAACGTTATAAAAATAATAATAGTGTGCACCATATTCTTATGTTGCTGAACGCGAGGTGTTCTTGATTTGCTGAACGCGAGGTGTTCTTGTGTTGCTGAAGGATGAAGGAAATAGCCTACAAGAGCAGTGAGAGATTGGTTCTTGTTATTTTGATTGTCTTATACTCAGAAAATCATGTACAGTAAATGCATAAAGAGATCGCAATGAAGAAAATGGGGGTTGGGGAGATGAAAATGGTAAGAAGAAGGAGAAGAAGAAGAAGAAGAAGAAGAAGAAGAAGAAGAAGAAGGAGAAGAAAGGTGAATTGAAAACATAAAGCTAGAGAAAGTGAAAGAATGGGTGAGACACCAGGCGAAAGTTCCATCCAGCATGACTCTTCACAGCGCCACTGGGTATAGGAAACAGGGAATAACGGTCTATTTTTACTGAACCACTATAAATGTAAATTATCTGAAGGTCGTTTGAGGATTGTTATGAAATATTTCCAGGAAGTAAAGTGTTTGCATGTGTAAGGTAGGCTCGTGGGTCAGCCTAAATAAGAACTACGCACGTGTTACCGTTCTGAGGGAGAAACGGGCTTATATACATTGACGGGATTGGCTGAGGCTTTGTTTGACTCCGACGGAAGACATAGAATCTTTGGTAAGACTTTGGGGAAGGCTTGGCTTGATGGCAGAGCTTCTGAGAGGCTTGGCTTGATGGCAGAGCTTCTGAGAGGCTTGACTTGATGGCAGAGCTTCTGAGAGACTTCGCTCCATTGCAGAGCTTGGGGTGAGACTTGGCCCTCATAGCAGACCTACGAGAAGCTAGGCTGAATGATAGAGTTGGAGGTTATACAATAAATTAATATTGATAAGTACAATTAGGCTGGTGCAAGATTTATTGTAAATAAAATAATCTTCCTAAACGAAATCATTCCATAGTGATGACGAGATGACAAAAAGAACTATATAGTGAAAGAATGCTAATCAAAAGTTAAACAAATTAAGACAGAATGGCATTTCTGGAAAAGAATAATCAGAAGAATGCGTTAAACCAGAATGACTATACAGCACTAATAAGGGACATGACGACAAGATACGGGGATGGAGTGAAGAAACTTTGCCCATCACTCGGACCATTGGGAACTAAAACACAGTGGCAAACACCCTACAGACACGCACGGACAAACACGCAAAAACACACACGAACAATCAGACGGATAAATTTTGATAGTCCACAAAAGAAAAGGTAACCAATGGAGAAGATACGCGCTTCATTCGATCAGTTGGTTAAGCACGGCTGGATCTGGTCAGTAACTGATTGGGTGACCTGTCGTAAAACATCAACCTCGTTTTGGAAGGTCCTTCATAAACCTAACAGGCCTCCTGTGCCTATTAGGTTCACAAACTATACCTCGTGCAATACTGAAGATAGTTATCAGGAGAAAGCGCTTAGCCATTATGATTGACCAGCATTTGGAAGGGATTTGAGGATTAGGATTGGGAATAGCATGGATGGAAGGTTGTAATTAAGTAAAGATTACTCAGTAGTAATAATAATACAATATTCGATTCGCTACTACTGCTTTGATTCCAAAAAATTGTTCCGTGTATGAAAATATGTATATGTATTCGGCGAGCAATACTTTTTTGATTGCCACTGATGAGAAACACAGATGTTTGTACTAAATGTGACTTTGTAGGGAAGGCACGCATAGTGAGAACACATGTTCAAAAGCGTTTGTTAATTGTAAAATTTAGAGGATATATTTGGCACTCATAGGTATTTTTCAGCTGTCACTAGAATGAGGTGGAAAAAATGGGTGAAAATGAAATGATTCATGGATGAGAGTGGGGAGTGTGGGGGTGGGGGGGGGGGCAGTGTGGGTCGAGCGAGAGTGGGCAGTGTGGGTCGAGCAAGAGTGGGCAGTGTGGGTCGAGCGAGAGTGGGCAGTGTGGGTCGAGCGAGAGTGGGCAGTGTGGGTCGAGCGAGTGGGCAGTGTGGGTCGAGCGAGAGTGGGCAGTGTGGGTCGAGCGAGAGTGGGCAGTGTGGGTCGAGCGAGAGTGGGCAGTGTGGGTCGAGCGAGAGTGGGCAGTGTGGGTCGAGCAAGAGTGGGCAGTGTGGGTCGAGCGAGAGTGGGCAGTGTGGGTCGAGCAGGAGTGGGCAGTGTGGGTCGAGCGAGAGTGGGCAGTGTGGGTCGAGCGAGAGTGGGCAGTGTGGGTCGAGCGAGAGTGGGCAGTGTGGGTCGAGCGAGAGTGGGCAGTGTGGGTCGAGCGAGAGTGGGCAGTGTGGGTCGAGCGAGTGGGCAGTGTGGGTCGAGCGAGAGTGGGCAGTGTGGGTCGAGCGAGAGTGGGCAGTGTGGGTCGAGCGAGAGTGGGCAGTGTGGGTCGAGCGAGAGTGGGCAGTGTGGGTCGAGCGAGAGTGGGCAGTGTGGGTCGAGCGAGAGTGGGCAGTGTGGGTCGAGCGAGAGTGGGCAGTGTGGGTCGAGCGAGAGTGGGCAGTGTGGGTCGAGCGAGAGGGCAGTGTGGGTCGAGCGAGAGTGGGCAGTGGTGGTGGGTTTTGCATTACATAATAAAGTTTAGCCTCTTTACATTGTTGTCGCAGCTCCCAATGTAGTTTACAATGTCGTCATAGGTAGGGTTATCTGTCCTGTCGGCGGTGGTCATCGGGTTTCTTTAATATACAATGAGGTAACTGCACAAGCCGGGTCTCCGGCCGTACGGGTCAGGGTCTCCGAGTGCAGGGTTCCGGGTCCACGGGCGGAGGGTTCCAGGTCCATGGGTGGAGGGTTCCAGGTCCACGAGTGCAGGGCTCCACGTCCACGGGCGGAGGGTTTCAAGTCCACGAGTGCAGGGCTCCACGTCCACGAGCGGAGAGTTCCAGGTCCACGGGCGGAGGGTTTCAAGTCCACGAGTGCAGGGCTCCACGTCCACGAGCGGAGAGTTCCAGGTCCACGGGCGGAGGGTTTCAAGTCCACGAGTGCAGGGCTCCACGTCCACGAGCGGAGGGTTCCAGGTCCACGGGTGGAGGGCTTCGGGTCCACCTTCCATCATGTTGTTATTCGAATTTCCAGGGAACTAATAATTTATGTAATTTAATATTTATGATTAATTTGATGTGCTTTTGTTTCATGATATAATTTTTAAATATTTAATAGCATGATGTTATCCTGTGGAATTTTAGGTGACAAACTTACTAGAATTCTCCAAGTATATTAAAAATTATTTGTGGAGAGAGAGAGAGAGAGAGAGAGAGAGAGAGAGAGAAGAGAGAGAGAGAGAGAGAGAGAGAGAGAGAGAGAGAGAGAGAGAGAGAGAGAGAGAGAGAGAGAGAGAGAGAGAGACATTCCATTTCCTTGGAATGGAATAGGGAAAAAAAAAGCATATTCCTCTCAAGGAAATATCAAACAAGATATGCTCAAAAACCCATTTATATTTCACAAATATATATAAAAACTACAAAGAATAATTTAAAAAAAGTGGAGAAAATAGCAACACACAAGGAGAAAAAGTCAATAAAATATATATTTGAAGAGAAAAGCTGTGTGTTGCATGGTCTCTCTGAAAATGCTACATTTAATTGAATTTCTGTAAGTGCAACTGCAGCATTTTTTTGTTATTTTTGTTGAAAGTGATATTGATGTTTTCTGATTCACACACACACACATACACACACACACACACACACACACACACACACACAACCCACACACACACACACACACACACACAACCCACACACGCACACTCACACACGAATGGATTATACCGACGCAGTATTATAGGCTTCAAATACAAACCCCGTGGAACCTGGAGCAATAACTCAAGATATATCCACACAAACGTCACAATCATTAACAACAACTAAGACACCTGCTGTTGATAACGGGGAAAGTGCACCCGCTCTCAACGGTCTCACAAACTGTTGTAAACGGGTCTGTAATCTACTGTTATTTACTGGTGGAGCATGTGTACTAGCATCTGTCCTAGCTACTGTTGATGATGGGGTAAACTGGTGAAGGATAAGGTGTATCATTAATCAGTGATCAGTTATGTGCTCTTATTGATCACCTGAGACTGTACATGTGTTATTATTGATTATCCGAGTCTCTATGCATGTGCTCTTATTGACATCCTGATAGTGTACATGTGATCTTATTGATCACCAGAGAGTGCACATGTGCTCTTATTAATCACCTGAGAGTGTACATGTGCTCTTATTGATCAATTGAGTGCATATATACTCCCAGGGATCATAAAAATGTTAATGTTATGACTCATAACATCTTAGGATATTTTACTTCCCCGACTCAAATAATAAAAACCTAAAAATATATTTTAATATTCCTTCCCTGTCGAACGGGGGTTCAGGTCCGCTGTAACCAAAAATGAAGCCATAAGATTACACAATAGTTTCTCTTACTACCCCTAAGATGCCCCGTGGCATTAGGATCCTGAATTTCTTATTAGAATAGATTCTTACGTGGCCTCCATAATGGAGGTAACGAAGGAACAATACTAAGAAAGATATCATCAGAATACATTAGCGTTGTTTGAGATCATTTTAACATCCCATAAATTTATCCAAATTTCTGTGTGAACCATAAAATCAACAATAACAATTTCATTTGTTTCAGAAATTACTAATTAATGGATAAATGTTTTCACTGCGGAGTTAGGCTTCGGTACCGTATTACTGTATAATAGATGTGTTGTATTGCTGATTCATTGTATAATTTATTTGTCTTATCATAATGACTGAGTATTTCGGGTTGTCACCATTGTCTGAAAATGAAAATCGTAATGGATAGCCCTTGTTAGCATTGACAGACTCATTTGAATCCTGATAGAGAGATACAAGGTGTTAAATGTGTTTCACGCTAACCCTGTCCTCCATAAAACAATTATTCATTACTATACTATGCGTGGTTACATTTTCATCCAGTCGGAATGTATGGACAGTTAACAGCCTATAAAAGTGTTATTGGCTAGATTATGTGATCATATTCACCCGATCTGGTACTGTGTCATGCAAGGCAGACGGGTCGATGCTCATCGGCCCGCTTGTGTTGCCTGGTGTGTGGATTCACAGTCTGGGCTCCATACCTGGCGCTGCACACCTAGGGTTTCACACCTGGGGGCCCACACCTGGAGGGTCAACACCTGGAGGCCCACACCTGGACATCAACACCATGGGTTCCACACTCCTGGGGGCCCAAACCTGGTCTGCTACCTACATTATCCACCAAATCTTGTCTTCACTATGGCCACTCCGTCCTGTCAGAAA
This sequence comes from Procambarus clarkii, assembly GCF_040958095.1. Classification (NCBI taxonomy): domain Eukaryota; kingdom Metazoa; phylum Arthropoda; class Malacostraca; order Decapoda; family Cambaridae; genus Procambarus; species Procambarus clarkii. The sequence goes on from NC_091209.1 coordinate 21,569,851, forward strand.
TGTTTTCTAAATACAGAAACGTTTGAAGGGAAATAAGGAGTTATGTCATTCATAAGTCCTCCGGTCCCAGATGACAAAGATTCTGAACAGAAAACAATTTAGAAACAAAATATGCAATTAATGTTTTGTATATTGAGATTTTTCTTAAACAAATTGCAAGGAAAAAATATAAGGTATACCAAAATTACATAACAAAACTGTAAGGAAACGTATTTTGCAACATGTGCTATACCAAAGATGCATTCATAAATTTTAAAGTACTGTGCAATCGAAATCCTATCGTATATAGCTAATATTATTACACAGATAAGTTGGGTCTTCATAGTTGGGTCGAGGTTAAGTTTGACGTAAAGGTTGTTTTTGACAATTATTTGTATTTTAACTTGTCCTCGGGCTGTGTTCACACCATCCAGACCCGACCCAAAGACGCAATCATCGATCTTATTATGCTGTTCAGTCAAAATAGGAATTTTCTTAAATAAGACCAATATTATATTAACATATTGTGCATATTTAGGCGTAGGTTAGGTAGGATGTTAGATTCAGTTGGCAATTATTTGTATTTGTGGGTGAAACATTTACAGAGTTGCTATTTTTAATAGAGGTCGTCATCGAAGCATTATTCGGTAAATATTCGAACGTCATCTGTTGTGAGTCGTGTGAAAATGTTTCCCTTTCAAAAAATAGGTGTTTGATTAACGAGTATTTTGCCATTCTTCATAATGACGGGATGATATTATTGAATCAAACTCTCGATTCAATAGCTGAACACAATACCCGTTCATTCAAGCCTCTTGAACGTATTAAACCGTGTCTGTATTTAATTGCCAGTAGCGGAGCCCGTCCTCATACACAAAGACCAAATACTCGTTAATCCAGCCGCTAACCCCTCTGTTTATGAAAGGAAATCCCTTTACTCCCGACTCACAAACAACGTTAGAACAATTCTCGAACAGAGCTTCTCAAACATCTACAATTCGAGTCGCAACTGTGAATGCTTCACCCGCGCAGTATAAAATCCACATAATTATACAAAGAACCTGAAGACCAAACCAATCATCTACACAATCATAATGTATAATAATACTTTATATTTGATGTGATATCGATTTTCAATACACTGTAAGTTTAAATAGATGAAAACGCCTTTGAGCTCGGACGCAGCCTAGACGAGCCTAGCCTGAGGACGAGTTGTAATGGAAGTGTACTAAACGTGGGTATCAAAACACAGTTTCAATTTACCTACGAATATTTAATGCAATCAAGGGCCGGGTTTCACCTAACAAATACCGCTCGAAGACTGATGTGAAATGTTATTAACGCGTGATAGGTGATGATCTATATGATAATGTGTGATGGTGTGTGTGTATAGGACTCTCCCTGTGGTCTGTGGCGGTGGTTGTGGTGGAGGTTGTTGTGGTGGTGGTGGTGTTTGTTGTTGTGGTGGTTGTGGTGGAGGTTGTTGTGGTGGTGGTGGGTTTGTTGTTGTGGTGGTGGTGGTGGTGGTTGTTGTGGTGGTGGTGAGGGATGGGTGGTGATGGTGGTGGTGGTGGTTGTTGTGGTGGTGGTGAGGGATGGGTTGTGGTGGTGGTGGTTGTTGTGGTGGTGGTAGTGGTGAGGGATGGGTGGTGATGGTGGTGGTGGTGGTTGTTGTGGTGGTGGTGGTGGTGAGGGATGGGTGGTGTGGTGGTTGTGAAAGAGATGATGTTTTCAATGTGATGGAGGTAGCAGTTGGTGCTTTAGATTCAGCTGTTCGGAACAAAATGTCCATATAGCACGGGCTATAATGAGCCGTAGTGTGATTGTGAGGAGATTGGTATGATTATTGCAATCCCCGTGACGCGGTGGTAAGACACTCGCCCCGCGCTTCGACAGCGATTTGGTCTGGGCTGGTATCCTGGCAGGGAAGGATTGACTAGGCTCATATCCACTTGTGCTGTTACATTTACCTCCCCATTTTTGGAGGACGAGTTGTATATCCTTAACTGCACGTCTCTGTTCACTCAGCAGTGAATGGGTACCTGATTGTTAAACGATTTGGCGATTCGTATTGCAGGAAAAAATAAGATTAAAGGCCTGCCCGAAACTATTTGATGTGGTGATTGTGAACGGTGTGGTATGTTGATTGTGTTTGATTGGTAGTTGCTAAAACGGCAGTGTTGTGGTTGGAGAGGGTGAGGTAGGATAATTGTGACAATGGTAGTGTGGAGTTTGTGAGGTCGTTAAGTGTTGGTTGTTAGAGGATGCGGGGGTGGTATGGTGGTTGTGAGGGGAGGGGGGGTTGTGAGAGTGGGTTTTGGTGGTTGAGATTGGGTATTGTGATAATTGTATGGGGGTGCTGCTGTGAAGATTATGGACTCAGTGATTGCAATAACTATGATTGTAAAGGAATAGATGTGGTGGTCTGCAGCAGTGACAATATCTGCTTCGTAGGTGGGATGTATTGGTGTAGAGCTGGTGATAGTGGTGTTGTACACACAGAAATCACAACAGCGTGATGCATCATTGATGCATCACGCTATTGTGATTTCTGTGTGTAATGAAGTAAGGACGAAAAGGTAGAACGGCCTATTGGCATAGATCGAGTGCATGGAGGAGTTGTGTAAAACCCTGGTTTGTGTCTTGGAGAGGCTGCAGGATCCAAGTAAGTTCAGTAGAACTTCTGGTTTCAACTCTTTTAAAATGTCGTAGCTCAGTCGGACGTAGGTTCGAATCCTCGTCACGGCCCTTGTGGATTTGTTAAGTGGTGTTGTTATACGCAGTCATTGTGGAGGCATCTTGTGTAAGCTTGCCAGCAAATGTGTGCTTCACATGCTGAGAGTGAAAACGTAAACTAGAATTGAGTATGGATGCCCTTTAAGCTTAATTATGGCGACGATGTAACAAATCTGGCAGGAATAATTTCGAATAATTAAACAATAATACAAAGAAGTTCAGAAGACAAATTATTTTTTTGGGGGGTGAAGGAAAGCGTTGAATTAAATTCTCGATTTTTGTTTTAATTTACATGATACAATCTGAAATGTATTTAACTCGTCAGGTTCGCTTACGATAATAATGCCGGCCAAACGAAGAACGTTGTGCACTGAGTTGCAGAATTTATTCAGTGTGCAAAAGTAAACTATTTAAAACCTCTGTACACATAAGTTTTCTAAACAAGCTTTGATTGTTATTTAGAATCATGTTCTCCAAATTTTAATACTCTTGTTTTAAATAAATGTTTTTCAATGTACCACACCAATACCTTTCTTTATAATTGATTTAAAATTAAAATTAAAAAGAATTACTTTTTTAATTAATGGTTAAGTAATGACTGTTCACAAGCTGCGTATTTATTGTATGAAGTAAATTACCAGCGAGGATAGTTGGAAGTAATATTGTTAGACACAAAAGCAAGCTCGATAAGCTCCCTACTACCCCCTCCCCCCTCCCCCAAAGCTGCGTTGATTCCCATAAAACAGCACTGCAAAAATAGCAGACCAGCTGTAATTACGTGCAAAACGTTTTTGTTAAATATACGTTAGCTTGTTACGACCTTTTTGAGTCAAAATTTCACTTTTAATTAAAATTTGCTCTTTTATTATGATGAATTTAATTTTCAGTGATGAAGTGAGCTATTTCTTTATTGATTATGATATGAGTGATCGCAATGGTGGTGACATTGGTCGTAGAAGTGGTGATGGTGGTCGTAGAAGTAGCGATGTTGGTCGTACAGTATCGATGGTCGTAGAGATGGTGATGGTCATCGTAGGGGTGGTAATTGTGGCACTCATACTTATATATAATGATAGTAGATGATAAAGTGTTGGTAACAGAACTTTTAAAAAATGGCAGAAGAGGTTGTTATCGTAGTGAACAATGTAGTGTGTATGGTAGTTGAGCTTATGATTGAAGTGTCTCATGGTAGTGATGGTGGCAAGATAGAGATGGTTGAGGTGTTTGAAATGCTGGTGGTTGTGGTATGCAATTGGCTGCAGTACCATGGGTGAATCTGGACATAATGTATTTGAGTTGCTTGTGTTAACATAGGTAAGAGTGTTTATAATTGGATGTAGGTTAGGAAGCTGTGTCAGCAGAGGTACAAGTTATCATGGTAGCGGTATGGTTGGTTGTGGTGTCAGTGGCTGTGTTAGCAGCAGTGTCTGATGGGTCTCTATAGTATGAGTTCGCGTGACGGCAACGGGAGCAATATCTATTTGGGTAAATATTCAAAAACTTTCAAAAAGACTTGACAGAGAGTAGATATTAAATTCTAGACGAATAAAACAGAAATTTTCTGTAAAGTGCTAGAGAGAATAATTACGATATTTGAGAAACCTCTATAGAAGCTAAATATCGCAACAGAAGAACAACGTGCACTTAAGAGTGTGAAAGTAGTTCCTGTGTGAAAGGAGTATACACAATGCAAGAGGTAGAAGCCTGAAGCAGAAATGCGTCAAAAATTGTAAGGAAATACTCGTACCCCTATGCTGGTGATCAAGTAAAATGCTCTGAGATAAAAAATGGTAAAAAACATCTCCATCGATAACTTCAAGGGCAGATACAACACAAAAATCTCTAAAGCCATTTAAGTTAAAGAAAAGACTAGTAGGCGTGGCGAAAAGAAGTTTACCTTTTATCACTCCCCAGAGTTTCGTAAGCAGCATAAAATGGACGAGGAGGAAGAAGAGGGGGAAGAGGAAAAAAAGTAGAAGATGGAGGAAGTGGATGTTATCCAAGAGCTGACAAAGAAAGTATATTTACAGCAGAAAGTGAATGAGAAAGGAATTCTATAATCTGTTACGAATGGAAAGTGAAGAAATGCATTGGATTACCCACCCTTGTAATTAGAGCAGCAATACAGCCTCGGATATAATAATGCACATGCTTGGAGCCGTCCAAAGATCATTCTACACAAAATACTGCTAATAGAAGCCGGCCTCACCGATCCAAGTTTATTGTATGAGAACAGTTCACAAAGAACAAACTTTTTTGGTTCTGTTTTTCTGTTAACTTTTAAGTATGTTACATTTGAGTCCGATCCTCTAGCACCAAATTAAATACACAACCAAGTTTTGAAAACAAAATATAACATTGTTTGCAGTCCTAACAGTAAATGAAAGACAACGAAAAAGCTTGAAATTCTCACAAACTTTCAAGATTTTGAGAATTGAGAAGAAATGGTTTACAATTTAAAGTGAGGCTCGCAGTTACTTAACGAATGATTAGGCTACTGAGATCTTTCTACATCTGTTTTCGAGCTAGGAACCTACTTACAACTGCCTCCAAACGTTTTCGAACGACGAAACTAATAAAATACTTTCAACTACTTACAGAATGATTTCAATACTGCCTATAACTGATTTCATACGATAAATCTTCTGAGTACTGAGTACTGAGTACTATGTATCTGCTTTACGAACGAGCAACCGACTGAGAACTGTAATTACTTTGACCTTTAGTATAATCTCTGCGCTTTTTGTGGATTACAAAATATAAAATCATGGAATTAAATCGTATTTAATAAAAGCATCAGCGCAAGTTTTTACCAGGTACCTTCAAACACAACAAAGGAGAGGAGACATTTGCAGATGTGAGGGTGAGTGCCTTTTTCATGGTCCTAAGCACACGGAGAGTGATGGCAGAAGCGATGGCTTAAAACGTCTAAGAGGGATATCTCAATAACCGTAGGAGACAGCTGGCTCAATAAACCAAAAGTGAATAGTCTCTTTGGGTAAATATACTGAGATTATTGGGTTTTATCTTGCATTTGGTTTCTAATCGATATTGCCTCAGGGATAATAACAGTAATAATACATTCTCTCAAGAACTTTTGTTATTTGAAAGGCACGTTAAGGCTGCCTTCTTTATTAAAATGTCACACAATCATTAGCGGCCAGAACCCGGGTCCGGTCGTCAGCTGGTCAAGAGTTAAGAGTAATAATTTAAATGTCCTTCCCAAACGTAGCCACGGGCCTCGGGGCCAGAGATAGCAGGCACAGTGCCACATTCGTTTCTGATTGCATTTATTTATTCTTGGCTACCACCGGTTAGTTAAAATAACCACCAGAATTACCACACACACACACATTATATATATATATATATATATATATATATATATATATATATATATATATATATATATATATATATATATATATATATATATACTGATATATATATATATAGTGAGAAAAGAAACTCTACCTTCGTAATTTAGATCAGTTACAAAATATATTTTTCTTGACAGATTTATGGGTACTAAATATTTTTATCTCCGTCATTACTTCGATTTATAAGCTCCATCACTCCATTCATTTGTCACTCAGATCCGTCCGTTTTACACAAATTTATAACACACACACACACACACACACACGCAGACGCGCACACACACACACACACACACACACACACACACACACACACACACACACACACACACACACACACACACACACACACACACACACGGTACAATGACTGTAATTTGCGCAGTAATATTTCAGGAGGACGACGCAGAGGGGAGTATTGGTTGGACGGCGGCTGTGTTGTGGGAGTACTTTATGTGGTGGTAATGTGTGGTCGGATGTTGTTATGCTCTTCCAGCTTCTGTTTACAGTCCCTCTTATCCGAAGATTCTTTCCATTATCTCACAGAATGACGCTAGTTAATGCGACATAATTGTTCAATTCTTGTGCAACAGGCATATGTTTTGATTTGTAGCACAAGCTTATGACTGTGCCTCTTCACTCTGAAGCCTCAATCCTCTCTGTATATGAGTGCATATGTAACTAGAGAGAAACAGATGAAAAAGGGTTGCATACTCTGAATTGTGGAAATTCCAAGGTATGACAAGGCATGATGAAGGTAACTACATCATTAAGAGAAACCTTACTGCTGCTCAGTGTCCAGCAGAGAGAGAGCCGTGTTTTTCTAATATCTCATAATTTGCTCTCCCTGCTAATCAATATGATTGAATTACATTATGCCCATTGAGGAACAACATCCGTGTCTACCTCGACAGACACCAATATTACTTTCACTTCAGGTCGAGTTCAATAAATACAGGGAAATACGGCACTGATAAAACTAAGTTTTTTTTTCGAAACTGAGACCCTAGGTCTAAGGTGAGAAGGGGGATAGGATCTTTCTCAGGGATCTGGGTATAAGGTTCATTGAAAGGAGAGCCAGAGCAGCTACATTTCTTTCCAGGTTCCTCAGTGTGGCAATATATATATATATATATATATATATATATATATATATATATATATATATATATATATATATATATATATATATATACATCAAAGTATATCGCCTATATTTTATAAGCACTATTCCATTCCTCCGTCCTATCCCAAATCCTTAGCCTCATAGCCTCATCCCTTCCAAGTGCTATATAGTCGTAATGACTTAGTGCTTTCTCTTGATGATTATCTTACCTTACCCTGCAAACATACACCAGACAACATACACCAGATAACATACACCAGGTCACCATAAATCCATCAAAATACAATCGCCGCCAATATTTACTCGCCAACATACACCCGCCAACATAGAGCAAGCCAACAATATATTGATCTCACTATAGTATTAATAAAACTCCGCGTCGTTTATCACTGGTAATGCGTAGCTCGCCCACCTCCTGAGATATTACCATAAACCTCAGCTCATATCGCAAGATCAAACATTAAGTTTCTGCCGTCTAGATGGTGAAATTTCCACCATCCGTATGTCGAATTTCCTAAATACAGATGTGAACTTTTTGCCGTCCAATTGGTTAAGTTTCTGTCGTCCAGGTGAAGTTTCTGCATTCCATAAAGCGAAGTTTCTGCTGTTCAGATGGCTATGTTTCTTCCATTCATAGATATGTGTTTTGTATGGGAACTTGAGCACAATATACTATTTATGTGAACATAAGTAGTATAGTTAGCTTCGTTCTCGACTCACAATCAGGTTTCTCGGTTTCGATTCCCGTGATGGACAAAAATGGTTGGGCATGTTTCCTTTCGCAGAATACTCATGTTCACCCCAGCAGTAAATAGGTACCCGGGAGTTAGGAAATTGTTTTATGGTAGCATTCTGGGGAGGGTCAGTAGTTCGACCTTGGGGTAGGACCTCAATACAAGTTTAAAGTGTATATATATATATATATATATATATATATATATATATATATATATATATATATATATATATATATATATATATATATATATATATATAGGGGGGTACCACCACTGGTGCAATTATAGGGACCCACAGCCTCATATATATATATATATATATAGAGAGAGAGAGAGAGAGAGAGAGAGAGAGAGAGAGAGAGAGAGAGAGAGAGAGAGAGAGAGAGAGAGAGAGAGAGAGAGAGAGAGAGAGAGAGAGTTGTTCTGATATTACGACTTTTACTGATGTTAAACATCTTAATGTTTAAGCTCTTCGGATCGGCAGTTTCGGTACGCCCCTTCTTCGTCATCAACAGTTTTCAGATACCTTTATTCTTCCACTTTGTTGAAACGCATTCCAGAAATGTTTCTCTTGGCGAAAATAACCTGCAATATGACCTTTGAGAATTCACACAGTAACAAGAGAAAGTTTAAACGAGGAGACGAAAGCCTTGAGAACGTGTGAGAGGTCTGTAGCTCCGCTGAGACCGATTACGTCCCTCGTGACAATTCTAGTCATGGGTCAGATCCATTTAACTATTGTTAGTTTAAATACTGAAGTCAACTTTGCACCAGGATAAACGTGAGCCGAGTCTCAACCAATCACTACGCGCCCCCTGCAGGCAGCAAGGGACTGTGAATCACCTGAAGTGTTGGGGAACTATACAGTAGTTGGCGTCTGAAATGGGGAGCCAAGTTCCTAGATGTGTTTCAAGAATTTCGTATGACAGATACGTAACTGAAAATGATGAAGTATTTTGTTATAAAATTTGTGATGAAAATTTTTCATTAACTAAATCATTATTCATATTGACAGTTCTCAAAATTCTGCATAAACAGCCATCGCTGTTAAAAATTTTATCTAAAAAGAAATAATAAAATACGCTGATATATTATTAATCCTGATATATTATTTCAGTTGAAGAACTGAAATAACGTTACGAGGTTATGCGGTGGCCAGTCACGTCAAAACTACGTGGTCCCAGGTTTGAGTCTCGGGCAGGGTGAGACGTTTTTGCATATTTCCTTACAATTATATATCTCTATTTAACAGTAAATAGGTTCCTGGAGAGCTAGGCAGCTGCTGAACAAATCCACAAGGGCCGTGACGAGGATTCGAATCTGCGTCCGAGAGCATCCCAGACGCTGTGCTTAATCGACTGAGCTACGACATGGTCAAAAGAGCTGTGTTAGGCAGCTGCTGTTGTTTGTATCCTGGGGAAGGTCACTTATTTGGCTTGGATATATATATATATATATATATATATATATATATATATATATATATATATATATATATATATATATATATATATATATATATATATATGTACATATATATATATATATATATATATATATATATATATATGTATATATATATATATATATATATATATATATATATATATATATATATATATATATATATATACAACTTTAGAACACTTTCCCACCAGGAGACTCGAACCCTAGCCAGCACAGAAGCCTTCCAGCAACTGGCATAACAGGTACGCCTTAACCCACTCCACCACCTGCTCAGACCCTTAAAAGAGATGGTAATTTCGGAGTATTTATACACTCCAAAGATATACCACCTCCCAAGAGCACTAGAGCAAGTGAGGGGTCATTTTTACGTTTTTTCATCCAGTCCCTGTTAATATGGGAGAACACTGTGTCTATGCTTAAGGCACAACTCTCCTAAACACGAGAGTGAAGTATACAACTTTAGAACACTTTCCCACCAGGAGACTCGAACCCTAGCCAGCACAGAAGCCTTCCAGCAACTGGCATAACAGGTACGCCTTAACCCACTCCACCACCTGCTCAGACCCTTAAAAGAGATGGTAATTTCGGAGTATATATATATATATATATATATATATATATATATATATATATATATATATATATATATATATATATATATATATATATATATATATATATATATGACAGTGTCAGACCACGGAGGAAGAATTGAAACAGGAATTTCCTTAAGTACTTTCATATATTAATACATCTTCAGAAGGAATTCATTCCTTCTGAAGATGTATTAATATACGAAAGTACTTAAGGAAATTATTGTTTCAATTCTTCCTCCGTGGTCTGACACTGTCACATTTTTCATCACGTGTTAATTTTCGTGATTTACACACACACACACACACACACACACACACACACACACACACACACACACACACACACACACACACACACACACATATATATATATGTTAATATATATATATATATATATATATATATATATATATATATATATATATATATATATATATATATATATATATATATATATATATTTATTTATTTTACCCCTTAATTTTTTTCTATGCCATTTTTTCGTTTGGCAACCCGCTGAATTTTCCGTTTTTATCGTCATTGTTTTTTTTTGTTTTTGTTATAGAGCGACTCTCCTTCTACCTGCAGATCCATTAGTCAGGAAATGCGTTTCAGCGATTTCGAATTTATGCTTTCAGAATTCACATTGAAGTCTCACATTTTACAATGCAATTGGTCGCACTTTCCGGGGGAAAATACCCCTCTATAAATTTTTTAGATTAAGTCTCTCGTCTTGCTCTCTCACTTTCCTTCTCTTCCTCTCTTTCCGTCATATTCACGCTCTCTGTTCATCTCTCACTCTCTCTTTTTTTCGTCTCTCTCTCTCTCTCTCTCTCCCTCTCTCTCTAATTCTCCTTAAAACCATATTAACGTGTAAATTTAAATTGCAATTTCTAAATGTATATCTTTCAATAGGACGTGGCGTGGATGGTGTAGAGCCCAACATCCTTGACGCGCAAGACCAGGTAATTATCTAACTTTTAATCATATTGCATAAAATTCTCACTGCTCGAATAACTAAGATCACTTTCCAATAACCTCCTCTTAGACCAAGTCCACTACGGGCTCACCATAGCCCGTGCTACTTGCAACACTAGTTCCGAGTAGGTGAATCTAAAACAACATCCTCTTAGAAGTACAAAAATAAATTTCTCCTTGTTAAAACCTATGATTCGTCCTATACACAGTGTCCTTCGGAGAAGCCCCTTTCTATCCTTTAATCGACTGGGCTTCCTATTGAGGAGTCTCAGACTATCCTCCCTTGCAGGATATGCGTCTCATAAGTTCAGCTGTATCATCTAGGATACAGGAGTTCAGTTGTTACAATCCCTTCGTCCTCTCCACAAAAGACGAAATAACTGTGTCCAGTCTGTCAATCTCTACACGTCTTGCAGGGTTTAGGATGATCTAATCACAATAAACGCATGCAATTTTCGTGGAGTCAAGTATGAGATAATTGGTGTGTTTCCCATAGTTTTTTGAGTACTCTGTAATAATATTTGAGAGAAGGGGGAGAGAAAGTTTCAGGAGAGAGATGAGGTGAGGCTGTAGGTCAGACGGGGAAGAGGGCGTAAGAAGGAGAGGGAGAAGGGGTGAGGGTGGGAAAATAGAGGAGATGGGAGATAAGAGAGGTAAGAAATGAACTAAACCCCTGAAACACTCTCCCGCCCCTCTCTCTCCCCATGGGGAAGAGAGAGGGGAAGGGGTGGAAGTGAAGAGGGGGTAAATAGGGGAAGCGTGAAGAAAGATGGAGGAAGAGGACCGATATGGGGAAATTGGAGAGATATAGACTACCCCGAGCACCGCTGGGTAGCAACTGTTTATAACACACCCTTTTTATCTCTCGTTTTTGTACACCTGGTCCAACACCGAATAATGAATCGAAATATATCATAATAGTGTTCCACACGGGCTCATCATAGCCTGTGTTACTTGGAACTTTTTGTTTCAAGTCGCAAACCTTAAACAACATAGTGTTCCATTTTCTAATTATGTTAATCCCTGATCACTTAAACCAACATAGATAACTAATTATTAATTTTTCATAACCAAAAGCTAAAAAAATCAATTACATTCCTTTTTGGTTCCTCTTGTTATACCATCATGATTCAATTTGATAAGACCGTGATATCTTCCCGCTGCTTCTAGCGCATACCATTACAGATAACATGTGGTTTTGCAAAGCATGGCCAATTTTCTCGACCTACTTCCAACAGCCTCTCTATGCTCACCAAACACTCCCAGCCCCAGACCATTCAAGATCAAGGTGGCTCGCCTCAGAGCATTCGGCTGTGAGATTCGCCACCAACTGCAGCATTAATTTGCAAATTTCTGGCTGGCGAGCAGGAAGGTTTCAGCCCCCACCGCTCACCACCCACCTCACTGCCTGCGCTACAGTACGTTAATATGGTCAAAGGCGTGTATATATATGTGTATGTGTGTGTGTGTGTTTCTAATGCCTAAGCTAAACCTGCAGATTCCTGCAGCTAAACACCTAGGTGAGTCCTGAAGGAACACAGTCGCTCCTGAGAAAGAACCCGAACGGAACCACATTCCTCCTTATTCCTCCCTCCCCAATATTGGATCATCATGTTTGGCATTACTCTCTCTCCAATATTCTCTTCATTTCACCCTCGCCTACGACATTCTTTGCATCATTAAATATTTGTCGTGCTTCGTCGCCGCGCGCTTGTTACTTTCAGAAATCATGAAATAGAAACTTGGTTTTGGTATGGAATACATCACGTTATTGGTGAGGTGTGTCTGCTAAATTCTTAATTTCCAGTTTTGTCAAGTGAAAATGGTTACAGTGATGGGATGACAGAGGGATGGTAGTTGTTGGAGAAGATGGGAGAGATGTGTGTGTGTGTGTGTGTGTGTGTGTGTGTGTGTGTGTGTGTGTGTGTGTGTGTGTGTGTGTGTGTGTGTGTGTGTGTGTGTGTGTGATCAAGCTGGATTTTTAAATTCAGCAGTGTTTTGGCAGTCACGGCTTCGGTGGGTAGGCGGTTCGAAGGGTTTATAACGCTATGGGTAAAATAGCATCTTCCGTTTTCTGTTACATGTGAACTTTTGAAGAAGTTGTCCTGATCAGTATCCCCCAAACTGTTCAGTATTTTAAAGGTTTTGGTGAGATCAGCCCTGTCATGTCTGGTTTGCAGTGTCAGTACATGGACCCGACGATATACAGGTCTCTCTCTTTCTCCCTCTCTCTCGTGCTTTCCCTCCTTCCCATTGACGTTTCTTCCGTTCCCCTCTCTCTCCCTTCTTCCCTCTCGTTCTCACTCTCTTTCCCACCTCATAGGTTCAACGAAGTGGAGAAAGACACGAGAAAAGAGTTGAGGAAAATTATTTTATTTTTAGAATTATAGTAAGTGAATTGAAAGATAAGATATTGAATGACTGAAAGAACAGGAACCATGAAATTTTGAAGACGACAAGATGAAATAATCCCAAGTCAAAATTCCTTAATTCAGAAGAGTAGCAGGACATCTTGAGTAAGGGGTCGTCCATCTTCTCTACTCTTGCTCTACAAACCAATAGAATACTTGATAAAAACACACACATACACGAAATCTCACAACACGAGTCCGCACCCCAAAAAATCAATTGCAAACATCCAATGTAATAGATTGGTCGTGTGGTCTTGGGAAGAAAGGATCGTTCCATCCCCGGAACCCTGGGCTGCCTCCTAAAGATGGATCTTTACACCAATGACTGACGTGTGCTGGAAGCCAAAAAACTCTACCGCACACCCTAACCCCTAATAAACAACTGGGATTATGTATGTGTATGCAGACAGCGTCTTGGCAGGGAGAGAACACGAGGGAGCGATGACACCCCATGAGAGAGGATGGGTCGTACACCAGCAACGTCCTGACAGGGCGTCGAAACGTGTACTGCTCAGTTTGATGTGCTTTGTGGATTTGAGCTTCAGCTCTCTGGGTCCGTATCTCAACCTTTAATAGACTGATGTACAGGATCATGAGCCTCTGGTCTCGGTCATATCCTCATCTGCAGATGAGTATGAAACCTAAATGGCTCTTCATTTCTTATCACATTTCGTTGTGCCATAAAACGTTATGAAAAGTGGGCCACTTTATGAAGAAATGCTGTACAATAATTAGACTAAACAACAGCATTTGTGCAATATTGCATATTTTAATATGTCGAAAGGAAAGCGTACACATAGTAGGTAGCAACCATTATAACCAGTAATCGTTGCAACCACCAAACATTGCATCTAGGAAGGATTTAAAGCAGAGCTTTGGACAATAATTCCAGCTCTGCACTGAACAAAGTACTCATGAGTGTGGGAAAGCACTCACCTCATTGTCGAGTAGTTGTTATGAATTCCGAGGCAAACAAAAGTTTGGGGCATAATGAGAGGGTTGTGTAAGAACTTTGTGGGTGTTTATTCGAAGCCTGGTGAACGTTTAATGTGGACACTGTAAAGAGGAAAATGGACACTGTAGAATTTCGGATCATAAAATATAAACTATTGTTGCATAAAACATAAACTATATATTTCAGTGTTATATAAAGGTTTGCTGTATCCAGTAACAAGTGCGTTAGAGGCAATGTCCCTCTCTCGGGTGACGCTTTATCCTTTGCCTCAAAAGTAGTTGTGTGTGTGTGTTCTCACCTATTTGTGTTTGAAAAAAAGTTCTTTCTAACGTCCCTGTGGTTCATGTGAGTGCTCAGTTTCCACCTGTGTCCCCTTGTTCGCGTTCCACCAGTGTTGAAAAGTTTATCTTTGTCTACCCTGTCGATTCCCCTGAGGATTTTGTAGGTAGTGATCATGTCTCCACTTACTCTTATAACGCATATAACTTACTCTTATACGCACACACATATATGTGCGTATGTGTGTGTGTGTGTGCCGCGCGCACGCGCGCGTGTGTGTATATGTGGTTGTGTGTGTGGAAGGGGGGGGGGGGGCTGCACCTATTTTTCCCTTGCGGAACTAATTTGAAGTTGGACGCGTTGTAGAGTTAATATTTATTTATTTTAAAACCAAGAAATTTGCACTATAATCTTGCCACATGGCTTTCGAACTTTTCTGAGTGCGAAGTTAACTCCAAAAATGGAAATAGGTTCGTCATGTTTATGCAAAAATTCTTCACTTTTTAATTTTCTGGAGTAAAAATTTTTTGTACTTGGTCACCTTTCACCCGTCGCCTTCAGCACTAACCAACAATTTTCCAAGAAGAAAATAATGAAGAACTTGTTTTTATTTAAACAATAAAAACTGGCTGAATTTATATTGTAGGATAAAGTCAATGTTGAAATATCTACTTTTTTGGGGAAATATTTGTGGTAAGAGAAACGCCGAGTCGTCCGTGTAAGTTCGAGCAGGTCAAGTGAGGGACTTGCTTCCCTCACGCTTTTGCGACTTTAGAAAAACACACAAGCAATGGTCTAGTTTATGGGGACAGGTCGAGGCGAGAAGCTGCCTGTAGCACTTCCTGTTGCAGGCGCAGCAGGAGTTGTGGTCGAGCAAATACGGTAGAAGTGTGCCAGAAAAGTGAGAGTGAGGTTGGAAGGGAGTGGCCATCATCCTTGGCCAATAGTGTGTGTGTGTGTACTTACTATTTGTGCCTGCAGGATCGAGCTGTTAGCTCTTGAACTCCGCCTTTCTAACTGTTGGTTGTCTAACGAATCCCGATCTATTTATCGTCTATAACATCTACGTACTCACACACACACACATCCCCTACAGGCATGTGTGTGGACTCTCCTAATTGTATTCACCTAACTGTGCCTGTAAAAGTTGAGCTTCGGCTCTTTGTCCCACCACTCAACTGTCAATCAACTCAGCTTACAACTGTGTCCCATGTGCGAGTGCCATCCGTATTAAATAGTCTTTGTTTCATCTTCCTCTCCGTTTACTTTGATTGGTTCCCAACTCTTGGGTTGCATATTAGAGTACTGGGCTCACGTAGGTATTATACATGTCTCTGAAGATTCAATTTTATAGTTTTTAAAGCAACTTGGAATGTTATCTGACATGAGGTATCACGTTCACAATGTGCTATCCTTGAGCTGCTTCAATTTTCTCTAACAATTCCCATGTTTTTCATAAGTTTGCACTGAAATTAGTCAACCTTTCTCCACACTTTATCAGTAGTTTCTCTATGTCAGGGTGAAATAACCTGTTCACCTCCGTTCTTGTTCTTCTAATCAGTATTGTATCTTATGAACACATCAACAAGATTCATTCACTTGCTATGCTAAGATCGTTCACTTCTATCCTCAGACAAAATGATTATGCTGACTGTGTGTAAATAAATCACACGATGAAATGAGTGAAACAAATATGAGAGGAAATTACTTTAGCTATCCAATGTATATTTTAACACTGCTTTATAATCGACTTAACTAGCAATGAAGAAAGAGAAAGAGAGAGAGAGAGAGAGAGAGAGAGAGAGAGAGAGAGAGAGAGAGAGAGAGAGAGAGAGAGAGAGAGAGAGAGAGAGAGAGAGAAAGAAAGAGAGAGAAAGAGAGAGAGAGAGAGAGAGAGAGAGAGAGAGAGAGAGAGAGAGAGAGAGAGAGAGAGAGAGAGAGAGAGAGAGAGAGAGAGAGAGAGAGAGAGAGAGAGAGAGAGATGTAAACTCTAAAAGGTGGAAGAGGATCAGGTACATGAAACACAGAGTAAAGGTTACAAAAAAAAAAAGATGAAAACTTTTTGATCGCCTCAGATACCATATCAATTGCAATTCTCTAATTTTCTTAATGAGCTCATTTACCATTTTTTTTAAACCGGTACAATGATTATGGTTTATAAGATATATAGATAATTAATCTATTGAAGGCCGTAGATGTCACTGACTAGTTTCTTAGTTCATATCCATTACAAATTTCCATATCAGAAACTCATTAGAAAGTGTTCGTATAAGAGACATTTCCCTGAAACTTTGAGCATTTCGCTGCGCTCTATTATGCAAGACTTATAACTGGTTTTAACAGCTTTTTGTAAATTCTGTAAATGAGAGAGAGAGAGAGAGAGAGAGAGAGAGAGAGAGAGAGAGAGAGAGAGAGAGAGAGAGAGAGAGAGAGAGAGAGAGAGAGACAGAGAGAGAGAGAGAGAGACAGAGAGAGAGAGAGAGAGACAGAGACAAAGAGAGAGAGAGACAGAGAGACAGAGAGAGAGACAGAGAGACAGAGAGAGAGATAATCACTTGGGAGGGTATATGTTTGGAGAGATAGGGAGGGTTTGTGTTGGGAGACATAGAAGATAGGTAGGTAGGGAATGTGTAAGGGGGAAGATGGGTAGGGTGTGTGTGGGGAGAGAGAGGGGAGTTTGCGTGGGGAAGATGGAGACAGGGTCTGTATTTACCACCCGTTACTGTCCTTCCCGATCAACAACACTTGCCCAAGGGTCAACAAGAGCTCTGGATCAACAACAGCTCAACCCAAACAGGCGAGTAACTACTGTCGTCTGCTCAATACAGTTACAATGAGGCCTGGGTTTTCGCCCAATTTAAATATATTAGTGAAAATCAAATAAAACGAGAATTAATGCTGCCAAGAGAACTAGATATTTCCCTTAGAATGAAACTCTAAGAAGAGACATAAATTTGGATTCCACACAACACCACCACCACCGTCTTCGCACAGCACAACCCTCCCCTGTCTCAACACCATCACAAGCCCAGGAGCTAAATTTCGCCCTGTAAAACATATCGTAGGTGATAAATGTAGATGATTATACAGAGGCACACACACACACACGACCAAATTTGTAGATATAAATGTATGTGCACTCGTATTTATACACACACATCCGTACGCAAATACATGCACATAACGTAGAGAAATACACGCATACATAGATCAAATCGCCTACATGAGACCGGTCAAAGGTTATTCTCCACATTATGGTCCCCCCCCCCCCCACCTCTATAAGCATCTAAAGAAACTGGAAAAGCGAAAGATGTTTGCAACAAGGTTCGACCCCATAATTACGAGGAGTGGAATATGAAGAATATATACACATCTAGCAAGCCACATGCCCAAGTATCGTCGAGTACGAGAGAGGTTTTGCGTTTTGATGAGTGAATAGGTGGAATCAGGAGCCTCTCCCACCTTCTATCCTCAGACGCGAGATGTACGAGCAGTGGTGTTGGAGGAAGCCGACACGAATAGCGGGTAGTGAAGCAGTGGCACTTACCTGGGATGAGTCTGCCTGCTGGAGGCGAGATGTAACCGGGAGAAATATGTCATCTCTGCCAGGAATGGAAATCTTGAAGATAATTTCGTGTCTGGGCTTAGGCTGTGACTGCACGTAATGACAGGAATTGAAGGTGGTGGCTGGTGTTCCAGCTCGGAACTTTATATTATCTTCAGGCTGCAAATCTAAGAGGAGGCTTGAATTTCGTGTGTCGAGTAAACTCCGGATAGTGTATGTAATTCTTGCGGGTGACTGGAAGCTTGAATTGTGGTTCTAATTCCGTGTGTAACGTTCATCTCCATCTCATTGCTAGAGTCCTAGAAAGCGTCTTGTAACTATTGAGGTCGGGAGATTGCCTGGAACTAAAGGTGGTGGCTGGAGTCCAAGAGTGTACACAAACACACACACACACACACACACACACACACACACACACACACACACACACACACACGCGCGCGCACACGCACACGCACACGCACACGCACGCACACACACACACACAAACACACACACACGCGCTTTACACTGCCTACGTAAGGCCAGTCTTAGAGTATGCCGCCTCATCATGGAGTCCCCATCTGAAGAAGCATATAATGAAACTGGAAAAGGTTCATAGGTTTGCAACGAGACTCGTCCCAGAGCTACGAGGGATGGGGTATGAGGAGCGCCTGAGGGAACTGTGCCTTACGACACTAGAAAGAAGAAGGGAGAGGGGGGACATGATAGGAACGTATAAGATACTCAGAGGGATTGACAGAGTGGACATAGACGAAATGTTCACACGGAATAGTAACAGAACGAGAGGACATGGATGGAAGCTTGAAACTCAGATGAGTCACAGAGATGTTAGGAAGTTTTCTTTTAGCGTGAGAGTAGTGGGAAAATGGAATGCACTTCAGGAACAGGTTGTGGAAGCAAATACTATTCATAATTTTAAAACCAGGTATGATAGGGAAATGGGACAGGAGTCATTGCTGTAAACAACCGATGCTCGAAAGGCGGGATCCAGGAGTCAATGCTCGATCCTGCAGACACAACTAGGTGAGTACAACTAGGTGAGTACACACACACACACACACACACACACAAACACACACACACACACACACACACACACACACACACACACACACACACAACGATGTTAGAAAAGGTTCAGAGGTATGCCACCTGCCTAGTCCCCGAGCTGAGCCCCGAGGAAACGTTACTGGAACTGAACCTCACGATACTGGAAGACAGAAAAGTTAGAGAAGACATGATCACTATCTATAAAACTATCAGAGGAATTGACAGGGTAGATAATGATTGTTTAATAAGAGCGGTACGCGAACAAGGGGAGACAAGTGGAAACGTAGTACCCAGACGAGCCACAGGGACGCTAGAAAGAACTTTTTCACTGTCAGAGTAGTTAACAGATGGAATGCATTAGGTGGTGGAGGCAGACTCTATATACAGTTTCATATGCAGATATGATAAAAGCCCAGTAGGCTCAGGAATCTGTACACCAGTTGAATGACAGTTGAGAAGCGGGACCAGAGAGACAGCACAATACCCGCAAGCAACACTAGGTGAGTACACACACACACACAAATAAAAAACTATTCACACACATGCACACACAAAAAATATTCACACACAGACACGCACAAATACAAAAGCCTGCACAAGCGAAGGCCCCCCCCCCCCAACAAAGGAAAAAATAGGCTTTTTACCGTGAATATAATGCGTTCCTAAAAACTGCAGAAATTGAATTGATTGCCACAAGGCAAGATCTGACCCGTATCGTATATCTTGGAGCAGAGGGCACACAGCTCCGAATGGACAGGACTGAATTTAGATAACTGGCCATTAAAGGTCCATTTCCAGGAGAGCAGCCACGCCTCTCAAAGAAGTTGGTCTGGCTCTGGAGAATCTGATTTCTTTTAATGGATTTCCCATAACACCAGAGATTGGCCTTGTGATAGTCGTAGTGGAAAGATTCTTGGCACGACAACATTCATGCCTAAAGCTGTTATTGACAGAGTTCCGTAAAAGACAAACAGGAAACGAGAAAGATAGTGTGTGTGTGTGTGTTTGTGTGTGTGTGTGTGTGTGTGTGTGTGTGTGTGTGTGTGTGTGTGTGTGTGTGTGTGTGTGTGTGTGTGTGTGTTATGGAAAAAAAACTTCTTCCTTCAGAGAGAACCAAGTCGTATGTAATCCTGATATCAAAAAACTTGTCTCAAACTTGTGGAAGTCAGCTGGTAGCCGCCACACATCTAACTTTTGCATAAGTTAATTTACAACTGCAAACATGTTGTCTAAGTCAATTTAAGTATTCTTTCTTTTTATATATATATATATATATATATATATATATATATATATATATATATATATATATATATATATATATATAAAGAGGATGCAAGACAATACTTAAATCAGCTTAAATCTACTATACACAATTGACCAGATGGGTAAAGTCGGTGATTCTTGCACGACTCTTCTTTATATCTCTGATATTCTAGTTCACATTGGGAAGGAAGCTGGTAAATTTACACAACAAAATTCATCTTAAATTCTTATTGTACGTGATGCTTAGTTTTAAATGAAACATTTTGATGAAGCTCTCTTCAACATGTTCGGAGGCAGAGGGAAAGTGAGTATATATACTAACACGATTCACATTAATCAGACTTGTTGAAATAGGTGAGATGTTACAAATTCGAGGGTGGATTGGGTCGACGTGTAGGGGTAATTTAGCTCTTCTGTCCAGTTTCCGGAGAGAACGTGACACTTTTTGTGAGCTTTCTGTTGATAGTTTTAAATTATTGTATTAGTAGCTCTTTGATTATGTCTAATTACTATTGTAATAGAATCAGTAGATTATTTTATTGTGTGTGTGTGTGTATACACCTTTATTTCTACCTGCAGGAGCGATCATTTAGCTCTTGAACGTTGCCTTTCTATTCACTGGCTCTCTACTGCAATGACTCTTGCCTTATTCATCAATCAAATCTACATATAAATTATGAATGTAATTGGCTGCAACAACAGCCAACTTCATTCCATTTTCCTATTTCTCTTACTCTAAAATAAAACTTCCTAACATTATGACTCATCTGATTCTCAAGCTTCCATCTATGCAATCCCGTTGTGAACATACGTATTTTTAACAATTCTTTTGTAAATGTGTGTGTGTGTGTGTGTGTGTGTGTGTGTGTGTGTGTGTGTGTGTGTGTGTGTGTGTGTGTGTGTGTGTGTGTGTGTGTGTGTGTGTGTGTGGGTGCGTGAGGGCCCTTGTCTGCCGTGGAGATTGTTACATGTATCTAAGAGGCATCTCGGACTCTCTTAGGAAAGCAGCCATCAGAAAACTTTCCCCATTAGCAGTTTCATCGTTACCCAAGACCAAAATTCTCGCCAAAAGATATATGTTGATCAATATGATAAAGCCGTAAAATATAAATCAAGAGGCGATATCTCAACTATATATCATATTATAGAGTTTAGCTGTTACAGGAAATGAATCACTGAACCCAATCAAATGAATCACAGCCAAATGAATTTATTAATTGAGGTAGCCACTCAGGCGAGGGAGATAAAGAGTGCAAGCTTCCATTAAAAAAAATATGAAAGGAGTTGTTTGAGTCATTCAAGTAGGTGAGAAACTCACGTCACTGCTTCCCTACTACCTCCACACTACCTCCCACACTTCCACCCACACACCAACGACCTCACTAAGAGCAGAGCGTCGCTAGACTGCCTGCCATGGTCCCGCCCCTCGTTAGAGACACTAATGGCAGCGAAAGTTAAATGACCAAGTTTTAGAAGCATCTCTCTGGTCTAAATATTGTAGGAGGGGGAGACAAACTTGCCGGCTTGTGGAGGCTTCAGATTACTCACAAGATGTGGGGTATACATGTGGTATGAAATCTTCTACCGTCAGAAACCACTATTCGTTACCTACTCCTGAGTTTCCTAATCTTGGAGCGTGCGTGTACTCAGCCTGGAATTTAATTTTCCTTGGCGATGTTCTTAGTAGCCAAGTTTTGACCTCTAATAGAAGAAGGGATTAAGTAGACCAGGGAGCTGGGATTGGTGGACCAGGAAGAGGAGACTGGTAAACGAGTGGAAGGGAAGAGGGAAGGGAAGAGGGAAGCGAACAGTGGACAAAGGGGGAACGGAGAAGTAGACTAGGGAAGAGTAGAGATGAACAAAAGGGAAAGAAAATGAAGGCTCGAGAGCACAAGAGACGTGGACAAGGGGAAGGGGAGAGGTGCACCAAAAATTGGCGTTATCTCATATATAAATTAATGTCATTTTATAATAGCATTGTATGCATATTTAGGCCGAGATCTGGGGTAGGTTAGGTGCTAAGGTTCCGTTAGCAATTATCTACATTTGTAGGGCATGTGTCCAGCAAATACGTAGTTCAACCTAATATATGAGTTGTTACGAACAGTGAGCTACAACCTCTACAGAAGGGAGTTTTTTTTATATAAGCATTTCAAGTTTCCATGTGGAAAAATTTGTTTGGGGACTAAGTATAGGACGCAAGGAGTTATGTACATAAGATTGTTTATCTATCGTGTATTTACCAATTTTCCTTTGCCAATTTTGTCCTCTGTTTTTCTCTAATTGTTGTATTGCTCTGTTTATCGGACTGTAAGCCACGTGTCTACCTATCATGCATATATATTAGCTGGTAAAGGTAAAGAATACATTTATATGTAAACGATGGAAATGGTAGTAGGTGATTATTAACTAGAATTTATATACATGCATATATACAACAAAGATCACAAAAACACTGATTCAAGTATGCAGAAAATCACATATGAAAAATTAGAGAATGCTGAACGCGTTTTCAGCTCAATTCGCCTTCATCAGAGCAAGATAAAGATTGTTGAAGATACTGAGCTTGGAAACACTTATTCACTGAGACATTTTCTAAGAAAATAAAGACGAAGTTTTAAGGACTTGGATTTCACTAAAGCAGTGCCAGAATTAGAAACAAACGATTCAAGTGCAATATAGAGTGAGGAGAAGAGAAGATTTATATAGGAGTCATCAGTTTCTAGTCGCAGTTGTGTTCACAAAATACCTTGTAAAAGATGTGATAAAGCGTACAGGGGTGAAAATGGAAAGAATTTGGAATACCAAATGAAGCTCCACAATTATATACTGAAAACATACAAGGAATATAATGCATTGAACGTGTGTATGATAGATTACGATTACCTATTTAATTGGAATAATGTTTATAAAGTCGCCTCTTGTTGGGATCAGTCACAAACTAAGGATCGCAAAGGTCTACGATGACACTAAGAAAAATGTAATGTCCTATATTTAGCTTGTGTTCTTCCCAACACTCTTTGGGACCTCCTAGATGACCAGAAGCAAAAGTGATGTACGTGGTTATCAGTATTAACTAGATACGGATACAGGTGTACCTCTATATCAACTGCCTGCGATTCTTCAGTGAATTGACTATGATTAAGTTTGATCCACAATTCACTTTTGGATCAAGCACAATTATGGGAGCATATATTTCGTTACATTTGTTTCGGTTAAGAACTTTGCTATGGCGAAAGATCTCTCGATGAATTGTTTGGCATCACTGTGGTTTGAATACTGCTACTTCTTGAAGCTTGAGCATTTAGGAAATGTATGCAATGAGAATAAACGCAAATAGGCATAGGACTACTGCAATATTTAGGTAATAGACAAATTGATTGATTACAATTTGCCTGCAGCTTAAGGTCAACACAATTGGAATAAACTGTCAATTAAATTAAGAGCTCTGCCGAGCGAGCGAATCTCAATTAAGATGCTTTGCTGGTAGCCAACATGTTATCTCAACCCCCGGGTTTACATTTAAACATTTACACAATATCACCTCAGCAAATCGCACAGAGGGATTTATTTACATTAGTGAAAATCCCTTCAGCTGCAAGCGAGGCGAACCGGTTTTAGATTCCCTTTGCCAGTAAATGCTTGCAAATTTTCAGTCCCCGCGGGTTTAAAAAGTTATCTACCTTTGTTGTGTACCTGAGTCGGGACTGAATCATTCTTTACCCAACAGGGTGAAAACGGCGGTAACCGGATATTTCGGTTTAAAAACAGTGAGAGCAAACATCCTCCAACCCCCCCATATCATTTCCCGAAATCTTTCACTCTCTCGCTGCCAAATCATCACGGCACAGTATACACAGAAGAACGAGCCGTACATAAGAGCATGTGGTGCGCGCTAGGGTAAGTCAACTTGCTCTAGTGCTCGACAAACACGTCCAACAAACACATTCAGGCGTTATTTCGTTGTGCATCGAACAAGTACACTGTAGCTGGGTGTTGGAGCGTTGGGCAGGCGAGGCGCTGTTGACTATCACCTGTGGTAATATCGTTTGCTGTGTCTGCGGGTATATTATATCCTGCCTCACAGCTGGTGTCTGCTGTCGAGAGAGTATTGCCTGCTTTCTCCACTTTGGAGCCTGCGGTTGAATATTACTCCCTGCTTGAGCCTCCTGTTAAATATTACTCCCTGTTGGAGCCTTCGGTTAAGTATTTCTCCCTGTTGGAGAAGGCAGTTGAATATTACTCACTGCTGGAGCCTTCAGTGAAATATTGCTCCCTGCTGGAGCCTGCAGTTTAATATTACTCCCTGTTGGAGTCTGCGGTTAAATATTACTCCCTGTTGGGGGTTTGCGGTAAAAAATTCTCTGTTTCTCTACAGGCGTTTACATTTACATAATGTATCTGCATTTGTATGCTGTTATATGAACCTTCAACATATCCATAAAAGTACACTGATATATTACTTAAATACGTCTTACTTGTGTTTGCAATAAAATAAATTCTGGAACCTATGTTTCCTGTTAAAATATCTCCTTATTCTATTATTTCTGATGATATTTGTTTGTGTTCCATGCTAGTGTCTACTGTAATATTTTGTTCTGCGTCCTAGCTTGTGGTTTCTGTTAGATTTGTTAAGCTTACTTGTTTGTGTTCATTGATGGTGCTTGCGGTCACATTATTCCTCGTCTGAATGTGTCTTGTCTAACATTATGTCTCAGGTTACATTATTGCCTTTGACCTGCTTGTGCTTCCTGTTATATAATTTCATGTCTACCTCAAGATTTCTATTGACATATTTTATGTTACGTTTCTGTTGCTATCTGATGTTATATTATTTCCTGTTTTGATGGTCATGTTACTATTATTTTAGTGTTTCTTGCCTCTCTACTAGTGTTTTAATATATACTTACCTGCCCCTCTACTTTTTTATATAATAACTTATCCTTTAGTTGATGTTGATGTTGGACTTCTCTCGTCATTGTCTGTGTCTGTTGCAATATTGTTTCTTTTATCTTTGTTGATGTTTCTTGCCACATTGCTCGTTGCATCATTCCTGGTGTCTATTGCATCGTTGTCGACGTCTGTTGCATCCTTGCTGGTCTTTCTTGCCTCCTGCAACATTAACCCTATCATCTTCATCTCCTAGATCTCTGTTTCAGCATCCATCCTCTCTCTGGCCTCTGTTCCAGCATCCATCCTCTCACTCTCTCTCTCTGGCGTCTGTTTCAGCATCCATCCTCTCACTCTCTATTCATTGATATCGGCTTTAATAGAGATTCCTCTCAGTGATACACGCTTCCTGCATCTCCTTCAAGTTGTCTAGTGGATCACTCATACGTCTCCTCACACTACCTCTCTCTCTCTCCTCACACTACCTCTCTCTCTCACTCCTCACTCTATCTCTCTCTCCTCACGCAACCTCATGCATATCACACTACCCCTTTCTCTTCACACTATTTCTCTCTCTCATCATGCAGCCCTCTCTCTTCTTATAGTTCTCCTCTCAACTCAAGCTACATTTCTCTTCTAACGCTACAACCGCTTGCCCCACGCTCTCTCTCTCTCTTCGCTCACACTAACTCCTCTCTTCTCACAATACCATCTCTTTGTTCACGCTATTCCCTCGCTCATCACGAAGCTCTCTCTCTCTCTCTTCCAATGCTACCTTCTCTCTCATAACGCTACCCCTCTACCTCAAACTACTCTTCTCTCTTCTCACTACTCTCTATCTCCTCACACTCTCCAAATCTTCACATTACCCTCCCACACACTCCCTCCTCTCACTACCTCTCTCCATTCTACGTTATCCCTTTCTCATTCTTTTCGTCGTGCCTCCGCCCTTTTCATTACCTTTTCATTACCCACCACCTCCACATTTCCTCTCAGTCTGATGGATGAAAGAGAAGAAATATTCATTCCCCCTTCCATCGGTACTCTCAGTGACACGCTCCTTTCCATCAGCTCTCACACACACACACACACACACACACACACACACACACACACACACACACAGGAGTATGCGGCCCCAGCATGGAGCCCGTACCTTGTCAAGCACAAGACGAAGCTGGAAAAAGTCCAAAGGTATGCTACTAGACTAGTCCCAGAACTAAGAGGCATGAGTTATGAGGAAAGGCTGCGGGAAATGCACCTCACGACACTGGAAGACAGAAGAGTAAGGGGGGACATGATCACAACCTACAAAATCCTCAGGGGAATCGACCGGGTAAACAAGGATGAACTTTTCAACACTGGTGGGACGCGAACAAGGGGACACAGGTGGAAGCTGAGTACCCAAATGAGCCACAGAGACGTTAGAAAGAACTTTTTCAGTGTCAGAGTAGTTAGCAAATGGAATGCATTAGGAAGTGATGTGGTGGAGGCTGACTCCATACACAGTTTCAAATGTAGATATGATAGAGCCCAATAGGCTCAGGAATCTGTACACCAGTTGATTGACGGTTGAGAGGCGGGACCAAAGAGCCAGAGCTCAACCCCCGCAAGCACAATTAGGTTAGGTGAGTACACACACACACACACACTACTTCTCTCTCTGAGAGAGAGAGAGAGAGAGAGAGAGAGAGAGAGAGAGAGAGAGAGAGAGAGAGAGAGAGAGAGAGAGAGAGAAAGAGAGAGAGAAACAATCAAGGGGGTCCCTTGCTTGTTTCAAACGTGAGTTGGACATGTATATGAGTGGGATTGGGTGGTTAAAAATAGGAACTGTCTCGTATGGGGCCCGTAGGCTTTCTGCAGTTACCTTTATTCTTATGTTCTTATATTCTCTCTCTCTCTCTCTCTCTCTCTCTCTCTCTCTCTCTCTCTCCATCCATTCTCAGGACAATCGACCACAATTTAACCTCTCTCCGACCCTATAATTCGCTGTTGTCATCATCGTAGAGAGAGACATCAAGATCGATGGCTCTCGCGCGCTGACCCGATGAGAATGGATATGCTGCCTCCACTGTCATGGTTGGGTAGACTCTAGCCTGGCGGGTAGGGGATGGTATTGGTGATGGTGATGTTGAATGGGTGATGGGTTGGTAGGTGGGGATGAAGGGGGGGATGGAACAAGGGAAGGCAGTGGTAGTGATGGACTGGGTTAGAAGGGAATTAATGGGGGGAAGGGAAAGAGAAACGATGGATGAGAAACGTGGTCCCTTATAGAGTTTTATATAAGGTAAATCACATAGGGATGAGAGGTACGAGATGCAGGGCAGACTAAGGCACTTTGAGTAAGTTAGCGAGTGTGGAGGAGCGAGACAAGTTATTTTGTATCGAGCTAACACGCTAAAGTGAGAAGCGGGTATCCCTTTCAAATGAGGAATGGAGCAGGCAGTTATTATCATGCTTCACAGGGGATGGAAGCACCTACATCACGTGAGACGAGGGATATGGTCAGGTAAAACACCCACCCCCCCAAGCATAGCTTTGTCATGCGATGAGTCACAATAACGTAGCTAAAGTAAGTTCTAGGACGGTCTAGAAGGTCGAGGACGGACCGAAACGTCGTCGTCCCTTCACCTTCTAGTGTGTGGTCTGGTCAATAGCTTTGTCAGTCCCAACCGAGTTCCTCTGACTCAACCAAGTGAAGGTAGACAGAAAACCGAACTTCCCAGACCATCTGTGTGTCTAGGGAAAAGTTAAGTCACATTCAGCTATACTGAGTACGAGCTAGATATTTAACTGAGTTAAATGTTAAGGTAACAGAGGCAACGTTTTATATTGAAAGACAGGGAATAAAAAGCATGATTTCCTCATCCTATTTATAATTTTGACAATAAAGTAAATAAATAAGAAGTAAAACACCACGAACCATGAGACCCACTGGCGGACACGTGGCAGGTGAAAACACTCTCGCAGTGTCAGCTGTTCATAATAATGCATGGAGACAGAGAGAGAGAGAGAGAGAGAGAGAGAGAGAGAGAGAGAGAGAGAGAGAGAGAGAGAGAGAGAGAGAGAGAGAGAGAGAGAGAGGGAGAGGGAGAGAGAGAGAGAGAGAGAGAGAGAGAGAGAGAGAGAGAGAGAGAGAGAGAGAGAGAGAGAGAGAGGAAAGATAATTAAAATAAAAGATAGTTATTCCGATAAATAGAGAAGAGAATATGAACCACAGGACGTGAGAGACACATCAACTGAGGCACTAAGCTAGTGGTCTCCATTTCTCAAGTGTAATATCGCCGGATTAGCAAGCATCCGGATGCTGTTACACGGATAAGGCCACGTGGATGACCTTCTATAGAGTGTATTTGTTACTCTAATGAAAGGGATTACGCAGATGAGAGTTCTGACTGATGAGAAAGATTATCCGGATGTGAGAGTTAGCGTGGATAAGAGGGTAATCGTATAGACGTTCATTCATACGTATGGCAGCACTCGCCCGTGCAAATGGGGAAGGGAGGTGTGTGTGTGTGTGTGTGTGTATAACTGTGACCTAATTCCGGGTTGACCCAGGCACTACTGGGTACCCCAACTATTAAAATGATATATAAAACAAATCATATATATCACCCGCTGTATGAAAATTCATTAACTTCTAGAGCAAATTTTAAACGTTTGAGTAGGATACGTGCAGTGATCTGGGAGGAGGGATGCAACTCTAGCTAGTGCAGTACAGTAGACAGTGATCAAATACTAGATGAGCATAGTGTGGGTGTTTGCTCACGGATATCGATGCTACCTTCAATGGTAACGCATCGAATGAGGAGAGATCGAGCTTAACAGATGAAGATAGAACTCGTCACAATGGATTGAAATTGGATTAATTTGGATTAAGATTGGACGTAGTTAAGAACCGTTTAAGAGAGAAAACCGTAGAAGGGACGCAGATAATACTAATTAACGACATTAACGACATGTAATGTAAGCTAAAAAACGATACCTATGCATGAACATTAACAATGTTAATTATAATTTGTCTTTGCCTCGCATAGCCCATAAAACCCTACTGAAATGTAAATATCTTTGCTTATTTTCTTTCCTTTTGTTAACATTTAATACACTGTAGAATATAAGGTAATTATCATGAATAAACGATTAATATAACTTTACAGTGCATGGAAGAGATATGAGGGCAATAAGGTCGGATATAAGGACGAACTGGAAGATCTGGGCCCAACGACTTACACCATCGGCAATCGAACGCCGACCCTGCAAGAAGTCACTAAACCAACCAGTTCAAATGGATTGACAAATACAGTGTGAAGGAAAAATAGTCTTAACATTACAAATACTTCCAAATCGGAGCCGCAGAGATAGAGACATGAAAATATAGAATATAAATATGCATTGAGGCGATGAAAGAAAAACTTCAGATAACAGTGAAGAATATGGAGCAGGAAGTCAGTGTTGACATCTCAGCAACACAAGGCTCATTATCAGCGGAACAAGAGATAAGGTTGTTATGCAGTGTCAACAACCAGGCCACCTCGGGCGACAACCAAAACAATTCCGGTCGACAAGGAGACGGAATCAGAGTTGTTACCTCCAAAATTTGAAAGCAAGGAGCAGATGTCAAAGGAATGAAAATCAGGAACCCAATACATAAACAGTAGGAATTTGGACGGTGAAACATTGACGCAAATTCTGGAAGAAAATAGACAGAAATGGGAACCACGATACCCACGTATAAAAAACAGAATCAACAAGCCAATATGTCTGAATGAAAATCAACAAATCCGTGTTTAGAGAAGGATTTTGTTGACACAATTTGTCGAAAAAATTGGTAAGAACTAATGCCAAGTAAAAAGAATAAAATATTCGATATCTAGAATTGACAGTCTGGAATCCAACATTATTAGCTTACTTGAAAAACTGGGAGTCAAAGTCTAGACCAAGAATCAAGAAACCAACGACAACAAAAATTAAAACTGTAGAATCTGAATCATGACAAGCGAACAAAGGAAGTAAGTTTAAACAAATCAGCGTCTACAGTACAAAATACAAAAGCCAGCGTGCAAGAAATGAGTGATGTTCTAAATCCAAAACGTACAATTAAGATATATTTGAATAACGTGACTTATTTCTAGGACTAAAATATGAAAAACGGATTATCAAACAAGGAGAAAATAGAACACCACTATAATAAATAGAATAAAGTTGCAGAGCATCTAAAGGCGAGGAGAAAAGAACCAACAGTGGAAGAGAAGAATAATATCTCGTGTGGCAGTCAGTGCAGCAGAGCGGGGCTAGGCGAGACGAATAGATCGCTCTGCCCAGGATAAAAATGACTTATTCGTGGCTATCCTTGCATCATCCTCCTTCATCCTTACAAAGGGGCGTCGGCCTCCCTCCAAGCCACACTAGCTCCTTTTCTTATCATCTGTATCTGGCTCCATTTTACCTCTCAACTTCATGCAATATTGAAGTATTGGTGTCATTTTTACCGCTCAACTTCTTCAAGTTAAGGTGAAGTATTGGCCGTCTGCTATTGTATCATCCAGGCGTTACACGCTGAACTTTGAACTTATATATAAGTTTTTAGCACAACGTAAATCAAGTGTTTCATAGCCTAAGCGGTTGTTTCGGTTTGATTTAAAATTAAATATTATTTATATCATATTTTTTTTAGAAAATGGTTATATTGTGACGCTGATTGGGCAGAATGGAAAGGAAGTTTATTCAGTAGCCAATGTGTTCATTTCTAAATTTTAAAATATATATTGTATTAAATCTTTTGAAAATTGCCTTGAACGTATGAATTAGGATGTTCGAAGATCTCCCCAGATCCCTATTTTCAAACAACACTTGTTCAATGGGTTAGCCTGAGTTATGAAATAACTTTGCATTTTTCTTCTTTGTCGTCAAATTTATGTAGTTTTTTAAAGTTCATCCTAGAAATACGTATTTGGCGTCACTGAAAGACATTCCGGTGTTTTCCTTGGAACGTCACCTCGAAATCACAGCAGCGTGGAACAGTGAAGTATTCTCACTGTCACTTATTCTTAAGACAACTAGTAAAGATAAATGACTCATCTAATTTTCATTATTATTTTTGGGGATAGTTCTAGTTCTTTCAATCCCCATATACATACATTTTTGATAGCAATATTAAAATTTGATGTAGTACAGTATATTCAGTGGCTGGGGGGGGGGGAGAGGAGGCAGATAGAAGCGAGTTATTATCACTCATCAACAGAAATTTCACTTCTCGTACTTTGACAACAGAAACTTCAGACCTTCTTTTCACTGACCCTGTTATTGTCATATTCTGGTACATTTGCATTGATGCAGAGACCCATAATTATATTAAGGCTGTTAAGAGCAAGTGATGATGAAAATCCACATGTCCCAGGATGTTTAGTTATACAGGCACGTTGGGGCATTAATCT
This sequence comes from Procambarus clarkii, assembly GCF_040958095.1. Classification (NCBI taxonomy): domain Eukaryota; kingdom Metazoa; phylum Arthropoda; class Malacostraca; order Decapoda; family Cambaridae; genus Procambarus; species Procambarus clarkii. Next base: position 21,601,704 of record NC_091209.1, read on the forward strand.
CATAATGAAAATAGAAACTTCACTTCATCCCTATTCTGATCGCAGAAACATCACTCATTTCCGACACTGAAGTCAAATGCCCAATATAAACCTTAGTCCTGGATTCTTCCCTTTCACAGTATCTACTCAAGTTCACCAACCCTTCTTTACAAACGTGATCTGACTTAATCTTTGCCAAACCAAGCATCTCTTTCCTGTTAGTCTCTTACATTACTGGGTTTTTCCTCTTCGACATTTTTCCTATTGCAATTTTTCTTTTCTTTATATATTTTCCTTCCTGTTTATCTAATTTGTTCTAATTTATACTTTTCCTATCTTCTTCCTTTTTGCCTTTACTTTACCTGGTCTTTTATTCTTACATTTCATATTATTCTTGCATTTTTCTTTCTCTTACAGGCTTTTTACCTTGCACCTCACTGTCTTACCTTATTTATGTGTCTCTTCCATTCTATTACACGACTTAATAATGGTCCAGGAAGTCCTGAAACGTCGTCGTTTCTTCATTTTCTGACGTGTAGATTGGACATCAAACTATTCCTATGGAGACTACTACCACTACTCCTATTACTATCACTGCAACTACTAGCCTCAGCCGTGACCTCGTTTCTACCGCAAGATTTATACAAATCTTTTACCCACAAAGAAACATTATAAAATGCCCCCGATACCAATCCTTGGCTCTGCCTCCACTCTCCTGCTGCGGGGCCTCAATCACTACCTCCCTTGGGCTCTACCTGAGGGAGGAAGACTGACGGAGGGCTGAAGAGTGGGGGGGAGGGGGATTTAAGCGTGGGTAGCAGAATGGCGTGGAGTTGAGTGTGGGTGGCAGAAGGGCGAGGAAGTCCAATGTGAGTTGCAGAAGGGAGTTGAAGATGTGTGTGAGTGTGAGTGTGAGAGAAAAGTGTAGGAATTAAGTGCGGGTAGCATTGGGAATGGAAGTTATGACTAGGCGACTGAAAGGAGTGGAAGTCAAGTCTTGGCGGTTAAAGGGAGTGGAAGTCAAGTGTAAATGGCAGAAGAGTATGAAAGTCAAGCATGTGGGCCAGGAGGAATTGGAATACAAGTGTGGATTCGTAAAAAGAAAGTGTAATCCAGGTGTGGGTGGCGGAAAAGAGCGGAAGACAAGCGGTTTGAAAACTCCCATTACACCACACATGAAGCCAACCTGTTGAAGATGCAAAAATTCCCACCAGACTTAAAAGAGAGCGAGGTGTTGAAAGATAGTCCACATTTATCTACAGGTAAGGAGAGGTGTCACATAAAAAGCCCCTTATACCTAATATATTGGCTATATATCCTGGGAAAGGTAAGGCTATTCAATGTTTGCCGTAATATACATTCACGACCATAACTCGCAAGTTGAATACCAAACTACAACAGCGGAAGTTAGTGGTTTCGAAAAATAGTTTAACTTTCCTTGGAGTAGATTTAGTTTTTTCATGGTGGTCATATTTCTTCAGTGGTAAGTGACAAACTTTTTTTTCTGATTGTGAATTTTAATTGAATATTTGTTTTAGAACTGATGGATTTACTTTTCAATCTGCGTTTATATAAAATATCCGATTGTTCTCTCTTTCTCTTTTTCTCTCTCTTTATGTATCACTTTTATCTATATATTAATTTTTCTGTTCTTCACTTTTTCTTCACTCGTCTCATTTCGTTCTCTATTTCACCTTTTGTTTCCCTTCTAGTCTAAAAAAACAAAAGTTAATAAAAATTATATTTGTCATATGAATCAGGGAATAAACGCTTCACACATGTCTCATATGTACAACCTGTCACCATTACAGACATACTCCATCCCAGCTGATGCTGCAAACCAGAAAACAACAACAGTTCTATAACCATGACAACTGCTAAAATCATAGTTCCCATAAGCTGAAATATTTATTGCAGAATCAATTACCTTTCAGTATATTACAGTGAATTGGAAACAATATCGAGAATATACAGATAATTTATTCAATCTTCCAGGTGATATCTGGCGTCTGGCACCGCCCAGAAATTTCTTGTGAGAGTCTGAAAGCAACTCTGAATTGTTGAAAATCCATTTGAAATAACTTAGTTTGAATGTCCTCAAGGAAGAGTGGACATGAATGTGGCAGCAGCTGGCATCGTCGACTCCAGATTTACTGTTTGTACCATTGAAAGAATTATCATATAATGGCCGGGATCTAACTTGGAAGCACAAGGATTAGGCTCTAATCATCCTTCGGTGGAACAAGTCTTGCTGGATAACGGCTTGATGGCCGAGGTGAAAGTTATGTTTGGCATAAATGCGGCCACTGGCAGATATTTGCTGGGAACTGAGGGGGGAGTTAGTGGGAATCGTACTGTCGTTCCAGTTTATTTTACACATATTCCTGTTTGCAGACACACAGCGGTTATTCGCTTTAATATAAATGGCGGTCGTTTAGTCTGATGGCCTGGTGCGCTGGGAGCTTTTATCACGCCCTGCCACAGCCCCTCTTCCCCCTCCCCCTTCTATTTGGCACTAACATCTCCCCCACCACCAAGCACCACACCCCTTACCGCTGTTTACACTCTCCTGCCCTTACCCCTCTCCAAATCGCAACCTTCCCCACCCATACCCTTACTTTTCACTGACATTCTCACCCATTCTTCCCTACCGAAGTATGCAGCTTTACACGTTACTTTCCCCCCTCTCCCGCCTCCCCTCTCTTCTCCGTCCCCCCCCCTCTCTCTCTCTCTCTATTTCTCAATCATAATTGGCACTATTTATTTTCCCACCCTGATACACACACCCCCTTACCCCCAGCACCAACACTCTCTCTCACCACCAAAACTCTCCCTCGTCATCAGCACCAACAAACTTCTCCTTAATACTCATACACTCATCATCAACACCCACACACACATCATCAACACACACACACACATCATCAACACACACACACACACACATCATCAACACACACACACACATCATCAACACACACACACACATCATCAACACACACACACACACACACATCATCAACACACACACACACACATCATCAACACACACACACACACACACACACACACACACACACACACACACACACACACACACATCATCAACACACACACACACACTCTCCTGCCAACATTCAAACCCTGAACGAAATATATAAAACACCCATACAGGTTTGCCATCAGACATTATAGCATTGATACCAACATATGGGAGAGGTGGAGACTGGGAGTGGTCGTCAGGCAAAGAGGAGTGATATTGGGGGAAGTAGTAGGGGCAAAGAGGGGACAATGAGAGAGGTAGTGACGCAGAAAAGGGAGGAGGAGTAGAGAGGTACTTGGTGGAGAGGAGACGGGTGTAGAGGGGTTGGGACATGGGAGGGAAAAGATGAGAGATGGGATGGAAGGGGAAGGAGGGGGAGATGTAGTATGCTGCAGCGACTTCGTCAACGAGAGAAGGTTAGTGTGCGAGCTTGTGCTGGATATTGCGCCGAGAATGGCTGTAGGGAGACTGTGAATGTGAAGTGCTGGAGGGTGAAAAGGTTTTGAGAGAGAGGAGTGTGTGGGCGAGAGTGTGTGTATGTGTTCTTACCAAGGTGGGTATGTGTGGGGGGTTGGTCACAAGCTCATGGTGTGTGTGTGTGTGTGTGTGTGTGTGTGTGTGTGTGTGTGTGTGTGTGCGTGTGTGGTGTGTGTGTGTGTGTGTGTGTGTGTGTGTGTGTGTGTGTGTGTGTGTGTGTGTGTGTGTGTGTGTGTGTGTGTGTGTGATTGTGTGTGTGTGCGTGTATGTGCTTTCGAGATATTTATTTGATTTGGTAGAATTATTTACCTAGTCAAATTTTGTAATTATTATTCACGACAGTGTGTAATAATTTGAAATTATTATATGCCAGTAATTCATATTAGTGTATTTATCATACTATGAGTTCACAGTGATGCTAGTGTAGTGAAGCGCTCAAATTATTTAAACCTAATTGACTTTCTCTATAATTTTATTATTTACTGGGATAACACACACACATACAGTTTATGGAGGCTGACTCCATACATTGTTTCAAATGTAGATATGATAAGAGCTCAATAAGCTCAGGAATCTATACACCAGTAGATTGACAGTTGAGATGCGGAAACAAAGAACCGAAGCTCAACCTCAGCGAGCACAACTAGGTGATTACAACTTAGTGAGTATACACACAAACACACACACACACACACACACACACACACACACACACACACACACACACACACACACACACACACACACACTAATTATGAGCACAATAACCTAAAAACTCTCCCAGCAAACCCCTTTATCTTTGATACTGTCTATCCTGATGAGCGGAAACCTTCGTCCCATAGTCTTCTTACACACAGGCCATTAGTAAACACGTTTTTAACGTCGTTTAATGACACCCAATTCTCTAATGGCAAATAAGTCTACTAGCTTCGTCTAATTAAAGATCGGTAGCTTACAAGCTTAGTTTAAAACGGCAGTTTCTACATGTTTCGTCTTATGGCACCAGGTCTTGAATTTGATTATGGTGCCACGCGTGCATACAAAGTTGCTGGTCTTATACCTGGCATTAATATAATATAATAACCTCCTGCTGGTTGGTAGGTTCTCTGGCTGAGTCTATTGAAGGTCCAGTAAGGAGGCTGCGTTTAATGGCAGGCAGATTCAAAACTGTGAGTGGCATACAGTTTCATAGTTCTGTCTAGCATACGCAGTTTCAAAACTGTACTCGGTGCTATCCTGGTTTCAGGTTTGTTTAGCAGCAAATACGTCTCCTTGCTACTCTTGACGCCAAGATTTCTCTAAAGCTGCGATTTGTGGCAATACGTTCAAGGTTGCCTGTGAATAGTGAGGTTTTCAATCTGTGTTTTGTCACACTCAGGTCTCGATGCAATGTCGGAGGGTTGGAAAACTGTGTCCTGTATCACCAGGTCTCCAAACTGTGTTTGGCGTCAGATCACCCAGATGTGTTTTGCAGCACTAAGGTCTCTTAGTTAATTCTGATTGCAGAAAATTCTTCAAGTTGTCACCTGTAATAGGCAGTTCTCCCATTAGTCGTGTTGAGGAGCTTCTCCTGAGAGGTCTCATGAGCAACTACGTTCACTCCTAGAAATTCAATACATAATTAATCTAATGAAGATTGCTTATAGTGTTAATGAATTTAGGTCAAAGTCTTTGGGACCTCCAGTTCTTGTTCCTAATCATATGACATGAGTGTATTCATATTACATCCGGTAAAACATGTTGACTGTCAAGCTTCAAATAGATTTTGTTTCAGCGACGGTATCCTTAGAGGCAGTGACGATGTTTTTGGCAATGGTTTGTTTAATAGTAATGTGATTTTCAAGGAAATCTAATGGTTAATTTTGTTTTTGTTTGGAGAAGATTTGATTTAGGTTAACATTACTGAATAATGCTAAACGTAAGCAATATTTGACACAAGTCACATTGTAAGACATCAACATCCCACTGTCCTCAAAAATGCAGAAAAAAACGTGAATTGTTTTATATTTTCTTTAATTAAATAAACTTCAAATGCAATTAGACCTGACTTGCCTTCGGATAACCAAGATTATGAGTTATGTATTCAGAATTATGTAGGGAATGGAAAGAATCACTGGGGCTCAATTATTTTTAATAAAATAGGTTATTGGTACCCGCAAGACAGCAGTAAAACGATATTATTTATTTTTTAAAGCAATGCCCTTGGACGTGTTTGAAGATTTAAATAAAAACTTATTATTAGTAACTAGGAAACAGGATACCAATATTATATATAAAGCAAGAAAATACCACCTCACCTCCTCCAACACTGGCATGAACTCATCTAACCATCTCTCCTTCTCCAACACTAGCATGAACCCCGTTAAGTTGGAGAAGTGCATTGAAAAGAGTTCTCACTTGACATTCATCATGCAACACTCTAGTGAGTGTTATGTTATACTTGTACGAAGTTTGAATAATTTTCAGACAATTTTTGGCAGAAGCCCCCCCAAAAAATTTGTTACTTCATCACTATAATATTCATAGTGATGAAGAAGGTTCAAATATATTACAAAATAGGGAACTACACTCTTTACCTAATTAAAGATATTACATTTTATGAGGTAAAAATGAGAGAGACTACACCACTTGTAAGCAACCCGTTCTCTGAACAAACAGTTGTTTATATTGTCACAATCAACGTTGAAAACTCCACCTATTAAGAAAAGTTACATCTAATTAATACTCACGTTTCCATGCACTGGACTCAACAGGTTGGTTGTGCTGCTTGGGCTCTTGCCTTTCTGATTAGGGATAAAAGGATTGTATTTCTTACGGAGTGGAGCCTCTATACATGTGTCAACCTGTCTCCCTGGTGGGTTTATCAGTACGTGTCTCCTGTGGGTGTGTCAGCATGTGTCCCTCTTGGGTGTGTCAGCATGTGTCCCTAGCGAGTGACCTTCACTACGTGTCCCCTGATGGGGGCAAGACAGCATATAACACTTGAGTGCCACCCGTCCCTGCGACACATTATATTAATCTGCCTACTGCCGCCGCGGCAAGCGTTGCGTCGACCCCTTGTCTCATTAATCTCCTCCCTGGCGTTGTATCCCCCTGCTTGTTTACCCTTGAGCAGCGTGCTGTGCTCTGGGACTCGCTCTGTAATGCCTCTTATGTTCTTTCTGCAATTTACGGTGCAGTGTGCGCATTGCTGTGCCCCCCTCTCACCGTCGGCCTTGCTTCAGGAAGGGATGGTGTTCGATCCTTGCTGGTCTCAGTGGATAGACACTATTCCGTCATTCAGTCCTCCTGTCTATGCTTCTATCCCGTCCTTGCCCTCGTATCCGTTTCATGTGCTATATAGTCACATTGACGAATAATATTGAGTTAAGTATGCTCATCCCACTCTATAATTAGCTTTTGAATTTAGGCTGTTTAATTTGTCCCGTCTTGGACTTAATTAGAGCTTTCATGGAGCCTTCAGTGACTTCCAAGATGAGAGATATGTTAATATATATGATCACAGAGGAATTAGGTGCTTAAGTGGCAGCCCAGAGAGGGCTTAAAGTTCCAGTTTGGGCAGCACTCAGGTGCCTCTGGGATCCTTATGCGGCTAGTTCGTAGCTCAGTGGATAGAGTGCTCGTCATCCATGATAGAGGTCTAGTGGTCGAGGCTTCTAGTGCACAGGTTATCTTGAAAGGTTATCTTGAGATGATTTCGGGGCTTTAGTGTGCCCGCGGCCCGGTCCTCAACCAGGCCTCCACCCCCAGGAAGCAGCCCGTGACAGCTGACTAACACCCAGGTACCTATTTTACTGCTAGGTAACAGGGGCATAGGATGAAAGAAACTCTGCGCATTGTTTCTCGCCGGCGCCCGAGATCGAACCCGGGACCACAGAATCACAAGTCCAGCGTGCTGTCCGCTCGGCCGACCGGTGAATTAAATGTTATCAAAGGTAGTGTGGTTGACAATTTATTTACATATACTGACTTTAACATGACGGTCCAACTGCAATCTGTTTAGCATGCCCTGAACTGCTGAATTTACAGGAAATTGAGTTGAAGCGTCATATTGACAAAAAAAATTTCCCTCTAAAGATCAAAATATTCTGCGATCTTGGGCCAGCGGGGATTGTCAAGATCTAAGGAAGTGTAGGAAGGTTTGCATGGCTGTGTTGAATACGAGGGTAGTAATTATTAACAAAAGAATTTGGAAGCGATGAAATATAATTTTTGTAATAAAAGTCCAATGTCATTGAACTATACGTTGAAAGGATAAATAGACAAGATAATGAGTATTTCAGTGTAGTTAATGTAATATGAACAGAAAAGATTGAATATTTTCAAAATTATGAAGGAGTATACTTTATAATGAATGACATGCAACAATGATTAACTTCTCTTGATTAACTTGCAAAATATTGTCCAAAGTCAGGGGAAAACTAAATAGTAAACAGAGTTAAACAGCTGCTGCATCTCATCAGAACAAAATCAAGACGTTGGTTGAGCCCCATAACTGACCCTTGCAGCAGGTCATCGAGGAAGCGTCTTCCCAGGGGCAAAATATCGCACCTTTTTAAGACGCCAACTTCCCTGATGACTCCTTATTTTCTCTGGACGGTGATACCATCTGCTGCGCTCACATCCTGGATGGGGGCCCCCTTTTGATTACTTTCTTTTGGCAATTTAAAGGATGGGACACGAGGGCCACCTTAGCACTCCCCTGGACCAGGGCAGTGCTCACTGGGGTACTTGGGGTGTTCTGGTAAGCATGTCACACAGTGCATCCTAGTAAGCATGTCACCCCACAGAGTGCATCCTAGTATGCATGTCACCCACAGAGTGCATCCTAGTATGCATGTCACCCACAGAGTGCATCCTAGTATGCATGTCACCCACAGAGTGCATCCTAGTAAGCATGTCACCCAACAGAGTGCATCCTAGTAAGCATGTCACCCCACAAAGTGCTTCCTAGTAAACATGTCGCCCATAACACTTGAAGGTAACTTATGGAAACTTGAAAATGATTCATTAAAGAATCTTTGAACTCAAAATGAACATTGAAGATTCCAACGAATTAAATTATCCTTCACTTTCCATCATTCATTATCATTTTCCTCTTAATATGCAAACAAATTATCTGACGTATTCATGTATTGTAGTATCTATTAATTTTCTACAAATCTCAAGAAATTTAACGCATTATTCATTGAAATGTTTCAATCATCCTATATCAATGAACTCCAGAAGAAAGAAGTAAACCAGTAAACCAGCTATAGCCCAGGGCCACCTAATATACACTGTAGAGCGGCACTGAATGACACTGTATTTACGTGTCATTCACTAGGATCGTCGGAGCCTCGAACTAGGGTTGCAAAAGCGCGAACCCATCGTCCATTTACTGTTTTTCTTATCGCCCGTGTTCCAGTATGCCAGATATCTATCCTGTTTCTTCCCAATTAAATCTTAAATTGTCCCTTGAGTCGTTTTGCATCAATTCAAGTAACAGTAACAGTTTACGTTTCTTACACTATATTCTATTTTATACCCAGCCACTTAGGCTGGACGGTAGAGCGACGGTCTCGCTTCATGCAGGTCGGTGCTCAATCCCCGACCATCCAAGTGGTTGGCACCATTCTTTCTCCCCGTTCCATCCCAAATCCTAATACTGACCCCTTTCAAGTTCTATAAAGTCGTAATAGCTTGGTGCTCTTTCCTAATAATTACAAATTTACTTTGTTCTTAATACCATTTTCCAGTCTTGTACAGTGTCTGCATTATCTCAGGTTACGACTTTCTTTGTACTGTCATTGCATATCTTGATCTTATCGTCCTCCCAGTCCCTCGCTACCTACGATTGAAACAGGCCCTTCACTCTATAATTTGTATTCAATTTTGCATTTCTTCTGAAGATGGGCATATTGCCTGTGCTTGAAAGCATTCACACTTTGTCCTTTTCCAAACATATTGTTGACTTTCATACATGTAAACATATATATTTAAAACTATATCTATGGATTTAAAATATTCGTGAAATAAGGCATATTAAAAAGGCAAAATAACAATTGCTAAAACAATCAAAATCTCCACAGGAGAATTCGTGTTGCCGACGACAGGAAACTCGTTAACTGGGAGCGAGAACGAAGGTCTTCGCTCCACATGACTTCTTTAACTAATCTTGTGGGAGATTTCACAGAGCTTCCCCTCGTGATCAGTGGGATTAAAGTGATTAAAACGCTCTTTGAACTCAATGGTCTGTCGCGAAGTAATTTCCTTTTGTATGCCATTGCACGGATGAATATCGGTCGACAGTGGTAGACATATGAACGTTAGTTAGTGAGTAAATGGATGAGAATCTGAGTCTGCAAGTGTCAACACAAATGCGAACATGAGTCTTCTTGTGTGTACAGAGATGAGAACATGAGTCTGCTGTGTGTACAAAGGTAGGAACATGAATATATTAGAATGTTCAAAGATCTCTGATGTCATGAAGTCACTAATACCACGTATCTTTCATATTAAATTTTCTATGAAAATATTTTATAAGTCTTAGTAACAAAACTAATGCCAGTTGCGAAGAGTTTTCAGAACACAAAATGAATGTTTATTGTAAATGTAACTGTAAGAAAATAATGTCTATAAAACCGACTTTGTAATATGTAATAAAAATGTAATAAAAATATTAAATAAAATATTATTATTTACAACACAGGGAAAATGATTCGAAATATATTATTGTTGAATGGAGTCAATAATACCCTCAGATAGGGATGCAATAAAGCTGAATTGATTGTTGCTTTAGAACAAGTAAAATCTGCTTTAATCTATGCAATAAAATTAAAATAAAATTTGTTCGAATGGTTATTGAATTGTAAAGTTGATTTATTGCCTGAAAAATTTGTCTGTCATGCAGGACCTGAATGTATCAACTCAAATGTAACAAAATACATTACCCAACGAGAAGTGGTAACGCAAAGTGATATAATTCCAAATGAAGATGAGAAACTAAAGTAAGGTAATTATTAATAATAATAAGGTAATTAAAGTAAGGTAAGGAACATTAAATAAAAGTATACGAAATAATTGATCCTTCTGAAGGTGTAATATCAAATACCAAAGTACTTAAGGAAATTCCTGTCTCAATCCTTCCTTCGTGGTCTGATATTGTCTCATATATATATATATATATATATATATATATATATATATATATATATATATATATATATATATATATATATATATATATATATATATATATATAACGAACACAAATTTCTGAACAATAATTGAGTATGTAAATCTCTGGCGACCCCCTCCCTCCCCCCCGTATCCATTCTCCATAAACTAGGCCACGTAATTACCACTCTTGTCCTCTACATTTTCTATACCTTGTGGTTTACACCCGTCGTTAACGGTCGTTGGATATTATTGAAGCAATGCACACGGGTGATGTAGAGGAGCCAGGACGAGGTGGATGTATTACGTAGGGGGGATGGATGAGGAGGTGTATGGAGAGGGTGGGTGTATTACACAGGGGGGGGGGAAGGTAGAGAAGTATTGTATGACAGCGTAAAAGAGAGTTATTGCATAGCGTAGGCGAGTTACATTGAATTGCGTAAGGTGGGAGTTACATTTTGTGACGTATTATGGGAGAGTTACTATGAGTATTCACCTAGTTGTATTCATCTAGTTGTGTTTGCGGGGGATTGAGCTCTGGCTCTTTCGGCCCGCCTCTCAACAGTCACTCAATCAACTGATTCCCCCCACCCCCCCCACACACACACACTCACACTCCCCCAGGAAACAGCCCGTAACAGCTGTCTAACTCCCAGGTACTTATTTACTGCTAGGTAATAGTAGCATCAGTGTGAAAGAAACTCTGTTCATTTGTCTCTGCCTAGTCCGAGACTCGAACCCGGCCACAGGATTACGAGTCCCGCGCGCTGTCCACTCAGCTACCAGATCCCTTGAGTATGTGTGTGTGTGTGTGTGTGTGTGTGTGTGTGTGTGTGTGTGTGTGTGTGTGTGTGTGTGTGTGAATGTATTTTATTAAATCAATCTGAAAAGAAGAAAGAATGAGAGAGGAGAACGAAAAGCAAAAGTGTTAAAGAAAGTGGAACGGGAGTGGTAGGGTGACGGGAGAGTTGGTGAAGTGGACGTAGGAGTAGGGTGACGGATGTGGGTAGTATGGGTGACTGGGAGGAGGGGTGAAGGGTTGGTGTGGTTTGGTGTGGGAGTTGGGAGTGAGTTAAGAATGAGGCAATATAAGCAAGAGCAGACCACACACTAGAAGGTGAAGAGACGTCGACGTTTTGGTCCGTCCTGGACCATTCTCAAGTCACAATCGATTTGAGAATGGTTCAGGACGGAACGAAACGTCGTCGTCCCTTCACCTTCTAGTGTGTGGTCTGGTCAATATAAGTAAGACCTGGTGAACACACACACTCGCATACACCCTTCTCCCTGTATCTTTCTATTTTTTTTCTCTCTCTTTCTCTCTCTCTCTCTTTCTCACTATTTTTTCTTTCTTCACTTTTATCTTTCTCAATCTCACTATTTTGCCTTCCTTAAACCTGCCTCAAAGAGCTTTCTCATCAATCGTCCTCCAAATTCATGGTGCGAATACACGCACTCTGTCTTGTCGTCGAAGAAATCCAAAACATGGTGTCAAGTCCTTTATTGCCACTTGCAAGCCTGGGCTGCCAAGCACTCAATTTACCTCCCCCAAGTACCGGAATAAACGCAAGCAATAAAGGCATTATATATCTATGCTAGAGCCCAAGCGAAACTTTAAACCTTTGAATCTTTTAAACTTATGAACCTTTATATCAGTTTATACCTGTTAGGTACCTCTAAGATCCTTTCTTATTATGACCATTCATCGTCTGTTGCATCTCTTGTCTCAGTATTTTATGGTCCAGATAAATGAAATGTTATTACCTACACAATTGTTGTTTAAATATATATGATTTGTAAATGAAATTCACATATTTATGGAGGTCAATATAAAACAGAATTGGAGAAAATAGTTAATATATAAATTAATACCTACATATATAGAAGCTATTTAAGAACTCCAGAAATCTGAGAGAAGGAAGACGTTTTCTTACAAGTGAATACCCACAACCTTTACCCAGGAACGAGACATAATATTAGCAAGAAGACCAGGATAAAGGTTCTGGTAGGTACATCGGAACGTTAGCGTAATGAAGACCCATATTGCGAGTAAGTGGAGTGAATGAAAAGGAATTCCTTAACGAAGTGTAAGAGTTGAAAGCGAGGGGTTGATGACCTGGCTGGAATTAAAGCTGGCTAGCAATTATCGGTGAGAGTGTCGCGTGTCGAGAATAGCTGTGTTGTGAAAAGTGGTGGACAGTTCCATTACTTGAACCCTTACGGTGATTTGGGGATGGTTCTGGCTCTTGGGTGATGGATACTTCCATTACTAAAACATACTGAGAGGTGAAGAAGTTCTTGACTGAACGGAAATTCGTACTTCTAATCAATTTTATTTGCATTGCTGATAATGAAAGCAAAAAACTAATTATTTAAAGCAGAAGAGGAACGTGTCAAGTAGCGATGAGTTATTGAGAAGCTGTTGCAAGACACGTTGGCAGCGTTAAGTCTCACTGTATAATTTGGTGTTGTTGTTGCAAGCTGTTGAAACACTGCCGACCGTGAAGTCAGAGCAGAAGCTGCTGACTTTGCAGAATACATTACAAGTTCCTTGAGAGCAAGTGAAGGAACACGAGTCGGAACATGAATCATCGCTAGGCAAAGGCGAGCGGAAGTTTAGCTTCCTGGCAGGAAAATAATTGTATAAGTTTAGAACTAGTTTAATCTTTTCAACTTTCCAAGGCAATATATAAAATAAAAGAAGAGGCTAACAGTATATTACAAGATTTTATCGAAATATATGGATATGAGGATAAAAGTGAAGGTTAAACATATATACAAAATCGGATAATAACGCTCATATCTCATGTAGCAGATCTCTATCATATATAGCAACAAATCATTTATATTATATACAAATAAGATATAAAATACATGTGTGATTTATATGAATACATCATGCATGAAGATCTATATCATTTTCATATATCAGATTTTATATATTATATTTATTACTGAGAAAATCAGTAGAAGCCATAAGGAGGATTCGAACCTATGCTCTGGGGTATACTGACATTATATCCTGCTCACATAACCATCTCAATTTACGTTTTCATGTATTCATAAACTCTATAAATTACATCAAAATATTACTCGAATTTTTTCTCCATTAGCTCCCTAATTGCAAATATTTTGAACCAGACACCAATTTTTCACACGAACCTTCACCCGGCATCTCTAACATTCCTTCCTGCTTCTACTCCACTGCTAAACCCGTCTGATCTTCAGCTCCTTTAGCACATAAGCTCTCAACCTTCCCTTACCCCTTCTTCCCACTCCACTGACGATGGCATGTCTGGCCTCGTCTTAATGGACTTTCTCCAAATTCCAGTCTGTTAATTGCCTCTGAGTGTGTGGCGCTCTCCCCCTCCCTCTCTTCGGTTTTGCAAAAGCGTCGAGTGAGATTATGGTTGAGGCGCTCGTCGACTCCTCAGGGTTATATGGATGAATATTTGAAGAACCTCCGTTGGTTTCTGTTGGTTGTGGCTTAGAGTTGATGCTGGGGTTTATTCGTGAAGTGAGCGATTTAGTTAGTGAAATTGTATTTCAGTTACTGTTTGTGTCTGTGCCTCTGTTACTATCTCAGTTGTTGATTATGCATCTACGATTATGTCTGTTGCTGCTGCCTAGCTTTGTTTCTGTGTGTCTCTCTCTCTGTTGCTCTCTCTCTCTCTCTCTTTCGCTATTTCTCTCGTTTTCTATGCGAAAGTGAATGGAAACGCAAGTACTATTTGCCTAGTAAATTTACTTTGGAAATTGCATTGCCCTGAAGCATTCTCGTCAACCTGTATTTCCTTTGTGACACTTGAAAGAGCTTTGGAACATACACACATATTTTCCCCGATACTTTATTCATTTTACCGACCCATATTCGGCGAAATGTATAGAAAAAAGCATATCACTTTACTATGAGCCAAAAAGTGTACATAAAAGCCTTCTACTTTGTTCATGATTAATGCACTTTGAGGTATATACAAGCCTCACACAAATTAATCATATATGCAGAGTTTTTTGTGCTCTCTGGTTAGTATCATTGAGCCTAAATTCTCTGCTTTACTATGTGTAGCCAGTTATTAAGTGTACTAATGAAGCAGTTAAAACACTATGGACCCAGCTGATGCACATATTACCCAATAAACACAAAAATTATCCAGTTAACACAAAAATTATCCAATTTTCTCAAATTATTCAATTTTCTCAAATTATTCAATTTTTCTCAAATTATTCAAATTTTCTCAAATTATCCAATTAACATACAAATTATCCAATTAACATAAATTATCGATTTAACAAATAAAAAACTAAACTAACGCCCAAATTACCCAATTAACACAAACAATATCTCATTAAATCCACAGATTACTCACTAAACACATAAATTATCAATTTAACACAAAATGTATCCAGTTACGACACAAATTATCCTATTTGTGTCTGGCAGTAACAGTAACTGAAATAGCATCCAAATTATCCCATTAACTCGCAAATTATCCAATTAACCCCAAATTTTGTCATTTAAATCACAATTTATGCAATTTAATCACAAATGTCAAAATTAACGTAGCAGTTAACGCACTGTGTAAACATTACATTCATAAGGTTAGTCTACAATCATGAAAACCTTACGTATATGTAAAAACAAATTCTTGAATATGTAAAATCTGTCTGTTTTGAAAAATAAAATATATAAAAATAAGATGGGTATTTTATAACCAATAAACGTATGATTTAAACACCTAAAACCTATGTTTATAGGTTTTTAAAAATAATATAAATTAAAAAAATGAAACCTATGTCTAAAAAAACAGCGTGTTTTGTAGCTATTAAAGCTAAACAATTCCTTAATCTAAGCACAGCTGATGATGCTGTCAGTGCTCACCTCCCGGTGCTTGTCTGTCAGTGACTGTGAAGAATGAATTGAAAAGTCCAAGCTGCTTTTCAGTGGGCAAAATATCCCAAAATAAACGTAATTCAACGTAATTCAACGTTGAAGCAACATTATCAACGACAATTCATCTTTGAATCAACGAAATCAGCGTTAATTAACGTTTTCATGGATATTGTGTCCTGGGTTTTTCCACTTGATGACAATCGATCTATACTAAATTATATCTGATCAGAGGCTAAGGAAAAGAGACACTGTATTCAATGTAAATTACTTGGGAGCTGTATATTTCCGACTGGGGAAAATGCTCGAGTGTTTGTTTTAAATATGTACATGAGAAGAGTGATCGGACAATGTTCGGTATCTCCAGCGGTATAATGTTGGTTTTCAATCATGTAAAATATTATTCAAATGCAATTTATAGAAAATACGACCAGTAATCTCTTTTAAGTGTTTCAGGGAATCGCAAATATTTATGTTACAAATATCTCTGGCATATTTATAATGCTATTGTCAACGACAGATTTCAGAAAATATGCAGTGGAGAGTACAGTAAAAGATATCGTTTTGAAATATAAAATTATGCTGGGAACGAACTTGAAAACAAATGACGAGCTATGACGTCACTAAATTGACGGGTATAAATTGGATAAGTTTAGATTTAGGAAAGACTTGGGTAAATACTGGTTCAGTAACAGGGTTGTTGATTTGTGGAACCAATTGCCGCGTAACGTGGTGGAGGTGGGGTCCCTCAATTGTTTCAAGCGCGGGTTGGACAAGTATATGAGTGGGATTGGGTGGTTATAGATAGGAGCTGCCTCGTATGGGCCAATAGGCCTTCTGCAGTTACCTTTGTTCTTATGTTCTTATGTTCTTATGTTCTTATGTTCTTATGTTCTTATGTTCTTATGTTCTTATGTCACTACTTAACCCTCCATTCAACTACAACCCCAACTCCCCTCCACACACACACCCGAACTGATAGGTGAAATGAGGTATCAGGCAAAAGAAACTCTGCGAAATTGTTTCTGCCTCTTCCGTAAATCGAAACCCGAGCCCTTCGGACTACAACTTCCGAGCGCTGTCTGCTCAGCCGCGAGGATCTATGAGTGTGGAAGGGTGGAGGAGGGTGGGTAGAGGGGGCTGTTTTATCATTACAGCTCGTCATTTGTTTTGGAGTTTACAGCTGTTTTATAGACTTGTCAGCGTTTCCACTGAAAAAGCCTTATCAGTGTTACTATATAAAAATAATCGAGCTCATAAAAAACAATTATATATAAAGCTTCAATAAATGGACTAAACATAGATAAACTAATTTAAATTTATATAAAGACGTATTAAATAAATCGAAGGAGTCAAAATATTTGGAATTCCTCCAAATGTAAACTAAAAGATATTAGAAGGAATGGAATTCGAGGACAATTTTGCACCATCCATAATTGGTTTTGGCCTCTGGGACCAATTTATTTTCCACGACGTCATATGTGATTCAGGGTAAACTAAATTTTTTTCCACCATCGTGGGCGTCATGGTCGATAACTTTTGTAAATAACTGAACTCTACTGAAAGTTGAAGCGCACACACACACACACACACACACACACACACACACACACACACACACACACACACACACACACACACACACACACACACACACACGTGGAACTTCAAGAACAAGTGGTTAGATTTAAACTAACTAAACAAAGATGCCGAAGAAATATAAGAAATTTCACTTTCGCAAACAGAGTGGTAGACGGTTGGAACAAGTTAGGTGAGAAGGTGGTGGAGGCCAAGACCGTCAGTAGTTTCAAAGCGATTTATGACAAAGAGTGCTGGGTAGACGGGACACCACGAGCGTAGCTCTCATCCTGTAACTACACATAGATAAGTGTAATAGGTCAAAATACACTTAGGTAATTACACTTAGGTAATTACACACCAACGACCCGAGAACAAGCCCACATACCTGCGAACAAACACACTCACCCAGATACCAACCCACGCAAGTGAACAAGTAAATGCTCCTGTACCTCACACCCGTCAACAATTACACATATATATATTTCAAACAACTGTACAAAAAATGTGAAAAAGTTGACAAACACACACAACACACCAGTGAGCAACACCTGCAGTCTAACAAAAATTACAAACATAAATGCACACTATGTACCCGCCCGAAAAACTCATGCACAAAAAAGCACAAAAACCCATCACATACCCCCTAACAAAACCCCACACGCACCCTAAACCCAACAACACATAAACACACTCTACACATACCAGCAACACCCATATAGGGAAAAACTCAGACACATTAACGAGTTCTATAACCTAACGAGGATTTCAGAGACACTAACGAAGCCTAATTATGCATCGAGCGAGGAATCCATACCTCTCTCAACTATTTGGTCACGCCAGATCTATATCTGTGTATTGGATATTCCTGAAATAATAGTGAGATTTTTATTAAACTTAATACCTCAGTTGATGTTCAGTTTGCTTTTATAACATTCAATTAATTCATCTTAGCTATTTAGCTCCTTGATATTTCCCATTATTTTGCAATATTTAAAAGTCATATTTGAAATTAGATTCTTTCTGTTATATTGATTTTTCCTTTATTCCTCGTTTTTTCTCTAAAAAGAAATGATTGCAGTGCCTTTTCTCCAAAATGATGTAATTAAACAGAATGTCTGTTCGGGTGATTGCACTAAAAAGTGTTTCCAATTAGTCGATGTCACAAAAAATGTCCCAATTACCTGATTCCCGTGTCCCAGGGTTGCCCGCCTCTACCACGCTCCCTCACCCTAACTTTTAGCCTATAACTGCATTCATTTTAATGCAGGTTTTTAGGTGGATTCATTGCAATAATAATATTAGGTTAAAGTGAGTGTTTAGTTTTGCATAAATAATTACAATAATATAGTCACTATTTATTCTTTATAAAAAACTATAGTGTACATATATATATATATATATATATATATATATATATATATATATATATATATATATATATATATATGTATATATATATATATATATATATATATATATATATAAATTTTAAGGTTTATGTGTCTTAATGAGGCGATATATATAGAGAGAGGTAAGGATGGAGAACGATTCTTAAACGTGCCTATAAGCTCGTTATCATTAGGTTTTTAAGAGTTTTGTTAAAATGAGCAATAACCTTGTCAATTGTATTCTTGTCACTTGACAAATAAGTATCCGGTCGTTTAATAATTGTTCCATTTTTATTGATGTAGTCAGTTTTGTTCATGATAACAACACCTTTAGATTTCTAATCCATAATAATGTGTAATGAATTATCATTTTTGAGTTTTAAACGACGGAATGAATCTCTCTGGACAATTTGAAGACGTTTGGTTGAGTAATGAATCATATATTGTACCTTTACAAATGTTAATATCACCAGAAATGTCGCTATATTTTTTTATGATTGAGAAACGCTCTAGCAATATCTATATATCTGACATCCCTGTTAGGAGTGGAAACAAACCATATCATAGGCCAGTAACGGTGTTGTTATCATATAAATGAATGACAAAATAACCGTGGAACGCTTCAATCACTTTGAATAATGAGCTTATAATGTAAAATGAGCCACAACTTTGAGATCGGCCGGTAGGAACGTGAGTACAACATCTCATATCACATAAACGTTAACACAATTAACATAAAAATATACTGAACTCATTACAATATCAGCTGTTTCAGGAAATATGGAAGGTACAGCCCACGTTGCCAAAACCCAGAGACGACACTAAATCTTGCAGTTACAGCTAATTCTTCCTATAAAAATTGTTGCATAAATCGCTCGTATCTTGGTAAGCGACCACAACCTCTTCTGTCCGGCTTCCATAACAGCGACTCATCTTGATCGAATAAGGAACGCCTTGTAGTGTACATCCGGTCCTGTTCAAGCTCTGAGATTGAACAGGCCGGATGTACGAATTTATAGGACGAATGAGTCGGACACTCTAATCGAGAACCATTAAGGTCTCCCACAAGGATCACTCCTTGATTGAGTGATCGCCACAAGGAAGGACCAATGAGCTTGCAGACCTACATCCAGGGACGAAACAAAACTCCATCCCTGATGCCGCGAAACATAAGATGACATGGTATTTAGTTATCAATCATAACATCGTAAAACCAGCCAAAGCTATCTTGTGTAGTCTGTATGTTATTTTGGTGTGGGTGTGCCTGTTATTGACGGTCAAAGAATGTTATGTGTACGTCCACAACACCACCGGTCTTCAGCCCTCCATAGGTCCTCAGACATGATACCTTCCACCTGTCCACGAACTTCCACAATTCATCTGACACAAGACGTGACATGTCCTCAACCTTCCATAACTCCTCTGACACGATATCTACATCCAATCCCCTGACCTTACAAAGCTCCTCTTGACATGATATTTACAGCCTGTTCCCGACCTTCCATAATTTCTCTGACACGATACATTCAATACCTATTTTTGTCAACTCATTTAAACATTCCCTTGGAAGTAGTTCTTCAACAAATTCTTCTCCACTTCCTCTATTGTGTATTGAACGTATTATTAAATAGTGGAATTATCAACACTTTATGAAATGTATATTTATGAAAAAATATATATATCAGAATTATGCAGATATCCGAATTATGCAGGTGGAACACAAAGTAGTGAATATGCGAGAGTGTTATGAGCAGCTCGGTTAATGGAGAGTCTCCAGAGATCCCGACTGCTGCACGCAAACGGCTCATAAATTCTCTCACAAGGCTCTTCTGCCCTTCCCCATCATGGCAGATAGGTATTATGGCGTATTGTATATATAAAATGTGGCAACTATAAGGAAATTTAGAGCACCGGCCCAGCTTCGTATATGTTTCAAAAGCGTTCGTATTTTCTCAGGCTCGCGTGCGTGTTATTGTCGGTAAATGTTGCGTTTGTAAGTGCCTTCGGAGAGGCGAGGCGTGTGTTATCTGTGTAACAGCGTGTGCTACTTATGTTGGAGTGTGATGAGTGAGTTTTCTGTGGCGAGCGCGAGTGTTAGAGATTGTGATACGTGTGTGTGTTGCCAGTGAGAGTGCGTGTGTTACTGGTGATCCCAGTGCGAATACGTGTTTGAACATGTATAGAGAGGCGAAATATGCAGTATGAATTCTACAGACTGAGGAATGATACGAGGCTCTCTTGGAGATATTGCAGGTTTAATAAACTGATTGAAACATGAGTTTTCTTTATTTCTGATATTATATTCATAACTAGACGATATTAAATTTAAAAGTTTAAATACAAACGAGAGTACTGAAACCAAACAGTTGACAGGAACACAGGAGACAGACGGAGGAGTGAGGGGACAACTTGTGAGTCGTTAACTGAACTTAGTGTATTATAAGGCAATCATAATAATGAATACTTGTGTTGACCAAACCACACACTAACAAGTAAAGGGACGACGACGACGACGTTTCGGTCCGTCCTGGACCATTCTCAAGTCGATTGTGTGATTGTGTCAACTTGAGAATGGTCCAGGACGGACCGAAACGTCGTCGTCCCTTCACTTTCTAGTGTGTGGTTTGGTCAACATATTTCAGCCATGTTATTGTGACTCCTCGTTTGCAAATGAATACTTGTGGTCTCCAAAACAGTACTTCACTTAAGTATCGGTTAAATAGTTGTGTGGTAATCTCCTCTCAACCTGTGCTCCCCAATAGTGCATTGCATTTTAACGTACACACCCACAAAGGCCGAAATATAATGTGTAATAAGTCACATTGGCTTGCAAAATCTACCTGAGATGCCTCGCTCAAATTCTTCATAATGAGAGATCGAGCTTATCCCCATCATACCAGGAGAGATTTTGGATGTCTCGCACATCACCACGTATAATATATCATGCGTGCTCCCCTCGTCACCCCATGAAATTGGAGATGTAGAGGAGTGTCGAGGGTTAAGGCAAACACTGTACTACGAGAGCGAAGCCAACAAAGGTGATTCGGCGTGGCTCTCTGGCTCTGGCGAGATTTGTGGGCTTGGGGGCAGTAGCCAGGACGTGCAGCCTGATCGGTAGTCAAGCGCATCTGTGATATCTGCGGCAGAGCGACGGGGCTTCCAAGTAAAGCCCACTGTTACACGAATGAAGTGCTGAGACGTGGGTGTTAAGCCCATTGGGTAGATCAACGCAACAATAGGAGAGGAGAGATCGGGGATGAAGGCCTTGAGAGTTTACGTTGTTATCACGTGTTACTTGTGATAATAACACACACACACACTATATATATATATATATATATGTCGTACCTAGTAGCCAGAACTCACTTTTCAGCCTACAATGCAAGGCCCAATTTGCCTAATAAGCCAAGTTTTCATGAATTAATATATTTTCTCTAATTGTTTTCTTATGCAATGATAAAGCAACCTATTTCATTATGTAAGAGGTCAATTTTTTTTTATTGGAGTTAAAATTAACGTAGATATATGACCGAACCTAACCAACCCTACCTAACCTAACCTAACCTATCTTTATTGGTTAGGTTAGGTTAGGTAGCCGAAAAAGTTAGGTTAGGTTAGGTTAGGTAGGTTAGGTAGTCGAAAAGCAATTAATTCATGAAAACTTGGCTTATTAGGCAAATCGGGCCTTGCATAGTAGGCTCAGAAGTGAGTTCTGGCTACTAGGTACGACATATATATATATATATATATATATATATATATATATATATATATATATATATATATATATATATATATATATATATGCAAACAAGCTTGAAACGTCTGGGGTGTGGCGTTTTCAGTTATATATATACATATATTTATATATATATTTATAGTCTGACAAGTGTAAATGGTTTCACATTTGTTTATTGCTAGTCTTTACCTGTACATGGCAAATTATCTTAAGACTTGGTATCACAATAAGCGTATCGCCAGTCTTGTAGTAACAACGTATTGGTTCAATGCCCGTGTTGCATAAGAGCGTTCTCATCTAACACTCAGTAATGAAACAAACAATCACTGACTGGGTGAAACACGTACGGAATACGTACTGTTCCCACTCCAAAGCACATTGAGCTTCCATATCTTACGAGACCACTCCTCGGGAAGGAGAGTGCCAAGGAGAGCTGAATTGAGACTCAAGTTATTGACCATCAACAGCTACGGCCATTGAGCCAGTCACAACACCTCGTGCGATTAACGACGTCGACGCAGTGGGAGAATGGGCCACACTCGCCAGGTATCAGACCCGGGAATTGAACTGCAGCCTGAAGATCTAGTGAGGAGTGAGAGACAGTCACTTCAGGGCGCGCGCCTCCGCGGGGAATAGGAGACAATGTCTACTATAGCTCACCAATCAAGGGAACACGACGGAAGCCTTGGCTTCCGGCCCTGGGATGGCACGACGGGGGATTCGAACTTATTTACGATTTAACTTGTGTTATATCTCAATTTTTATTTCTGGTAAAAACACAGGCATAGCAAGAAGAGAAATTGTTTTTTTGAGGTCTCAGGAGTTCATATCAGGTCATATAACTTACCTGGAGAATATTCATAATCTTGTACTGCTTCTGAAGAACATATTAACAAACATCTGAATAAAAGGAACTGCACATGACTAATTTGCCCATTCGAGGCCGTTCCTATTTATACCCAGTCAAATTCAATCATATATACAGACGATGAGTCACAATAACGTGGCTGAAGATATGATGATCAAACCACACACCAGAATATGAGGAGACGACGACGTTTCGAAGCACGCCTTACTCATGGACCACACTATGAGTGATCCATGAGTAATGCGTGACCCGACTCTAGGTTGCGATAGCAACCTTTACACAACCTGGTGTCTGCCCAAACTGTTAAGAAATTTGGAGTATCGAATCCAATTTTTGCGTGTTTCGCTATACACTTTGATGTAGGTATTGGAGTTATCCATTAAACACTAGAATATAATAAACTGAAAAGAGCTAATAGTACATGAAAGGCGGCTGCTATTTATATCTAACAAAACTTTAACATAAAAGTCGAGCATTCGCTTGAAACAATTCAAGGCAGAATTTGTAACTGAATAATTTAATCCATAAATCAACAACCCATAGTCGAGTGGGATCATCTTGATCTCATAAAATGCAATTTAAGCTATAATTCAGGAAAAATGAGTTTAAAAACACGACCATACTTGAAATCATATAAAGTCAGTGAAGATTATATGTATAATTTAAAGGAGGGTAGATAACTTTAGAGTTTCAGTTAAAGTATACGTGTGAATCAGAGTCATCTGAATTTATGCAAAGTTTCTACTATTAAATTATCAGTATAGTCAACAAAGTCTCATTAACTCTTGTAAATGTACAGGAAACAGGAAAATAAATCCCAATTTAATCAAGTTATTATCAATCATTGATTTTTAAAAATTGATGCAGACTCCATATAAATATTTCCTTGCTATCAACAGTCGATTCGAACATCTTTTTGAAAGGTAAGTTTCGATCATAGGGAATATCAATGGATTTTCCGTGATTATCCCGGATTCTTCAGCTTTTTGTAAGATAATCACGGAATTGATGGAGATTTTCGACAGGATTTTATTGCATTATATGGGATTATCCCAGATTACATTCTTTTAACGGATTAATCCTATATGCAAGCGATAATTTTCTGCATCTTCAAATAATTTATGCACTGATGTTTTTGGAATCATAAAAGGAAACATGAATGATAACGAACCAGAACATAAAAGAAGAATCATATTTTGTCTGATAATGGAAACATTTTGCGGAATATTCATTCTCACAAAGAATTTAATATATTAGCACCACATCATGTCAGCACATGTGGGACACACCATGACTGGGAAATGAAATTGACTGGAATTACTCCACATGTTGGGGAGAATTACTTGATTCTAATTCTTTTGAACAGTGTTTGAAATTACAAAGTACTGAGAGTGGTAATAAATAATATTTTAAACAGTTGGATAACGAGGAAAAATTACTGGAATTATTATTACAAAATATATATTTTTAAGAACAAATATTTATATGTATATTAAAAATAATTACATATCTGATAACATATATATATAAATAAATAGACTGACATATATATGTGTGTATATGTATGTATGTATATGTATATATATATATATATATATATATATATATATATATATATATATATATATATATATATAAATACATATATATTTATATATATGTATTTATATATATACATATTTATATTTATATATATATACATTTATTTATATATATATATAAATAAATAAATACACTGTCATATATATATATATATATATATATATATATATATATATATATATATATATATATTGTATATATATATATATATATATATATATATATATATATATATATATATATATATATATATATATATATATATATATATGTCGTACCTAGTAGCCAGAACGCACTTCTCAGCCTACTATGCAAGGCCCGATTTGCCTAATAAGCCAAGTTTTCCTGAATTAATATATTTTCTCTAAATTTTTTCTTATGAAATGATAAAGCTATCCATTTCATTACGTATGAGGTCAATTTTTGTTTATTGGAGTTAAAATTAACGTAGATATATGACCGTACCTAACCAACCCTAACTAACCTAACCTAACCTATCTTTATAGGTTAGGTTAGGTTAGGTAGCCGAAAAAGTTAGGTTAGGTTAGGTTAGGTAGGTTAGGTAGTCGAAAAACAATTAATTCATGAAAAATTGGCTTATTAGGCAAATCGGGCCTTGCATAGTAGGCTGAGAAGTGCGTTCTGGCTACTAGGTACGACATATATATATATATATATATATATATATATATATATATATATATATATATATATATATATATATATATATATATATATATATATATATTTTAATAAACATGTCATTGAACACAACAGCATTGTGACTATTATTAATTTTCTTTTGAATAGTTTTCATTCTACACAAATATCTTCTACTATCTGAAGGTTGAAGAAACACTAGTTTATTTTCTTTAATAGGATTCCTGACAAGGCCCTGTTAGGTACATACCCATCAGTAATGATTGGGGAAAAACTGGATGAACCTAGCCCCCTCCCCCCCCCCCAGGCAGGCAGACAAACAGAGAAACATTTTCATTTATAAATATAAATAGTTATATACTCATTTGCTTATTTATTTGCATTTATATATTTATCAGGTAATTAAATTAAAGTTATCAATAAAATGCAAATATTTATTGCACAGATGAATTACAGATTTATTTCACTTTCCAAATTTTTGTTTTGCATACATATATGTATTCACATGTCCAATGTGTTAGCTAGGTGTATATTCGCTGCCCTCTGACAAATCGAGCACTATTTAGCAAGCATATTGATGGTAGATATAAATTTCTGGCCCCCCCGCCATTGGCTGGTTAATATACGAAATGGATAACGCTTGCCCAATAGATAGATAAATGAAAGGCAGATAAAAGAGCTGGATAATGAAAACATAAAACATAAATATACTTCCAGCAAATATATGAATAAAGTTCAAAGGATAAATAAATGATCAAGAGGGAAGATATGAAACAATGAAGATTAAGAGCCGTGTTGTCAAAAAGAGGAGAAAGAAAAAATGAATGGTTCAACAGGAAGGAAATATAAAGAAAGGTTCTAACGAGAATTCTAAAAAATGGTTTGTGGGGAAAAACCTTAATGGAAAAAGAAGGTTAAAAGTATGTACCAGTCACGATTGGAGGAGAAAAATATGGGAAAAATTGTACAATGGAAATGGGATATGACCAGAGAAATTGAACCGGGTCAGGAAAGACAAATAAGTATATGTGTGTGTATATATATATATATATATATATATATATATATATATATATATATATATACACACACACATACATACATATATATATATATATATATATATATATATATATATATATATATATATATAAATATATATATATATATATATATATATATATATATATATATATATATATATGTATATATATATATATATATATATATATATATATATATACATATATATATATATATATATATATATATATGTATATATATATATATATATATATATATATATATATATATATATACATATATATATGTGTATATATATATATATATATATATATATATATATATATATATATATATATATATATATATATGTGTATATATATATATGTGTGTGTACACACACACACATATATATATGTGTGTGTGTGTGTACTTGCTGCACTTGCTAACGCCGGTACTGATCCACATACGGGACGTGAATTTCCTGCGAGATAGTTTGCTGAGGCCCTCCTTCGAAAGTAAAGTTCTTTTAACAAAATCCTCGTTATCTCGAAGGAGAGATTCTTGCAAGAGCCGGAGGCTGAAGTTGAGAAAAGACCGGCAAAATCCTTGGTTAATTGGCGGGGACTTGTGAGAGCTGGAAGTAAATGGGAGTATTGAGGTCTTTTTCAGCCGTTTGCTTGGAAGCTGATTCCGTTGACGGTGATATGGCTGCTAACTGTTGTTCAAGTCAAGCATCGATGTGCGTATATTTGTATCGTTTCAGAGGTGTTATGGCTGGTAGCTTTTGTCTAAAATCAGGCATCGAAGTATGTGTATCAGGTTAGAAATACAGATGGGTTTTCATTATTCCAGTAACTCTTCTTGCAAAACGGGGTCTTAACTCTTATTCTGTGTTCACATTATGCATAAATGAAAGATAACAATCAATTTATATCTAAGATGTTTACAATAATTCACCGTCACGTTTAAGGTTAGTCACATAGATACGATTATTAAAGGTAGTTACAGTGAAAGATAATTGAGAGTATAACTTTACCAAGCAACACCAATAAATTATTAAGCAATACATAATGCGAAATAGGATGCTAACATAAAATGAATAAAGTTAGAATCCTGTTCTTTACAATAAAGAACCAAGCAGTGTCAGTTGAGATATGATATAAAGAATATTCAACAAGGATATATATACACCGAAAGGTGATCTTCATTGCATATTTGCATACCTTTTGCCTTGCTCCTCACCTCTCTCTTGCCTATTTATTGCCTTCATCTCCTTCCCTCATTTTACGGGCTCACCATAGCCCGTGATACTTGGACACTTCGTTCTGAGTAGCTAAATATGAAGCAACAACAACTTCCCTCATCACAATCGACTTGAGAATGGTCCAGGACAGAGCGAAACGTCGTCGTCCCTTCATTTTCTAGAGTGTTTTCTAGAGTGTGGATTGATCAACGTGTTCTTCATTTCTCGAGGTATATACACTGACAGTTTTCTATAGTCTAGGATTATGTTCAAACCCAAGTATATTTGCTGGATTATTAGAAAACAATTGTTTAGCCTTAACCCTCTCGTGGTTCATGGGCCTCAAACCAAACCAAAAAACATGAGATCTGTTTCTGAGTTTACGATATTGATGACCAAACCACGCATCAGAAAGTGAAGATCAAGAAACGACGACGTTTTGGTCCGTCTTGTAACTTTATAAGTCGTGTAACAGAAGAGATTGATTGATTGATTGATTGATTGATTGATGAAGATTAAGTTACCCAACAGGTGGCACGGGCATGAATAGCCCGTAAAGAAGAGAGGAAGGCACAAGGAAATATATAAGGTGAGAGTGAGAGGGGTGGTGAAGAACGGGAACTTTCAGGAGAAAGCGCCAAGCCATTACGACTATATATATATATATATATATATAGTGTCATAGTGTCATTTGGAAGGGACTAGGATAAGGATTTGGGATGGGAATAGTGCCCAACCATTTGGACGTGCGGGGATTGAACACCGACCAGCATGAAGCAAGACCGTCGAGTCACCCCGTTTGTGTCCCATGCACCCTTGTGTTCCATGCAGCCTTGAGGCACAGTGTTCCAAGTGGTCTAATATTTATTGCCTCCTAAATGGTACATAGACGAAGATTTTGGTGATGTAGTATTACTCTAGGGGTTCAAGCAGCGATATTGCACTGTTGTATTGGGCTAACTATGATTATATTAGTGTCATCTTGGCTGAACATCTGTACGACAGAGTTGTTCCTGATGATGGTGTTTGATGGTGGTACATGTTGTGCTACACGGTTAGGTCCAAGGCTATATTAAAAAAATTGCATGCAGGTTGTATATTTATTTCATGATGGGTCACCCGATATTGATATCATGGTGTTGATATCACCTGGTATTGATACCCATCACTGATATCGCAAAGGGCCACCAAGGGCCCTATAACACTCATGACGCTGGGCCATGTTTTAAATTCTGTTTGTTCATGTAAACATCTCTATATCCTTTGTGTCCAGATAATGCCTAAATATAATAATTTTATATTTGCTAATTTTCCATTATATATCAACAGAACGAACATCGGAAATCGCGTATACACGCAATAAGCTCTGCCACAAAAATACAATCATGTAAATACATGGAGCTTCTTGTATAGCTTCATGCAAGGTCGGTGCTCAATCCCCTAGTGTCCCGAATTGTTGGGAACCGTTCCTGTACTACGACTTCATATCCTTGATTTGCAGATGTTACAACGACGTCTGTCGTTATATCCCTTCTAAGTGCCATATAACCACTCTGGCTTAGTACTTTCCCGTTTAGAATTACTTTACGCTTAACATCAACGTACTCTCACTTACAGTTAACTTATAATGGACATGGAATAATACCATCTCGTCATTTGACGCAAGAAATGTCTAAAAACAGAGTCTTGTCCCACTCAACTGTTTCAATGCAGTGTCTATATTCTCACACTTCTTGGGAGTTGGCGCTCATTGTCTGATTCACAAGTTAATGAGAATGTCTGTATGTTGTTTTAAATATTATTACTAAAGTTGATTATTTTATTTATTATTATTTATGTTATTAGTAGTATTATTGGCAGTATTAGTAGTAATAGTGGTGGTAGTAGATGTAGTAGTAAGTGCAGTAATAATTTATCCTTAACCAGAAATAGATAAATACACAAGGGAATAAAAAGACTATTAATTACCAATCGTCATTCATGTGTTTCAAAGTCACTATAAAAGAAGAGAACATTTCTGGAGTGTCAGCCAAAAAAATCCATTTGCACTACTCAAGACTGTAGAGGATCTCTCCTGTGTAGGTGCATGGAGCTCCAGGCGGCCCAGCTGGGCAGGCGCACGACAGGTAAATGGCTGGATGATATATGCCAAGTGTTATTACCGGTGATGGTGGGGAGAGAACAAGTCATGCCCAGGGAAGAGCCTGCGGGATTCTTCGCATCCTAACGCGATGTCAGGTCGGCTGGAGACAATGGAAAGTGGAGTATTATTGCTGGGGATGAGAGGTCAATGTAGATCCGGGGTGGATGGGACGTCAGAGTGCCTCATGCGTCCATCCCCGCCGTCCAAGTGGTTGGGCACTGATCCTTCCCCCCCCCCCCACCGTCCATCCCAAATCCTTATCCTGAACCCCTTCCAAGGGCTATATAGTCGTAATGATTTGGCGCTTTCTCTTGATAGTTCTCTTCCCTGAACGGTGTACTCACCTATTTGTGTCTGCAGGATCGAGCATTAGCTCTTGGACCTCGCCTTTCTAACCACTGGTTGTCTTATTTACTGTCTTCTAACATACGTTTCCCTATTATATCCATTATAAATACTTCAAATACACTCACGTCCCCCAGAATGCAGCCCGTAGCAGCTGTCTAACTTCCATGTACCAATTTAATACTAGGTGAATAGAAGCATCATGTTCACCTGTGTGTATTCACCTAGTTGTGCTTGCGGGGGTTGAGCTCTGCTCTTTCGGAACAAATCTCAACTGTCAATCAATCTAATGTTACTAACTACTAATCATTTCTTTTTCTCCACACACCCACAGGAAGCAGCCCGTAACAGCTGTCTAACTCCCAGGTACCTGTTTGCTGCTAAGTAACAGGAGCATCAGTGTGAAAGAAACTCTGCCCATCTGTTTCCGCCGGCGTCGGGAATCGAACACCGGTCCCACAGAATTACGTATCTAGCGTGCTATCAACTCAGCCACCAGCTCCACCAAAAGTGTGTGTGTGTGTGTGTGTGTGTGTGTGTGTGTGTGTGTGTGTGTGTGTGTGTGTGTGTGTGTGTGTATGTATGTGTGTGTGTGTGTGTGTGTGTGTGTGTGTGTGTGTGTGTGTAAGGGAAGGCAAAGAGGGTATAGAACGGGAGAAATAATAATCCTGTCAATCGGGTCCCTGGAAAAGGAATGGGTGAATGCCGGGGAAAAGGACGGATGGTAATGGGTTGGGGAAGGGTGGTAATAGAGAGGGGGCGTGCAAATAACCAAAAAGTTTTCGCAAGATTCGCCCCCGCTGGAGATGTAGCGAAAATAGAGTTGTGGAAATGGTTGGCAGACACTCGCTCCAGGAGACACAAAGAGGCAGAAATATAGGAGAGGTGCGACAGGGCGAAGAGTAAATACCGAAAAGATGGCTTAAATATTTCTGCGAGTTCTGCAGTTCAAAGGCGATAGGAAAGCAAACGCGCAGACATATGTTTTCCTGAGCAGGAAGACGAGCGAGGAGGTGAGGGAGAGGGAGGGGGGGAGGAGAGGGGAAGGTAAGGAAATGGGAAATTTGGGAGAGGTGGGAGAGGGTGTGAGATACATTTGGGAGGGAGAGAGTGGGAAGGAGGGTGTAAGAAGTGGGGAATACCTGCACCAGCGCGGGCGAGGAAGTAAATTTTTTGTAAAAAGGTTTGATAATGGAAGAGTCTGAGCGTTTGACTGTGTTTATGGTTGGGTATGGAATGTCTTGGTGTGATAGTGCGCAGTGTGGGTCTTGGTGGAGTTAGCGCCTGGCGCAGTGTGAGTGTTGGCGGTGTTAGCGCCTGGCGGTAAAATTTATCCAGCGGGCTCTGGATTTTGTGGTGGTAAGGTGAGGATAACTTTTTTCTTGATGCCAAGTCTCTAAACTTTCTTTTCAACAGCTTTCAAGAGAAATCAATCGGTCAATCAGACCGCATTACTCGGGATAGTGCAACCCACGAGATGAACTGAAGTTTCATACGGGCTGTTGTCTTCGGATGAGTTTTCTGATAGGTGAGACTTCGGTAAATCAGGTGATGGAGTGGACCCATCACCGCAAATATGGGTCATTAGCAGAGGGTTCAGTGTCCAGAAGTTTATCCTAGAAATGCGACCTATAAGGAGGAAACGTGATCTAAAAATCACATGAGATGATTTCATTGGACTTGCCGGAGAGTTCCTGTCGGACGTGTCACCAAACACGTCCGACAGTGTTTCACTACATCCGCGCTCATTCCTGGCCAGTACAAGTGCTTCAGGAGATTATCCAATGAGCTTAATCACGGAACTTATCCAAGAAGCTAATCCAAGAGTCTTATATAAGGTGTTCCTAAAAATCCGATTAATTCCGTTGCATGCGCAATGTCTACATTCTGATGGTTTCTATTCAGGAAACACTTATATGCCGTACACTTGTATGCCGTCTAAGTAGGAAAATAGGCAAGAAGACAGGGAGGCAGAAAAGCCTAGCAGGTATGCAGACATATAGCCAAAAAGAATATACCCAAAAGGCAGACACGTCAAGCACGCACTCGGACAGATAGGCAGACTGTCAAGCAGACATAGAGAAAGGAAGAGACGTCTAGAAGGCATTAATGCAGGTAGGCAGAAACAACAAGACATGAAGGCAGGTACGTAAAGAGCCAAACAGACATGCAGACGGTTAGGTAAAGAGACCAAACAGAGAGGAAGGTGGACAAGCATTAAGAGAGCTAGGCAAACCGTCAAAAATTAAGACATATAAGTAGACAGTGTGACAAACCAGCTCAAGTTCAACAGGCTGGTCAACAAGCTGCAGCATCTCCACCACCGTCACCTACCTGTAACATCGCCTCTAGCAAGATCAGAGTAAAACAGTAGGAAGTCCAATATAAACTTTGCCAGTCCCGGCTGCAGGACTGCCAAGTATGAGGGGGACCGGAACTGCGTCAGAATTACCTGTTGGAATTGAAACTTTACGAAAGAAATCTTGCAGGGAAATCATGGGATACAAGATCCATCAGACGGAAAGAATGAGACTTCAGGGGAATTGAAGTGGGTTTATTTATCGATGAAGCTGATTGTTATTTTGGAATAGGTACATGATTAATAGAAAAAGTTGGGCACTCTCCTAATGAACGACGAAAACTGGAAGGTAAAATATGCAGACGAAGAAAAGATGGTCTAAATAAAGAGAAAAGTGCCCTTTTAGAGTAAATAAGAGAGAGAGAGGGAGGGAGAGAGAGAGAGAGAGAGAGAGAGAGAGAGAGAGAGAGAGAGAGAGAGAGAGAGAGAGAGAGAGAGAGAGAGGGAGAGAGAGAGAGAGAGAGAGAGAGAGAGAGAGAGAGAGAGAGAGAGAGAGAGAGAGAGAGAGAGAGAGAGAGAGAGAGAGAGAGAGAGAGAGAGAGAGAAAACAAAAACCCAAATACACATACAAAAAGGCAATGCTAACTACAAAAAAGTTGATGCATACACAGGCAAAAAGGAATAGAGAGAGACAGGCCTTTCTGAATCAGAAACAGACAAAAAAAAAGGCAGAGACAGGATGACGGCTGAAAAAAATAAAACACAACCCGATGGGCACCATCTGTTTCTACGTTGCACTTTGTTGACGATCTTGACACAGGTGAAGACACTGCAAGAAGCTGAACGAGACTAAGGAGAGTAACATTACTTGATATCACAAAACTTGAGACATTTTTTTCTTATTTCTTCAAGCTGCACCCCGTCGAGAAAACACACACACACACACACACACACACACACACACACACACACACACACACACACACACACACACACACACAGATGAAAATGTAACAAATAACTCATAATGTGTAACTGAATGATTAAAAAAATATTAGTGTTTACATTTAAGCATTACAAAAAGTGAAAATTCCTTTTATATCTGTGATAAGAGATAACACCACGTCCACCACTAAATTTCGACTCTACAACCAAACCGACGTAGGGACAAGAATTACTTACAATTATCAGATATACAGACAGGTAAGAAACTACATTATTAATACTTGTCAGAGAGTGATATAATGCGTTATATTATTTAGTTTGAAATAGTCATTATGTTGGGTATTAGTAGGAACCTCTAAAGTAGGTCTGCAGGGGAGATCAACACCTTCAGCCTCTTTCCTAAACAAATAAGACATGTTAGGAGTCCACATGTCTCTCTCTTACTGTGTTTTAACCCATTATGTAACCCCCCCCCCCCTCACACTGCCCCTTTACTTTGTCCCCCATTTTGTTCTCTCTCTCACTCTGATCTTTCTTCTCTGTCTTCCGCTCACTGTCCTATTCTCAGTTCCCTCCTTCAGTCTATCCTCCTCACTCTATTGTCCTATTCTCAGTTCCCTCCGTTAGTCTATCCTCCTCACTCTATTGTTTCATCTCTCACGGTCCTCCTCACTCTGACTTCCCAATTCACCCCATCACTTAGCTACTCCTTGCTCTGTTTTCCCCCTCATTCTGTCTCCCATCATTCTATCCTCCCTCACTCTGTTCCATTCACACTACACTCTTCCCCACCCACCTCTCACACTGTTTTCCCTATCAATTGGTCTCTACTCCCCTGGTCTTCACTAAGTTTTGTTAAATTATTTTACCATATATTTACACTTTTATGCAAGTGTTAATTTTTTCGAGAACCATTTACTACAAAACCATCTACTGGAACCATGTATTTAAGATTCTAAAACAGGGTCTAAAAAAGTCTAAAAGTCTCATTTGTTACATAAAGGTCTACTATGAGCAGTTGGTTTACAGGAGCCAGCAAGCGCCTTATGGAGTAAGCAAATCCTGCATATTTTTTAGGTGACAATTCCTAGCAAAATATTTTCTTCTTCAATGCAAATTACTATCTTGATTTTTAGTTATGCATTATACTCTATTTGAAAGAAATCAGACAAATTTCAGTATTTTTATTTATTCTCTTTAATTCACATTCAACATCGCAAAAACCGCGGCATTATTTTAGTCAAAAAACCCTTAATAACTGCAATACTTTAGTTGCAAGCGCTTAAAAACTGCAATACTTCAGTTGCAAGCGCTTAAAAATTGCAATGCTTTAGTTGCAAGCGCTTAAAAACTGCAATACGTTAGTTGCAAGGGTTTAAAACTGCAATATTTTTGTTGCAAGCGCCTAAAAAGGCTCTATTTTAGTTGCAAGCGCTTAAACGGCAAAATATGAGTTCCAAACTTTAAAACAGCCTCAGTTATTGAGTTGCAAGCGCAAAAACTATTGCAAAATTTTAGTTGTAACTCATATTTTTGTTTGCAATGAAATTGAATATTATTTTATTACATGAATTTAAATCATTAGAAAGCACCCACAAAGTTATATCAATAATAGGCGATGAAATTTATTGAGGATTTGTGTAGTTGCATTTTAGTCGGGCAAATTTAACTCTTAAAACCTCATTTAAGAACTTAAACCATAGCTACTCCATTAGTTTTCATCCGATTTTGATAAAAGTTACACAAAATGAACTGTGTGAGAGGCGCTACAATTAACAAAATGAATTTGTCTTAATTTATATCTTCAATGTATTTTAATACTCTTGATTTTTTTAATTTTATTTTTTCCAAATTCATGAGCGTTTTCTTAAATTATTTAGAAAACCAATACAATTTCTTCCCTGTTAATTAAAGAAGTATAAAAACTCAATGGGATATTTTCCGAGAGAGAGAGAGAGAGAGAGAGAGAGAGAGAGAGAGAGAGAGAGAGAGAGAGAGAGAGAGAGAGAGAGAGAGAGAGAGAGAGAGAGAGAGAGAGAGAGAGAGAGAGAGAGAGAGAGAGAGAGAGAGAGAGAGAGAGAGAGAGAGACAGACAGACAGACAGAGACAGAAAATCAGCCGGGCAGCGCCAAGGGAACCCTATCTACTTCAACCAAGTACAAGAGATAAAAATGAAAAGGAAAAACATCTATTTAAACATTTTAAGAATAACAACTGGGATTGTAACCTTTGCCAACACGCCCCCTGGTATTCTGTTGGGTTAACAAGCATCTAATGTTCTTGCATGGGCTTACCTGATCATCTTAAAGCCTCAAGAGTCACACATCTTTTAATGGGTCCTCAGAGACAGTCTGACCTTTATGTAGCATGAAAGTAAAGCTGAATGTTCAAGATTAAGTGTTCACAAGTTTCAAGTGATCTCTATGGGTGAACATGTAAACAGTATTATCTTTTTGGTGAACATTTACATGCATATAGTGTTATCTATATGTGCACTTTTTAGAAATGTCGCATTGGGGGTGTATACATTATATATATATATATATATATATATATATATATATATATATATATATATATATATATATATATATATATATATATATGCGAACAAGCCTGAATGGTCCCCAGGATATATATATATATATATATATATATATATATATATATATATATATATATATATATATATGCGAACAAGCCTGAATGGTCCCCAGGATATATATATATATATATATATATATATATATATATATATATATATATATATATATATATATATATTTATATATATATATATATATATATATATATGATTGTTGATTTCTATTATCAATGGGTGCTGACCACCAGTGACCACCTGGTACTCTAGGGATGTTCAAGAACAGTGCCAACAGCCAAGCAGCTGTGCCTGGCCCTGAAATCCCCTCCTTGCATTCCACGCCCTGGGATAATATGCTCTTGCAGAGCATTTCCCCCCTCCCCCTTCTGCCATAAGGATATTACCCACAATTCTGGGATAAGGATATTACCCACTCTCGCAAGTAGCTCTCTCTGATATAAATCTTATATCTAAGAATAAGATTTCTTATCTTACCAGAAAAACTTACTCGTTTATTTTAACTGAAATATCGCTCTCTCTCTATCCTTCTTTCTCTCTGCCTTTTTTTTCCTTTCCACCCTCTCTCTCTCACTTTCCCTTTCCCTCTCTCTTTCGTTCTGACAATAAACACACACACACACACACACACACACACACACACATATATATATATATATATATATCTCAAGAACACTGATCTCTATAAATGCAAATGAACCACACTGAAAACTTAAAATCAACTAAGTGCTTTCGGTCATTTAAATAACAAATTTCAATGGTCATAATGGTATCTGAATTACCAAAAAGTGTCGAAGGAATGATTAAGACAGGAATTTTCTGAAGTTCATCTTCAGCAGGATGGATTTACAGTTCAGAGGTGAGGATATATAGGCAGGAATAAGGTGGGGTGACTATTAGTGTCTTTGTTCGCAAACATAAAAGAATATTGAGATATTAATAAGGTATTATCTTACTCAAATTGTTTTTTAAATTATCAATCAAAACTGGATCTAAAGTACACAAATCACTGCTAATGTTCAAATTACATATGCAGATGAAACGTCACAATAACGTGGTTGAAAAATGTTGACCAAACCACACACTAGAAATATGAAAAGACGACGACGTTTCGGTCCGTCCTGGACCGTTATTAAGTCGATTGAGTCAATTCTTCATATTACATGATTTTGTAATCTGTATTAAAGGATATTTCTGCTTTTAGTACTTCGTCTTTTCTTTCTTCTTCTACTTGTCATTATTATTCTTCTCCTCCTGCTTCCTCCTTTTCTTTTACCTCTTATATTCCTTGTTCTTCCCTTCGCCTTCGTCCTATCGT
This sequence comes from Procambarus clarkii, assembly GCF_040958095.1. Lineage (NCBI taxonomy): Eukaryota > Metazoa > Arthropoda > Malacostraca > Decapoda > Cambaridae > Procambarus > Procambarus clarkii. The sequence continues at coordinate 21,639,026 of NC_091209.1, forward strand.
CGTTCTCTGCGGTCTCCCGCTGTGACACTCAATCTTGGTGCTCAGGTGGGCGGACTTGGTCGCAAATTAAGCTTTATGAGGCCAGAGAGCATGCGGGAGGTGGATTACAAGCGGCCGAGCAAGACCTGGAGATGCAGTAAGGTGAATTGCAGGCAAGGGCTGGGAGAAGGGTTGCATCCCGTGATTGTAGTTGTCATGTACAAGTTGCGATGTGGGAAAGGGTTTTGATGGAGAGGCGTGGGATGGCAGGAGAGATGGGAGAGAAAGTTAAACGGTGGAGGCATGGGGGAAAGACTGGTAAGGAGGGGAATGTGTTAAAGGAAAATAAAGGATGGAAAAATGAGAAAATAAAGTAAGATTTTAAAGTATGGAGGCATAATGAATAGATGGTAGCGTGGATAGAAAGAAAAAATGAGGAAAATAGAAAAGGATAAAAAAGGAATGGAAATACATATGCAGGGTGGAAAGCAGGAAAGAATAAATGAAGGATGGAAACATAGAAAGGATTATGAATGAAGGGTGATGAGGAGTATAGACGGAAAGAATAAATTACTAAGGAAAGGATGATAGAAATTAAAGAAGGAAGGAAAGAAGCTGAAAATGGTTAAAGGCTGGGAAGGACTACATATGCCATACACATACACATACACACACACACACACACACACACACACACACACACACACACACACACACACACAAACGGAATGGAATAACAAGTAGAAGAACACACAAGTGTGTGTGTGGAACTACAAGGGCCAGTGACTGAGTGGAGAGCACGCTGGGCATGTAATCCTGTGGTCCGGGGTTCGATTCCCGGCACCGGCGAGAAACATTGGCTTTCTTTCACCTTGGAAACAAGGTGAAAGAATGGAAACATTCTTTCACCATGATGCGTCTGTTACCTGGCAGTAAATAGGTACCTGGGAGTTAGACAGCTGTTACGGGCCGCTTCCTGGGTGTGTGTGTGGTAAGGGGGGAAATGTAGTTAGTAACAGTTGATTGATTGACAGTTGAGAGGTGGGCCGTAAGAACAGAGCTCAACCCCCGCAAGCACAACTCGGTGAATACAACTAGGTGAATACACACACAAACCTGATACTGAGGTTCAATATCGCTGTTAACATCAAACATGCGGGACTGTGGCACCTGAACCCGTTATTCAAACCTTGATAAATACACTTGGTTTTTAACTGTCCTTAACACCACTTGTGAATAAACAAATACGAGTGATAGTGACAGTGTGGATAACGTCGACATGCCCTTCTGTTAGAGTGAGGGTTGGAGGATAATGTTTATATCATCCAGCTCCAGTTCCGGCACTCGTAATTAGGTTCTAAAAGGTCGCTCTCAGGTTTTGTTAATTTCCTGATTACAGAAGAGATGGTAAGCATCTGTAGTATAATAAATTGGTAGGTTGTTCTTGCTAATCTTTGATGTTTTATGCATATGTGCAGAGTCATTAATTCAGAGATTATCAGTGGATGTTGTTGTCAATGATATATTCGTATATAATTAGTTCCCGATGTATTCCTTTGTTTAGAATATTGATTGGGGAATTTGTTTGAAGAATATTTATGTGTCTAAGGCTTGAAGCATTGTTGTTGTAGTGACGTTAGTGTATATCAGTATCTGGTAATGCCAGAGATGCTTTGGGCTATTTATTTCCACGTTCGTTCGGTTCTTCATCGTGTACATCTACATTATTTCATATATATATATATATATATATATATATATATATATATATATATATATATATATATATTTTATTAAATATGACCGAAAAAGTAAGATTAATAATTCTAACACGAATTTTCTCAATCTTTCGTACATTATGCTTCACTGTTGGAGGTAAATCAAAAATCACTTCTCCAAAATTCATTTTTATTTCTAGTCTGACGCGACACGGGCGCGTTTCGTAAAACTTATTACATTTTCAAAGACTTCACAAATACACAACTGATTAGAACTTGCGTTTCCCTGATTTTATATCTACATTTGAGTGAGGTGGGAAGGGTGATGTGGCATTACATTTGAGTGAGGTGGGAAGGATGATGTGGCATTAGAGGATATTAATAGGGTATTAAAAGTATCAACACAAGACAGAACACGAAACAATGGATATTGAATAGAAGTGTTTGTAGAAAGCCTATTGGTCCATATTTCTTGATGCTTCTATATTGGAGCGGAGTCTTGAGGTGGGTAGAATATAGTTGTGCAATAATTGGCTGTTGATTGCTGGTGTTGACTTCTTGATGTGTAGTGCCTCGCAAACGTCAAGCCGCCTGCTATCGCTGTATCTATCGATGATTTCTGTGTTGTTTACTAGGATTTCTCTGGCGATGGTTTGGTTATGGGAAGAGATTATATGTTCCTTAATGGAGCCCTGTTGTTTATGCATCGTTAAACGCCTAGAAAGAGATGTTGTTGTCTTGCCTATATACTGGGTTTTTTGGAGCTTACAGTCCCCAAGTGGGCATTTGAAGGCATAGACGACGTTAGTCTCTTTTAAAGCGTTCTGTTTCGTGTCTGGAGAGTTTCTCATGAGTAGGCTGGCCGTTTTTCTGGTTTTATAGTAAATCGTCAGTTGTATCCTCTGATTTTTGTCTGTAGGGATAACGTTTCTATTAACAATATCTTTCAGGACCCTTTCCTCTGTTTTATGAGCTGTGGAAAAGAAGTTCCTGTAAAATAGTCTAATAGGGGGTATAGGTGTTGTGTTAGTTGTCTCTTCGGAGGTTGCATGGCTTTTCACTTTCCTTCTTATGATGTCTTCGATGAAACCATTGGAGAAGCCGTTATTGACTAGAACCTGCCTTACCCTACAGAGTTCTTCGTCGACTTGCTTCCATTCTGAGCTGTGGCTGAGAGCACGGTCGACGTATGCGTTAACAACACTCCTCTTGTACCTGTCAGGGCAGTCGCTGTTGGCATTTAGGCACATTCCTATGTTTGTTTCCTTTGTGTAGACTGCAGTGTGGAAACCTCCGCCCTTTTCCATGACTGTTACATCTAGAAAAGGCAGCTTCCCATCCTTTTCCGTCTCGTAAGTGAAACGCAGCACGGAACTCTGCTCAAATGCCTCCTTCAGCTCCTGCAGATGTCTGACATCAGGTACCTGTGTAAAAATGTCGTCAACATACCTGCAGTATATGGCCGGTTTCAAGTTCATGTCGACTAAGACTGCAGGTATGGCCATATACTGCAGGTATGTTGACGACATTTTTACACAGGTACCTGATGTCAGACATCTGCAGGAGCTGAAGGAGGCATTTGAGCAGAGTTCCGTGCTGCGTTTCACTTACGAGACGGAAAAGGATGGGAAGCTGCCTTTTCTAGATGTAACAGTCATGGAAAAGGGCGGAGGTTTCCACACTGCAGTCTACACAAAGGAAACAAACATAGGAATGTGCCTAAATGCCAACAGCGACTGCCCTGACAGGTACAAGAGGAGTGTTGTTAACGCATACGTCGACCGTGCTCTCAGCCACAGCTCAGAATGGAAGCAAGTCGACGAAGAACTCTGTAGGGTAAGGCAGGTTCTAGTCAATAACGGCTTCTCCAATGGTTTCATCGAAGACATCATAAGAAGGAAAGTGAAAAGCCATGCAACCTCCGAAGAGACAACTAACACAACACCTATACCCCCTATTAGACTATTTTACAGGAACTTCTTTTCCACAGCTCATAAAACAGAGGAAAGGGTCCTGAAAGATATTGTTAATAGAAACGTTATCCCTACAGACAAAAATCAGAGGATACAACTGACGATTTACTATAAAACCAGAAAAACGGCCAGCCTACTCATGAGAAACTCTCCAGACACGAAACAGAACGCTTTAAAAGAGACTAACGTCGTCTATGCCTTCAAATGCCCACTTGGGGACTGTAAGCTCCAAAAAACCCAGTATATAGGCAAGACAACAACATCTCTTTCTAGGCGTTTAACGATGCATAAACAACAGGGCTCCATTAAGGAACATATAATCTCTTCCCATAACCAAACCATCGCCAGAGAAATCCTAGTAAACAACACAGAAATCATCGATAGATACAGCGATAGCAGGCGGCTTGACGTTTGCGAGGCACTACACATCAAGAAGTCAACACCAGCAATCAACAGCCAATTATTGCACAACTATATTCTACCCACCTCAAGACTCCGCTCCAATATAGAAGCATCAAGAAATATGGACCAATAGGCTTTCTACAAACACTTCTATTCAATATCCATTGTTTCGTGTTCTGTCTTGTGTTGATACTTTTAATACCCTATTAATATCCTCTAATGCCACATCATCCTTCCCACCTCACTCAAATGTAATGCCACATCACCCTTCCCACCTCACTCAAATGTAGATATAAAATCAGGGAAACGCAAGTTCTAATCAGTTGTGTATTTGTGAAGTCTTTGAAAATGTAATAAGTTTTACGAAACGCGCCCGTGTCGCGTCAGACTAGAAATAAAAATGAATTTTGGAGAAGTGATTTTTGATTTACCTCCAACAGTGAAGCATAATGTACGAAAGATTGAGAAAATTCGTGTTAGAATTATTAATCTTACTTTTTCGGTCATATTTAATAAAATATGTCTACAGGAAAGACTGCTACCAAAATATACTAATATATATATATATATATATATATATATATATATATATATATATATATATATATATATATATATATGGAGTAATCACATTGAAAAATAGGAGCAATCTCATATATTTCAATATGGTTATTCCGCATACTTGGATCAGTGTTTTGGTGATTGATGTTGCATATTCTTGTTGTATATTATTATTGCGTCCTATTATGGATAACAAGAAAAAATCCTGAGTGCTATCTAGCTTTTAATCCGACGTTTCGATGTAACCCAAATAATTATTTAATAATTATTATATTACTGAATTGTGTATATATCATAATTAACAATATCATTATACTAAAAACAAGTAATTCAGATATAATAAAACTTTATGTAGGAAAGACAACAATGAGGCGACTGATTTTAATGCAAACTTACTGCACACAGATCCGTTCTTATGTGTTGATAATTAGGACACACTGGGTGCAAGCGTTGCATCGCTTGCCTGAACAATTCCCTGTGTTACGACACGCTTGTCAGTGTTCTCAAGCGTGTTGCTGGAACACTGACATAGGAGCAGAGCTCGGAAACGTGCTCACGTGTGTGCCATCAAGAGCCTCAGAGCTCCTCACACGGTCCTATAATGGCGAGATATTTATAATATACTGCGAGTGTCTTGGTGACGCTCCGCTTCCTACTGGTAGGCGATGAGCGCCAGGACATACAACCATGTGCTACGTATTTACTATATTGTTAAGCTAAAGTTTAGTTTGTAAACAATTTCTAACTGGCTCTCCTCAACAGTAAATCTGAATCCAAAAAGGGAACTTTCTATCAAATTACAAAATCTATTTGGAAACAACGATTTTCATTATCAATTTCATACACGGTTTTAAATGTATATGCAACAAAACCCAAAGGGTTAAACAGGCATTTCATCAATATAATATTATTTCATTAAAAGGATGGACCTTTCCTAAAAGGAGAGGACCCTTCACGCAAGCTGCACGTACTCTAAATAATAATAATAACAATAATAATAATAAGAAGAAGAGTTGAATATATTTCTCGTCGATTTAACTTGCCCCTCGAGCAACTCTTAATGTTTCTTATAATGTAAGCAATTTGCAGGTCACATGTTGGTGTTATAAGGCAGGGAAATAATACATGTGCCATTATTTGTTATTCCTGAGAAAACGAGCGAAAATTCTTTAACTAGGAATATATCCGAGTGCATGGAATAAAGTCGGGTGGAGTTACCCTTAGGGAGTGAAAACTAATTTTGTTTTAAATTTTTTCTTTCAATTCTGTAACTGATTAGTGTGTGTGTTTGTATATAGACTGTATTTTTAAATATTCTAAATATATCTCTTTACCAACAGAGTAATTCAGTTATTTTTAGTTCATAATTAAAAGACTATAAGTCTTAAAATGCTAATTTGAAATCTTAAAATTGTTGTTGGCTCTTTTAATTAAATAGACAACAAAAAATAAACATCAAGCAATGACACTGTTTAATTTCAGGAGCAAAGGCTTTCTGCTACACATTAACACGTGATGCTTACTAACCTCCCAATCAAACGTTCCTTGATTTCCACATTACTTTGCAGTGAAATTCGCATTAGAGCTTCAACACCTTAATTAAAAGTTATTTTAAAGCCAAGTAAACAATGACTATCGTATTGTGTGATAATACTACATAACAACAATCACAGCTTAACATATTAAAAGTATTTTTATGCGTCCAAAACCATTCCTGTAACGTCGTCTGAAATGTCATGCAGTTATTATGTATAAAGAATATTGCACAATACCTATGGAGAGAATTCAAGCTAAATATAGATAAAATTTGCTTTCCATAATTAGTTACATTAATATAAAAGAACCTTATGTAATTTGTGATGTTCTATAAGACGTGGAAACATAAGCACATCCGCCCTTCACTTTTACCAGCACCAGAGAAGTCACCAATCATGTGATCAGTACAGTGGATTTTCTCTGCTCTGTATCGCAGGAAAGGTCCTTGCCAGAGGACTTTTGAACTGACTCACGCATCACCTCAATCAAGCGCTCTTGACGAAAAGCAAGTGTCCTTTCGGGGAATTCAGGAAAGAACGAGGTACTATTGATAGGATCATTGCTGCCAGACAACTGCAAGAAAAATGTCAGGAGCAGAATGTCTAGCTCTTCACCACCTTTGTGGATCTAACGAAGGGTTTTGATACTTTCCGCCGGATGGGACCTGAAGGACTATGGCCAAATTTGGATGCTCAGACACTTTCATCAAACTGGTGAAACAATTCCATGATGGCATGCTTGCCAGAGTCCAATACTGTGACAGTTACTCAGTCATTCGCGGTTCCAAACGGAGTGAAACAAGGCTTCATTTTGGCTTCAAGCCTCATATTTAGACCAAACCACACACTAGAAAGTGAAGAGACCCCTTGTTACCGGTTAGTCGGGAAGCTATTCAATTTAAGGAAGCTTCAGGCCAGAACCAAAGTTCGAAATGTGACCATTTGTGACTCTATTTGCGAGTAACTGATCCCTCAAATCCAGTACGGAGGTTGGCATGCAATACACTACGGATCTTTTGTCCACGACTTGCATGAACTTCCGCCTCACCATCTTTACCAAACAGACCAAGTCTCCTAGAGCCCAGGTGAATGGAAAAAGACCGAGGTTCTGCACAAGTGTAGTCACTCCTGGCTGTGACTATACTGAGCCGTCTATCATCGTCAGTGGCCAGAGGCTCAACGTGGACTGGTTTACATACCTCGGCAGTACTCTATCACTGTCAATCAATATCGATGAGGAGGTAAATACCAGGATCGCCAGAACTAATGCAGCTGTTGCAAGACTTTGATCCTTGCAACAGAACTAGTGCAGCTGTTGCAAGACTTTGATTCTTCCAACAGAACTAGTGCAGCTGTTGCAAGACTTTGATCCTTGCAACAGAACTAGTGCAGCTGTTGCAAGACTTTGATCCTTGCAACAGAACTAGTGCAGCTGTTGTAAGACTTTGATCCTTGCAACAGAACTAGTGCAGCTGTTGTAAGACTTTGATCCTTGCAACAGAACTAGTGCAGCTGTTGCAAGACTTTGATCCTTGCAACAGAACTAGTGCAGCTGTTGTAAGACTTTGATCCTTGCAACAGAACTAGTGCAGCTGTTGCAAGACTTTGATCCTTGCAACGGAACTAGTGCAGCTGTTGCAAGACTTTGATCCTTGCAACAGAACTAGTGCAGCTGTTGTAAGACTTTGATCCTTGCAACAGAACTAGTGCAACTGGGTTCGTAAAGGCATTAAAATTGAGAGTAAACTAAAGTCTACTCAGCGGTGGTCCTGGCCGCCCTCACCTATGTTTGTCAGATCTGTTCTTCTTACGGTTGCCATGCAAAAACAAACGCTAAGGACAAAGTGCCAGATAAGACGTTCTTGCACCGCCTCGCATCACAATACATGTTGTGCACATGTCCGATGACATATTGATTGAGAACATATTCAACGGTGACCTGCAATAGGGAAAACGTTCTACTGGAAGGCAAAATAAGAGTTATGGATTTAAGAACAGCGGCACAGACTGTCCAAGCTGGGAGAACATCACGGAGAATTACTCTGCATTAGACAATGCAGGTGCAGAAACCCTACGAGAAAGAGACAGGATGATGCTGCGGAAAACGGTCTCTTTGCAAACTCATCATCGAAGAAGAAAACATCAGAAAACTGTGAGTAGAATCTCCAGTCATCCACCAGCACTACAACACCATTGAACAGATTCAAAGAAAGTTCAACTGTGCTTCCCACTCTCATTAAGTTAATACTTCAAAACAATTAAGTGTGAAGATCACTGTTGATGACTGTTCATTCATCAAATCATTGTTCTAGGTTTCTATTGTATTTCCACTCAAAGTAAGGCACTAATAAATCCATCAGTGGGAGCGCCATTCGGATACACGGCAATAATCAGAAACTTTATATTAATCTCTGGCCACCGGCATCACAGTGAAGTGTATCTGGTGTACTGGCTGGAGCTGGTGTACTGGCTGGCCACTTTCATTTCCCAAATCGTCTCGGCAGCCCCAGTAACTGAATATCAATGCTCTTAAGACACGGTGAGTAAGACAATACTAACGAATTCATCAAGAGTATGACCGAGTAACCTTACGCCATGAATCCGAGTCTAGTCTAAAATAGAGCCATATTTTATACTAATAAAATATGCCTAAGTGAACCAGGCACTCAAGATGCCTACATAATAAAGCACACGTCACCAACGCCAAAACCTCAGGTGGTTGCAGATCATCAGACAGGGAAGATAAAGTAGGTTATGCGTGCGAGCTCGTTTATAATAATTATAACCTTGGGCTGAGGACGACCTCTTAGCGAGCAGAGCTCGTACGCCATTTAGTAAACACTAACCAGTATGCATGATGAGGTATAAAGTATTTATCTCGTAGCTAAACACGTAGGTGCTACGTGAATCACGTTCACAAATTATTTCACCGAAATTCGTCCTACCGGTAGGCAACAGCTGGAACTAATATTCTGGAAAAAGATTACTCGAGCGACATGTATTGATCAGGTACGCTACAGAATTTGCGACAAGAAACAACTTACAAATCTCTTAACAGCCTGGCCGGCGGGACCCCCGCCTCGGGCAGTAATGGAGGGATTATCACCACCTTCTCTCCTCTCCTCTTAGCCTCCCTTTGCTACTCCTCTTCTCTCTCCACCTGTCCTTTCCCCTCATCGATCCTCGAAGTCAACTCTTTGGGGATGATCGAGGGTTTCTCGTCCATCTCAATGCACACTTTGTCTTAGTAAATGTTATTTTCATTCGTGTTCTATTTGTTAACAGGTAAAGTAACGTCTTTATCACCTCTGGTAACGGCGGCTGCCTAAAACACTGAAGACGTGCGTTGTCTACGTGCACGGAGATCAGTGTTTAATATTTGCAGTAATAATCATGTCACTGCACATTAAACGGAGTTTGCGCAAAACTGTACCTACTTGTCTTCGTTAGAAAAGTTTTTTTTTTTTAAATTGAAATTTTGTCTGACAATAATATGTTTAGTTAATGGAATATAGTATCTTTCAACTTTTATTAGATCGGAAAAGAGAGAGAGAGAGAGAGAGAGAGAGAGAAAGAGAGAGAGAGAGAGAGAGAGAGAGAGAGAGAGAGAGAGAGAGAGAGAGAGAGAGAGAGAGAGAGAGAGAGAGAGAGAGAGAGAGAGAGAGAGAGGGGTGGATGGGGGTTGGGGGTTCGGGATGCTGTGCGGGGCGCAAGGATCCTCAGTGCGGGCCTAGCCATCGTGAGGGGTGGATGTGTGTCGTGGGCTCCACAACTGGCCAGTGTACACAAATAGTGGTCTAATTGGCTTGTTTTGAACGTCTGCATTAACGATCATTATCTCTTTCGAGTAGATCGTGTGGTGTGAACCCGATAATGATAAATAGAGGTTGAATTGAATATTGTCATTCGTGATTATAATGTGAAGTGATAACAAGAGAATTTATATATATAGAATGTAAAAAAAAAATATAGACTGTTGTGAATTATAACACTGTCAAGTTTTCTTCGTTAATAACTCAAGACAAAAGTTGACTAAGGTAGGGGCGCAGATTTCCTACTTACATGTGAATCCTGATATTAAATAAATTAATTACACATTCGGAACTTGTTGCAGAGTAGCCAGAGGGGGTTTAAAACCTCAATATTTCCAAACACACGTTTTATACTTCATGTTTCTGATAGTCTTCATCTGTGTAGAAAATATGTACATCTCGCTCGTTGCTTTGTGACACGTTCCAAATCCACAGATGTTATGGTAGATTGTTATTTTATGTTACATTGTTATTTTATATATATATATATATGTCCCTTAATTTTGTCCAGACGACTGCTGCCAGGTTTGTGACATACGACTGGCATATATATTTTTGTTAGAGCATTTGTTTCTGACAGGTGTCATATTGTGTGAGGTATTGCCTGGTAGGATGAATGAAGCATTTTGTAGTAATGGAAGTAACTTTGCAGGGATCGATGCAAACTTTGCAGTGATTGAAGCAACATTTTGGTGAGATTGGTGCAACACTGTATGAATGGATACAACACTTTGCACGGATGGATGTAACAATTTGCAGAGATGGATGCAAAGCTTTGCAGAAGTGGATGTAACGTTTCGCATGGATATATACAATATTTTGCATGGATAGACGGAGCACTCTATAGGGATGGATGCAACACTTTGCAGGGTTATATGCAACATTTTGCAAGAATGGATGCAGCACTTTTCACGGATGGGTGCGACATTTTACAGATACTGATGTAACATTTTGCAAGCATGGATTAATTATCGGATGAGAACAATGCTGACTGGCAAAATCGACCTTGATATCCCAGTTGATTATATATAAAATGTCCTTTTTCTTGGGGATATAGCAAGTCCGTATTTGTTCTATAGTCTTCTCCTTATTCTAAACTCTAAACATTTGGTGATTATTTTAGTCTTTTAAAGGTATTACCCCAATGTGTACATTTTATCTCTCAAGTGGAGTGCCTTGTAGTATGTTTTCCTTCAATGAGCATCTGGGTTAGTGTCCTGGGTAGAGTGCCACGATCAGGATACCGTTCCATCTCTCAGCTCAAACTCTGTGCAGTAACTGAGGCCTTGGATGTAAGACACTGGTGACAGATCTTATACAAGGTAGGGTATATGTGGGCCGAAATCTAAAGCTAACGTAGAGGGAATCATTGTACTCAACTTTGGAAATGGAGTACTAGCTGGAGATGATATAATGACTGGAGTTGGTGCACTGACTGAAGCTGGTGCATTCAATAAATGGCTCAATAAACATTTTCTCAACGTGAATAACGGAGAAACTCCAGCACTAGATGATAGACCTAAGCTGCATCACCATCACTATAACAATAATGGAAGTCTCAGGTATCGGTTAATTGTTCCACTCCCCCCATGGACCGGCCATGTTTAAAGAAAAAAGATGCATTAGGAATGGAGCCACAAGCTCTCTCCCCCATGGGCCATTACGGACGTGATTATATACAGGACCAATAAACTCTCACCTTCCTCCGTGCAACCTCTGACCACCTCTTCTCTCGTTTCTCTCTTTCTCTCTCTCTCTCCTTCCTCTTTTCAGTTCTAATTTCCCCAGTTTGCATATCTCTACCCTCGCACCTCTGCTCATCATCAACCACTCTTCGTGATCCAGTTGATCACCCCTACACCTCCCAACTTCAACTCTCACTCCTACACCCACCTTCCGTCCCACTATACACCTACAACACCTACCTCCGTCTCCTTTCCCTCGTCTTGGAGAAGTAGACGAGAGGGGCGCCTTGGGAAGGTACAATGCCGTCTTTTTCAGCAACAGAAGTGTGTGGCCTTAGACAAATCCCAATTCCAGTGACGCTAATTGCTCGCCTCACCGACCTATTACGAGAGTTTGTGTGTTTTGTGTCGTGTGGATCGATCAGCTCATTTCACAAGTTGTCTGGGGGATGGGGGATGAAGGTCGAACAGCTCATTCCACAAATTGTTCAGGGAAGTGTCATTGAGGTCGATCAGGTTTGTCTCGCTAATTATTCGGAGAAAGTGTTGACCAAACCACACACTAGAAATTAAAGAAACGATGACGTTTCTGTCCGTCCTGGACCATTATCAAGTCGATAACAGGATCAGTTTATCATAGTAAAGGATGTGTGGAAATCAAGGGCTTGGAAAATTGAAAGAAAGTTTTGTCAACATTTTTCAGTCACGTTATTGTGACTCATCATTTGCCTATTCGGAGAAAGGTTGTGGAGGTCGATTACCTCATCCCACAAATTGTCCGGTTATGGGTCCCGGAGGTCGAGGAGCGCTTTAATTATCTGCATAATAGCTTAGTTAATTGTGCACCCCATTCTGATCCTGTGAGCCTTAGTCTAGAAAATTGTACACCCCATTCTTATCCTGTGTGCTGCTATCTCGTCTAATTCACTGTACACCAATCACTGATCCAGTGAGTTGTTATTTATTGTTTAACCCATACTGATCCAATGAGTAGTGGTTTATTTTACGAACCATAATGATACTGCAAACAGCAGATTATTGAGCTCACTAGCATAGTCCTGTTTATGGAGCGCTATACTGTTATCCTGTGAGCTGTAATGTGTTATTCACTCCATAATTATTCTGAGTCGTAGTTTATTATCCGTTCTAATCCAGTCCTGTAAATCGTTGTTCTGAAAGAGAGAGAGAGAGAGAGAGAGAGAGAGAGAGAGAGAGAGAGAGAGAGAGAGAGAGAGAGAGAGAGAGAGACAGAGAGACAGAGAGACAGAGAGACAGAGAGAGAGAGAGAGAGAGAGAGAGAGAGAGAGAGAGAGAGAGAGAGAGAGAGAGAGAGAGAGAGAGAGAGAGAGACAGAGAGACAGAGAGACAGAGACAGACAAACAGACAGACAGGCATTGCATGCTTCACTTTAACGTGAAGGGTCAAATTATGAGATCATATTGTAGATGCAGTCGACCAGTCCCTTAGGGATGGAGAACGGAACACTATAGTAAAGGATGTGTGAAAATCAAAAGCTTGGAAAAGTGAAATTAAGTTTTTTGGGGGATTAGAAAACTTGGAGTGAAAGAAAGTATGGAGGAGTCGATAGAGAACTTTAACGAGATAAAGAAATTTTTATGGGATAGAGACTTTGAAGGAGTGAAATGAAGTGTGGGGACAGGAGATACAGAGTTTGAGATAAAGAAAGTACGAGGTGACAGAGAACATGAAGGAATAAAGGAATGGAGGAATGGAATAGAAAGATGAATGAAGATGCTAAGGAGCATGAATGAGAGGACGGTATGTATGATGAGAGAGTCTCCTCTAGTGGCCTCTCCTTGAATGACAGCTCCTACGAAGACCTAAGGCGTCTGGGTGACAGATTAGTTTGGCGTTGGCAATAACGTCTATCAACCTATGAAAGGTTATTAAGGCAACGTGAGTACCTTACTGATCAATTAGTAAGATTACTTTATCCCTAAATATAGTCCAAGACTAAAGTAAATTCCCAGTGTATATATACACCGAGAAGCTTGCTACATATTTTTGTGTATATATCCCATGAGCTGTGTATATATCCCATGACCTCTGTACATATCCATTAAGGTGTGTAAATATAATTTGAGTTGTGTATATTATATCCCTTGAGCTGTGAATATATCCCTTGAGCTGTGTATGCATATTAACTGGGATATAGTCATTGATTTTAAACATTATGTGATAGCATAATACAGGATGTTGCAGCTAAAGTATACAAATGCTGCAATTTCTAAGTAGAAAAGTATAGAATAGAATATTTTCTCGCATGAATTCATATTTTATTTTTGTTTATTTACATTTTTGCTTTGAAAAATTGCGAGGATTTTAATTGTTTTGTAATTAAATTAAAATTTGTCGTTTCCTGTAATGTTAGTTTGAATACATGTATAGAATGTAACATTTTTACATAGCTTCAGAGGTATTTCTCTAATGTGTTTAATGAATGCGAATAATGGTTGATAGCACTGATAGTGTGATTCCAACATGCTGATAATATATGTATATATATGTATGGCCGAGCGGTATGTATTAATTACTTGCTTGACTCTGAACTGGTTTGATTGATTTCACTCTCTGGCAGTACATGATATATTCACTGTCATTCACTCATTATAAATACCTGAATACGTTTTATAATACATCGTTATGTAATGTGTGAGTCTGTATGAAGTCTTAGTGCAGTTAACCCTTCCTTTACATTCTGCAGATAACTTAGTTATTTACCTGATCATCAAATCTGTTTCCCTTATCTTTCTATCTCTATCTCTACCTTTTTTTTCTCTCTATCTGTTCTATAGCTATCTCTTCGACATTCCCCATCCTCCCTCAAGAAGCGCTGAAACAAATTGGTCTTAGATGCTTTGCTTTTCCTTCCTCTTTATAAATTTTTGTTTCTTTACAGTAACAACTCGACGGTAACGACACTTCGTATTTTACACTTAAATCTATGAAATACCACAAAAATTGCCTCGAGGTGTGTGTAATTGCAAATATTTCGTAAAGTAGTTATCTTAGGTCTTTCCCGACTAGCCTATGTCCGTCCCCTAACCCAGACCATTTCCACTGCAAATTTGGGTGAGGCTCGCTCCAAGCGTCTGGCTTCCAACTTTGGACAGACAGATCAACAGGCAAACAGAAAGGCAGACATACAAAGAGACATTCTGTTATAGGTACATATAAGTTTCATTTATTTCATCTATACATTCCCCGATAAATGTATGTTAATCGGTTAAATTTTATCAAATTACCATGTAAAATGTTAAAAATATTGTTGTAACCATGCTCTTTATTTCTTTTGTCTGTTTCGTGAAGGTTTGTCCACTTATTAAAGATTCAAGTCTACTTAATAAAGATTCTATTCTTCTAAATCAAGAGTTTAGTCCACTTAGTTGTCTGATTTCTTTACTAAATTAATTTACTTACTAGACTAATCAATTTACTAATGAGTGTGATGTAACTAGTAAAGAGTATAGTCTACTCAGTAGATATTATTATTCTTACTCTTGAGTTCACTTTAGTAGTTTGGTCTACTTAGTAGATAGTGTGATCTGCTTAGTGAAAAGTCTATCCAACGCAGTGAAGAGTCAGACCTACTCGGAAGAGTGCCTGATCTTCTCAGTAAAGAACCTGGTATACTCACTTAAGAGACTGATTTCCTCAAGGTTTCTGATTGACTTAGTAATGAGTCTACTAATAAAGTCTATTCTATTCAGCAAAATGTTTTGTCTGCTCAATACAGTTTAGTCTTCTCACTAAAGATCGTAGTCTATTTAAATGAGTTTAGCTGCTCAATAAAGAACCTGGTCTACTGAACTGCAAGTCTAATCTGCCTAATAAAGAGCCTGATCTAGTCAATAGAAAGGCTAACGTACGCAATAAATAGCCTGGATTACTAAATGGAGAGTCTTGTTAGTAAAAAAAGTTTGCTTCACACAAAAAAGTATGAGTTATTAAATTTGTTAAATTCTGAGGGGTAACAGGGTTTCGTAATTCTCTTTTCAGTTTCTATGAGACTCGTAGGCCTATATTTTATGAGGTTCTCATAGGCCAATATCGTTTTAGGCTCTCATTGGCCTATATGTTCAGTCACCTCATCTTAACTTCATTATAATATTAACTTTTTTATAATATTCCTTTTAAACTATCATGAAGTGACTTTCACTTCGTTGATTGGTTATTTTATTAACACTCGCTGAGTTCGTAGACCAAAAAGCCAGCTTTCATCTGCTTTCAAACAATTGGTGTAAGGAATGTTGGATGCTGTTTCGTCTGTCCATATTTGAGTTCATTTCCCTGGGAATTTGTTGCTCCAGCGGCCGAGTAGGAATTTGTGAATTCAGTGCCGCTGTCGTTGATTCAAAATGAGGAAAGCGAAGTGTAAAGCCATGCGCACAACTCCGGCTCTCTCCCCAGACACGCACACACTCAAACGCACACACTGAAACACACACACACTTAAACACACTCAAACACACACACACACGTGCGTGTGTGAGGCGGGGAGAGGGTGAGAGTTGAGAGGCGGGACCAAAGAGCCAGAGCTCAACCCCCGTAAGCACAATTAGGTGAGTACGTCAGACCAGTCAGTGTTCGAGATTCGAAATTCACGATCCCGGGTTCGATTCCCGGCAGAGGCAAAAGAAAATTTGCAGTTTCTTTCATCTGATGCATCTCCTCAACTAGTAGTAAATAGGTACGTGGGAGTTAGACAGTTGCTACGGGCTGCTTCCTGGGGAGGGGGGTGGGGGGAGGGGATAACAAAAAAGGAAGCCTGGTCGAGGACCGGGCCGCGGGGGCGCTAAGTCCCGAAATCATCTCAAGATAACCTCAAGATAGATATGCAGCACACATCATGAGCCTTATAGCCAAGGAAACATAAAGACATTCAAGAAGGTTTAGATGTTTGCAACAAGGCTAGGTCCAAAATTGCAAAAGATGGGGGCGTGAAGAGAGACTGAAAAAACTACGCCAGAAAAGATGAGAAAGAGTAGGGACATGATAGTGAGGTATAAAATTCTTTGGGGGGGATTGAAAGAGAAGAAAAAATAAATCTTCACAATGAATACCAACAGAACAAGAAGCCACGGATGGAGTTTGAGACTAAGATGAGTAATAGAGATGTTAGAATATTTCCTTTAAAAATAAGAGTATTGAGAAATAGAAATACTAAAGGAGCAGGTTGTTGAATCAAACTCCACTCATTACTTTAGAAGTGGGTATGATAAGGAAATGGGTCAGGAGTCAGTGCATTAGACAACCAACAGATAAGAAGAGCATCGATCCTGCAGACACACACACATACACACACACATACACACACACATACACACACACACATACACACACACACACACACGCACGTCAAAAATAACTTTCTCAGTTTGAGAAGTCGTAAATGTGTGGAACGAACTATATTTGGAAGTTGTCAAAGTCGATTAGATACACAATTGTATATGAAAATGTGATAAGAAAATCGGGTGAAAAGAAGCCCTGTAATGATCTACTGATAATGGGAAGTTGAGGCTTAAGACCAGAAGCTCTTCTATGATAGGGTTACTAATATAAGACAGGAAAAAGAAGGCTTGGAAGATTGCATTTTCCAAGATTGTCAAAAAGCATTTCGACTAGTGTACAAAATGGAGAGGCAGGGGTGGGATCAATTCGAAAACACTGAACTGAGTAATAGAGTACCTGAAGGAGCAGAAAGCAAAGAGTCATAGTCATACAGGAGGTTAAAATCTGAAGGATTGTAACAAGTTGGGTCCCACAAGGCTCGGTCCTGGGACAGCTGAAATTCTTAATTTATGTAAATGACCTATCTGAGGGATTGAGCATGTAATTGTCAATGTTTGCAGATGATGTAAATCTGATGAGGAATGAAAAAAATAAAGTAAGACTACAGAAAGTTACAGGAGAATCTAGACGAACTCCTAGAGTGGTCAAACAAATAGTTGCTGGACTTGAATTCCAACAAGCGTAAGGTAATGAAGATGGGAAAGGGAGAGAAGACGGGAAGGCATTTACACCATAAAGAGACGGCAACTACAGGAATCTGAAAGATTTAGGAGCGGATATAGTTCCAACACTTATACAAGAGGCTCACGTGAACAGATAACATCGGCAGCATATAGTACAATGGTAAATATATGAACGTGGTTTAGAAACCTAAATCAGAACTCCGTGAAGGCAATCTACAAAACATTTGTTAGATTAATAATGAAATATGTAGCACCGGCATAGAATCCGCACCTTGTGAAGCATAAAGCCAATGTTGAAAAAGTACAAAGGCTTGAAACAAGATTGGTACAAGAGCTAAGAGGGTTAAGTTACGAGAAATGGCCAGTGGAACAAAATCTCACAACCGTAGAGGACAGAAGGAACAGAGCGGATACGATACGACCAAACATACAAGATAATAATGGGAATAGATAAGGTGGATAAGAATAGTCTCTTTAAATTGAGAGAAAGTAGGACAAGAGGACACGGCTGAAAGCTGGAAAACACAATGCACTGAAAGACGTTGTATAAGCCACCTCCATATAAAACTTTAAGGCCAAATTTGACAAAGAATTTGAACGTCAAAGTAGTTATATGTAATGCAACAGGTACAACAAGGCTAGTAGGCGGGGTACAGATAACTAGACCTTACTTCCCTGTAGACACTGTTAGGTATGCACACATACAAACTAGACGACGAGGCAATCAAGCCAACTCCATTCACAATTGTAAAAATAGGCATGAAAGGTTCCATCAAAGCAGGGAGTCGCTGCATTAGACGCCTGAAACTCGACCCAGCAGGCATAAATAGGTCAATTCAGCCTATTAAGGATACGAGAGTCCGTATTTCACAAGGACTCAAGTGGGTCTTGCAGACTCAAATGAGTCACTAACAGGGATATATGGAATTATTCCAATAGTGGCCGAGTAATGGACTGATGAAATGGTTTAAGGGAAGTTGAGGAAGCAAGTTTGGAAAAGAATATATACATCAAGTAGTAGGTAGTTATCAAGAGTCAGAGTCGTCAAAGTCAAAGTTGACTTTGATCAGATGAAGACCAGTCAACGTAATGTTTAGTGAGACTACCACCAAGCCTCTGGCCACCAATCTCGAACATATAGACAGACATCTGTTCGGGTATATATGTTAACACATAATGGCTCACACACTTGTACATATGTAGTGTGTACGTATCTTTGCGTATGAATCTAAGCATAATGACGCGTTCATGTATGAATTATCGCACACTGACGTATGCTCAGATATATGTATATGTTTAATGACGCGTGCTCGGTTAATTAAGTTTCTATAATGACGCAGGTTTGAGTATACATATACGCCTACATATATGTGCACAAATAATGACCAATGCTCTGGTATATATATTTACTCTTAATAACGCACATTCGGGGATATATGTATGCATAATAAGCAGTGCTCTGGTATATATGAATACATAATGAAGCGTACTCTGACGCTCACTGGAGTACACATGTACGCGTACCAACGCTCACTAGGGTACACATGTACGCATACTAACGCACTCTCAACGAATACACGCGGAATGCGTTGACAGGCAGAGTCAGCTCCTGGCGCGACTCGACAACAATAAACTTTTAATCCACACAGAAATTCCATGACCAATAAAACTAGTTTAACGCCTTGTAATTTATCAAATGAAATTCGCAATAGGCAAAAATTACAAACGGATAGAGGGGATAAAATAGTTGACACTCTACAAAAAAAAAGATATTTTATTTTTAGAGTAAAAGAACTGCAATAAAAAGGTGATTGTGATTATATGTTGAACAGATTAGTTGCAAATTTAGTGATGAACGAATTCAGTTACTTTATGAAAAAATAGAATATGCGAAAAAGATTATTTCGAAACCATATATAAACGTACACTATTTGTTCTTAGATTCCATTGTGAATGCAATTGCTCGTCGGTCGAGCCCCATGTCCCCGCAACTTTGCATGAAATGATAAATTAAACACATTCTAAATCTCACTAAATAAAACTTCATTCGCACTAAGATTCAACTGAAACATTTTTTTCTACCAGCTGATAAGCAATTAGATTCTCTAAAGAAGTTATTTCATAGATGAAAGTCTTTAGTGAAAATAGTTACAGGGATGGAGGTGAGGTGGTGAAGGGTAGGGAAGGCAGTGATAGAGAAGAAGAGGGAAGGAGGTGAAGGATGTTATAAACAAATATATGTGTATATATATATATATATATATATATATATATATATATATATATATATATATATATATATATATATATATAAATTTTAGTCTCTGCAATATACAATAAACATTTCAAATGCGTTGTAGTGACAATTACTTGGGACTAGAGCAGCGTTCGGGAGTGTGGATGAGCGGCTGATTAAATTTTCTCTCCTAAGACACCGGTCTTTCTTTTGAGTTATAACAGGAGAAAGAGACACTGTGTGAGAGAAAAGAAGAGAAAGGAGAGAGAGAGAGAGAGAGAGAGAGAGAGAGAGAGAAAGAGAGAAAGAGAGAGAGAGAGAGAGAGAGAGAGAGAGGGAGAGAGAGAGAGAGAGAGAGAGAGAGAGAGAGAGAGAGAGAGAGAGAGAGAGAGAGAGAGAGAGAGAGAGAGAGAGAGAGAGAGAGAGAGAGAGAGAGAAAGGGGACAAGACCTAATCACCTAATATTATATATTTCAGTAAGAGGGAGAAGATAAGGGTGTGAAACCTATTTAGAGCAGACAGTGAGGAATGTCGACGAGAGAAGTTAGGGAGGAAGGCAATATTGCAACGAGTGTAGGGAAGGGGTGTTCACGTGGCAAGTTGCAAGGGAAAACCTTGGAAATGGATACTTGATCAGGGATGGAGAGACTGACAGACATCAGCCAGCTGAGGGCAGATAACCAGCAGACGGATGTTGTGGCCAATTCGACGTGAACAGTGAAACCTACCTTATGTCCACCAATCCCAATCATAGTCTTATGCACAAGAACCTTTCTAACGGGCAGATAGTTGCAAAGACGTTGTCACAAACACAATAGATTTCTTTATGCATAAACAGCTCTCGTACCAGTCACTGAAAGGAAAAAGTGCCGACGCTGGTCCATCTCTCGGTGGGAAGTTACCACGAAAATTAGAACAAGCATTGGGAGGCCTGAAACTGTTCTAGTCTCTGTCACACCACTTGGTCTGGGCACTAGAGCGACGGCCAGTCCAAAGCGGTTGGGCACCATTCCCTTTCATCGTCTTGACACAAATCCTTTTCCTCACATCCCTTTCAAGTGCTATATAGTCGTAATTGTTTAGGTCATTCTCCTAATAATTACCTTACCTTTGGAAGTGCCCTGTCAAAGACCGACAGGGCTATTAAACCATGGACACAGCATAACCACAGACAGATAAATTTTGCTAATGTTAGTCTGTGTTAACTAAGAGTGAGAAGCTCAGACAACTGACTCGCTCAATGGAGCAGCGATCACGCGCTTCTTTGTGTCCGTTAATGCTGTTACCTGTGGAGGCAAGTTGTTGTGAAGGCAGCTAGCTGTGGAGGCCACTGGTTGTGAAGGCAGCTAGCTATGGAGGCCACTGGTTGTGAAGGCAGCTAGCTATGGAGGCCACTGGTTGTGAAGGAAGCTAGCTATGGAGGCCACTGGTTGTGAAGGCAGCTAGCTATGGAGGCCACTGGTTGTGAAGGCAGCTAGCTATGGAGGCCACTGGTTGTGAAGGCAGCTAGCTATGGAGGCCACTGGTTGTGAAGGCAGCTAGCTATGCAGGCCACTGGTTGTGAAGGCAGCTAGCTATGGAGGCCACTGGTTGTGAAGGCAGCTAGCTATGGAGGCCACTGGTTGTGAAGGCAGCTAGCTATGGAGGCCACTGGTTGTGAAGGCAGCTAGCTATGGAGGCCACTGGTTGTGAAGGCAGCTAGCTATGGAGGCCACTGGTTGTGAATGCTGAAGACTGGAAGTATTTGTGAAGGCAGTTGATTATTGAAGCAGCTGGCTGTGGAAACAGGTGACAGTAGCAGCATAATCTTGCCGGTTTAGTGATACAGTTCAGTTTACAAAATGAAATAGTCACTTGACTATTATGTCACAATAAATGACAGAATATATATGAATCATTTTCTACTGTTTGAACATGAGCCTCGGTCGTTCTCTAGCGTCTTCCTCGTAGAGGCGTTGGCATGTTGTAGCTACTGGCTCTGGAGTGAGGATGGAAGGAAGCTAACTAACATTTAGCTATAAAGCTGATACCAGGGGGAATACAAATTTATTTTGTCAAGAGTGTGAAGCGCAGTATCCTCAGCCTCACTTGCCTAACACTGCAGAAACTTGCAGCATTAAGCCCATCTTACACCTGCTTGACATCAGCATCTGCAAAACTTAAGGTAAATCATGAACTCGCTCAACTTGAGCATACACCACACCCTTGTATGGCCTATCATCATACAACTTACGACTTATTTACAAGGTAGAAACTTTCATAAAATAACTTATGTCAAGCTTCGAAATAAAAATTTATCTTAGGCTTCGATCTCTAAACGGTTGAACATTATTTAACATCCACGGTTTCGCCGGCCTTTTTCATATATACAAGGATAATGTACCGAAATTTAAGCCAACCTGGATCAACTTGGTGGACAACCAGAGGACAGCTGCTATATCACTGAGCTCATAACCTGCAGTTTTCTCTTGCTGCAAAATTCTCGTGGACGTCCCATTATCAGCCAATAAGCAATTCAATACCTGACTCATCTTGAGTATGTGCTCACAACTAGTACATGGTTCAAACATTAGGTTATCTGACCAAATGGACCTTGTCCACAATGGACAAGTTCCATTGGTAATAAGTGCCTCTAAGTGGCATCAATGGATTATAGGTTAGATATATATGAACGAGTTTGATTTAACATCAACATTAGCTGTCTCGTGGGCCAACTGGCCTTCTACAGGTTCTTCAATTATTATATTTTATGTTAATTTTGTACCTATTTTCAATGTTGTTTAACAACAAATAAATTATGCATCTTTTAAGTAATATCATAATAAAGTTTTTGCTTTGCTTAAAATTGTAAATAAACAGAGAAAATTGCTCTTTGGTTGCAAAATACTTGCAAGATATTTCATGCAATCTTTGTAGAGCCCAAGTAAATAATGTTTCAAGACTTAACCTTGTTCAAGGAAGTCCCTCAACCAGCAATCATTCATTCGTCGAATTGCTCCTGTTTGGAACGTGCTTCTATTGCAAAAATATATTGAATAAAGAGAAAAAGAAATAGAGAGAAAGAGATAGGGAGGAGAGAGATAAACAAATACAGAGTGGATAGGAAAAGTGCAGAATTGCTAAGTCGATTCATATATTAGAATGGACTTAATAATATAGCAGAGAATATTATATTATTTTGCATGCATCGCTACAAAAAGAGTCTAAATATAAAATTCTCGCGCAAAACATATACCGAGTTTCAATGACATCCTATTTGCATATATTTAACTGTGGCATTAAGATGGAAATGATATTGCAAGAAAACAATTCTAAGAATGTGCATTGAATGTTGAAATATTTGTTTTCCTGCTTTCCTCTTATTTGTGTTCTGTTAACATATTAGATAGACCGAACACATGCTTTTGTTTTTCGTGTAAATATTGAAAACATTACTAGTTATCTGTCCTAAAAGAAATATGAAATATCTGCACTTCATACAGAAGCTAACTATGGTGTTATAAAAGCATGAGCATCAGGTCATTAATAATGGATATCGATAACATAAACCGTTATTAATAACAGAAGAGAAAATGGTTCTTCAGTAAAACGGTGGTGGTTGTGGTGATGGTGGTGAATGTGGTGATGGTGATGATGGTGATGGTGGTGGTGATGGTGATGGTGGTGATGTGGGGGGGCAGTGATGTAGTTGTGATTTAGAAGAAACATATTCAAGAACATCTCAACATCACCACCATCACTTACACTTTGAACTCGCAGGGAGAAATGAGGATGGTCTTGAAATTTCAGAACGAATGACGCTCACACAACGATATGTTGTGCTGGTGAATGAAGTTGTTGGCGAATGAAGTTGTTGGCGAATGAAGTTGCTGGTGAATGAAGTTGCTGGAGGGTAAAATGCTGAAGGGTGAAGTGTTTGTGGGTGAATTGCATGAATGTGAAGTGTTGTTGGATGAAGTGGAGGTATGTGAGGTACTACATGATGAGTAAACTTAGGTGGTTAAAGTGCTGATTGGTGAAATGCTGGTGGGGAAGAAAAGATAACTATCAGGAGAGAGCACCAAGCCATTACGACTATATAGTACTTGAAAGGGGTAAGGATAAAGATATGGGATGGGACGGGATGGGGGGGGGGAGGAATGGAGCCAAACCACTTGGACAGTCGGGGATTGAACGCAAACCTGCATGAAGCGAGAACCGTCGCTTTACCTTCCAGCCCAAGTGGTTCTACTTGTTAGAGAGATTAAAATGTGTGTAAGAATTCCGTACAAAGCTCACTGTGTAATTTATTAAGTTAAGAACGTGTGTGTGTGTGTTTAGGCGTGATACATTTCCCAGTATGTAATTCATTAGCTAGATGCATGCAGAGACGGCTCATATACATCTTGGCCGTCCGCACGGCCAGTAGATCCCTCTTAAATCATCTCCTGTTCCTATATCAAACGCCTAACATTCTCCCAAGAATAAGTAATTGACTCTGGAGAGGTATTTAGCATGCAAGAGAAGAAGTGGAGCGTCTCAGACGGAGAGACATGCCTTCACGACTGCTAAGGAAAGGGAGGACCGGAGGGGATGGGGGGGTCAACAAGACGGCATAAATTTAGCAGCCAGATACTTTAATTAAACCAGCTGAGTCTTATGGCCTGAATATCCCTCTGGGAATTCATCTACAGAGACGACAGGGGGTTTTCTCCTCCGTTATCTCTAATACATTTCACAGTTTCACAGAGTCTAGTTGTTAAATGTGGGTTTCCTAGCTGGTCGCTAGTTAGTAGCTAGCTAGTATCTGGAAAGCTGGTGGTTGGCTGTATGTATTGTTTGGTTGTGATTGGTTTTATGGCTGGTGGTTTGACGACTGGTTAGTTGCTGACAATCTTATCATCGGTGAGGGGATTGCTGGGTATCTGGTAGATGGTTGTTATAGTAGATGGCTGACTAGTTGGTGCTTGGCTTGTATCTACCCGCCGATGGTAGACTTCTTGGATGATGACAGGCAAATTGGTTACTGCATAGTAGATGGCTGACAGGCTGGTGGCTGATTCTCTCGTGAATGAGTGCTGCTTACAATCTTGTGTTTATCTGTGAGCAGCGATTGGCTGCCTGTTTCCTGGGTAGTTTAGCAGCTGGCTTACAAATGCTTTCCATAAAGCAAGCATATACCTATTCGCACTCAGAAGCTCACGTAATATAACGCACGAAAGAGCCAAACGTTATCAACCCGCCAGGAGGATCCTTAATATGCATCCCACGCGAGGCCAGAATCATATGAAAGAGGTTAATCGGATATATTGACAAAATCTGTGAACTGACCACCATGGGAAGAGGAATGGCAATTCGTACCTTTGGAACCTTTTTTTTAACATTTACAACTAGTAAGCGAAGAATAAACAGGAAAGAAAAGGATAGGCAGACGGTTTATTATAAGAATATATATATCTATATAATAGATTGTCTGTCTGTCTTTCAAAGTAGAAGGCCACACGCTTGAGAGTACCCTTACCCAACTTTCTAAGGCGACCCATTGAGAGGTACGCGAGTGTCATAGGTCAGCTGGCGACCCCCCTTTCCCCCTTGTAATTTTCTTAAAATGTGAAATCAGGATACACTTTCCGTACAGTTATCTTGATGTTGTTTTTGGCACTTCATAATATATAGTTTCCTTAGCGAAAACTTTATATTGTGAGACGGGGGAAAGGAGTGAAGGAGACGGGGGAGAAAGAAGGTGTGTGTGTGTGTGTGTGTGTGTGTGTGTGTGTGTGTGTGTGTGTGAGAGAGAGAGAGAGAGAGAGAGAGAGAGAGAGAGAGAGAGAGAGAGAGAGAGAGAGAGAGAGAGAGAGAGAGAGAGAGCAATATGTAGGTAAGACAGGAAAATAGGTTTGAATTCATTTCGTTAGACAACCGACGGTTAGAAAGGCGGGGTCCAAGAGCTGACAGCTCCATCCTGCAGAAACAAATAAGTAATACGAATAGTAAATACACACACACACTCACGCAAACATTTGTCTCTACAATATAAGATAAGTCGTTCTACGCAGCACGCGTAGTAAGGAATGCTTAGTTAGTCACAGGCGTCACTGGTAATTAAATTAGCCGAGATGACAGCGAGTTCGCTTTCACTTCACTTTAGCTTACTGAGCTATATCCTCGCTACTCGGGGAGCAGATCTGATTAACCCCCTTATTAACCTGGCTTTAACATTGGCCTCCTCATAGTAGACTTAATTGTTAAATAATGTTTCTCTTTTATTACATCTTATTCATTAGTTCTAATATCTCTGTTTTTCGTTTTTAGCTTTTGTAATGAAATTAGGTTTCACTGGGATAAGGTAATATATGTTATTATACACGAGCTCATATAAAGCCTGACCTTAGAAGCCGATTTACTTCATGATATTATTAGTTTTCCATTTGGAATTAACTTGAATGTGTCGTTGCAATAATGACAGTTACAGGATTAAGGTGGAACCGACTGTGTATGTGTGGTTCTTTGACTGCGAGTCAGTTTAGGTATGAATGATGGCTGATGGAGTGATGTTACTGGTAATGATAGAGCCAGAATGAAGCTAATGATGGCTGACCGCCTTGTGTTGTGGATGCCATCTTTTATTGTCCACTAAGTTGGGCCAGGTAAAGAATTTAAAGAATATTGAACAAATACATAACAATAAGCCACAGCACTTCTCCGGTGTTGAGGGCTCTCTCACCCTCTCTCTTCTCAATACACAGCACCACACTGGGGCGCCGTATACACAACCTAGTAAAGTTGGAGTCAAATATGTTACATGGGGTCTCTTTATAAGGCCAAAATGACAAAGGTTAAGCACCACGGGTTTGGCAACCAAGCAGGCCACGGAACACTTACATCCAGCCCATTTCCCAGGAATGTGTCGTCAAGAAAGTGTGTGGCACAAGTGCAAAGTGACAAGGTGCGTCGTTCTCAGGAAAATGGTATTTCTCTTGAAAATCAAAGTTTTCACTCATGGAAAAATTTTCACGGAGTCCGTTCAAAGTCATTCTGAACAGTGTGGCATTGATTTGTTATTGTTTATTGGTAGTCTAGATCACACCTTGTCACTGTGGCTCTCAATTTCTTGATACAGTTTTGTATTGTATTTTCTGATAACAGATATTTGCGATACTTTAGCAGAAACTTGTAGTGTGTGACTAACGTAACTGACTTCGGCTCCTGAAACCAAACATGATACGCTCGACCCTCCAGAAGCAGGAGTTGAATATACCTTTTATGATTTCTGTCTAAATATTAATGTCAACACTGTTGCCTTATCCGCATAGCCACATCAACTAGAAAAATACTGATGGCCTACTTAGGAAAGAGAGATATAACCCCCCATTCTTTTGACAATTTGGTGGACTGACGATGGCTGTGTTGAGGATTCGACAGAAAGACACACTTCGGACTCGACTGTTGAGTGTGATATACCCGACAGCCGTGGAAGCTCTCCCAAATGGCCAGAGAAATGGGGGTGCCAACTCTCTTCTCCTCAGGATCCAATACTTGCATCAGTTGGTTTAGGTCAACATATAAAGAAAATTCTGAATCAAGTTTGTTTGATGGCTTTGATGATCAGTGAGGTCGAATTTGTCCAAAATTTTACTAAAGGTGCTTCCTCACACACACATATATATATTGTACTGGTGCTCTCTTACGACGTAAATAGACAAAACCACTTGGAAAACTCATGATATACTTCCCCGAGACACGATTTTGCGCTTCACAAGTCCACAAATAAACTACAAAAAGGAGGAGGCACTTAACTGCATGCTCTTACGTTGAGTGCGTCTTCACGCAGACGCACAGGGATGGCAGAAGTCTTTCAGAAGTCTCTTCCCTTCAGTAATGGTGTTACAACTTTTGTCAATTCGAACACTTCGTTCAGCATAGAGGATAATAACTGAGTCTCTAGGGAAGAGTCTCCCCCTAGATATCCCCTTCGGTTCCCCGGTTATTATCCCCCTCGGATAATAACCGAGTATCCAAGTCACAATCGAATTGAGAATGGTCCAGGACGGACCGAAACGTCGTCGTCCCTTCACTTTCTAGTGTGTGGTCTGGTCAACCGAGTCTCTATATATTAAAGAGCCTCGTCTCTGTAGGTGTACCCTGCTTTTCGGTGTATATACACCGAGGGTTTAATCCAATCCTGGGATATGTTCAAGAATAAAGTGTATTTGTTGGTTTGTCAGTAAACCTTTACAATCCTCCTCCGGTCGATGGGCTTTAAACCCAACACCAAACCAGACTATACAGAGAATATTCAGTGATTTAGAAAGTATGCGTGCAGGCGTAGCAGGGGCTCACAGCGACCTTGTGAGAATATCAGTGCTGGAGGACAAGTCGTCGGCGACCGAGGTACAACTCGAGGCGGGATAGATGCTTGCAGTAAGTTAGTTATTTACAAGAAGGATGTTATGTACCTGTTGCTTTAGTGGAGGTCAATCAGGCCAGGATTCGAGCTGTAGTTTATTTCCTACTGGGGACTGTTTGTAAGTTGTCTTAATTGAGTGGTTATATCTAACTGGAACAGGATAAAAATGAACATTGAATAATATTGTTCTCCAGCCAGTCAGTTGGATCTCTTCTCACTGATAGACAAAACAGGAAATTTTCAGTTACGGGTATTTCTCACTAAGCATTTCAACTGAATAAAAATAAAGATCCATGTCATCTCAAGCAAATACTAACGTTTAGTGCATAAGGAATGCTGAACACCTATTGGTTGTAAATTTACTCTCTTTTTGTAATTATTTGGATCTCGTCTTGATCTGAGATATGCCTCAGTTGACCAGCTTCTGGGAATATTCCAGAAATCCTCCACACGATAAAAAAAAAACTGAGCAGTTTCTCCTACGACGAATACCTGTAAAACAAAATTCCTTTACACTTCTTTCTTCTGATACCATGGATAACATAGGGTCTCCTGTGGGATCCAATCCTTGTAGGAGCTAAACTGACGCTCCCCAGTGGGATCTAGACTTTCTTGGAGCTACAAGATTCCTATTTTAGATCCAAACCCGCAAAACGTTCCCAGTCTCCTCAATTCCTGCTGTATCTAG
The DNA here is from genome assembly GCF_040958095.1 of Procambarus clarkii. NCBI lineage: Eukaryota > Metazoa > Arthropoda > Malacostraca > Decapoda > Cambaridae > Procambarus > Procambarus clarkii. The sequence goes on from NC_091209.1 coordinate 21,667,997, forward strand.
AACCTGCCTCAACCCGCCTCGACCCGGGCAATTCAAGGTTGCAGCATGCAGGGCTGACACCGACCCGATTATGACTGTGCACTGTAAGAAATTATAGGGACTCTACATGCCACCTAAAACCGATTGCGTGGAGGGATTCATAGTGGAAACCCTTAAAAGGATCAATGGAATCGATTCCAACCTGCACATGTTGGGCACCTACCCAACAGCAATACCAGTGCAAAACTGGGTGTGGGTAGCCCAAAGCATCTGGCCTCCAAATTCGACATGCAGACAAACACACATTTTGTTTTAAATAGATGAGCTTAGAAATATAATGTCTCACATGGCCTAATAGACTATCTGCAGTTTGACAATAATGTATCATGTTCATATGATCTTATTTTTGAGAATTTCCTCAAATATGTTTTGGGCTGGAGAAACGAGAGTCCCTTGTGAGTTGCAGGAGAAGAGTGGAAACATGAGCTCAGTTGAGTGGATACAAGTTCAGCAGAGTGTCAGCACGAGGCAGTGTGGGAGTGTCAGCACAGCACGACATAGACAACATGTGGATGGTCTGAGTATCATAGGAGAGAGTAGACACCCAAGATGCTGTCATAGTTTATGTGCGGGCGTTTATCCTGAGTGTGAGGCTTTTACCGCTTCCTCTGGTGGAGATGCTGGTGGTAGTGGTGGTGGTGGCGTTGGTGGTGATAGTGATGGTGGTGGTGGTGGTGGTGGTGGTGGTGGTGCTGCTGGTGGTGATGGTTATTGTGGTAGTGCTATAACTACTACTGCTATTGCTGCTGCTTTCGCTTCTACAACTTCTACTTCTGCTGCTGCTGCTGCCTTGGAGTCTGCCTGACGGCATCTTCCTCACTGAGGGGATTATCTCCGGCATTATTTACATCCGGCTCCCTTCTGAAGCATCAACTGTCTCTAGCATGAGTCCTTGTCTGTCTTGCGCACAGTTTTGTAGTGCTCTGTAAGAATTTTGATGCATTGTGTTCTACTAACTTTTTTGTTACACCAGAAGAATTTTGTGCATTGTACCCTAGTTTCTTTTTCTTAAGAAATTATATTATAACAATACAAATTAACAGTAATATTTAAAACCATTATATAAAATAGGAAGCAGATCAGTACTAGGACAAAGTCGAGCAAATGACAAAGACACAGCGAAGAATAGCCACATAATTTATATATAATGCTTGTGAGTCTTTTGAAAACTAAGAGCAATAAAAGTAATCTAATATTAACTGCAACAGCAGCTAAAATTATAAAATATATGTTTGGTACACAAGGAACACATAAGAAAAATGTTCTGCGCAAATATATCGTTTATGTACACACACATTAGAGCAACTTGACGGAAACACACACACACACACACACACACACACACACACACACACACACACACACACACACACACACACACACACACACATACACACCACCACCACAACCACCACCAGTGGAGTCCCACAGGGATCAGTCCTTGGACCTATACTGTTTCTGATATATGTAAATGATCTCCCAGAGGGAATAGACTCGTTTCTTTCAATGTTTGCTGATGAGACAAAAATTATGAGGAGGAATAAGATAGAAGAAGATAGTATAAGGCTACAAGATGACTAGACAAACTGAAGGAATGGTTCAACAAATGGCTACTAAAGTTCAACCGAAGTAAATGTAAGGGGATTAAACTAGGTGGAGGTAATAGGAGACCAGAGAGTGCATGGATACCAAATGGGAGATGAAGTCCTTCAGGAAACAGAGAGAAAGATCTAAGAATTGATATCACGCCAAACTTGTCTCCTGAAGACCACATCAAAAGAGTAACATCTGCGGCGTATACGAGGCTGGCTAACATCAGAACTGCTATCAGAAACTTACGTAAGGAATCTTTCAGAACCTTGTATACCACATATGTAAGGTCAATCCTGGAGTATGCGGCCCCAGTATGGAGCCCGTACTTTGTCAAGCACAAGACAAAGCTGGAAAAAGTTCAGACGTATGCCACTAGGCTAATCCCAGAACTAAGAGGCATGAGTTGCCAGGAAAGGTTGCATGACCTGCATCTCACGTCACTGGAAGACAGAAGAGCTCGGAGAGACATGGTCACCACATACAAAATTCTCAGGGGAATTGACAGGTTAGATAAGGATGAATTATTTAACACGGCTGCTACACGCACAAGGGGACACAAGTGGAAGCTGAGTACCCAAAGGAGCCACAGAGACATTAGAAAGAACTTTTTCAGTGTCAAGAGTAGTTAGTATATGGAATGCATTAGGCAGTGATGTGGTCGAGGCTGATCCATACACAGTTTCAAATGAAGATATGACTTAGCTCGAAAGGCTCAGGAATCTGTACACCAGTATATTGACGGTTGAGAGGCGGGACCAAAGAGCCAAAGCATAACCCCCGCAAGCACAACTAGGTGAGTACAAAGAAAGAAAGGATAACAATGCTATATAACTCCCGATAACAATAAACAAAATTGTAATCAAGAATTTAATATTTCAGAAAAACATATTAAAAGATCCGAGTTTTAACACATCGAAGACAAAGGCAGGAAACGACGGACTAAAATATATATTAATTGTTACGTCTTCTTGAGCTGACTACCCAACCGCCTGTTTCATGGACCGTGCACGAATGACCCTCGTCTGCCTTAAGGCAATTCTGGATGTAAGGGAATACAACCATTATCATCATAACCGGTTTGCATGTGTTGGAAATCCTCACTCATACGGTTTAGTCAGGGATTCAATTCTTATTTTCCTTTGATAAAATAGGGTGACGACATGGACGCGAGAATATTGAAAACTTTTAATATCTGTAAAATTGGGTAAAATTTATATCAGGATATATGCAGCGATGGAAGTTTTTCCCTATAATCGGACAATCTTGGGGCACCTCTCGTCACAGTCTAAACTAAACCGAATAAAACGTGGCATAATGGCCATGAAGTTTGAGAGTCCTTAAAGTGACAAAAATTAAATTTTTTATAAACAGTATATGCATCCGGTGTTGCGTGACGATATAATAGGATGAGGATATGATCTTCATATCGTCATCGTATATCGTGAGATCAATGCCGATATGATCTTCCGCTCTTTACAAACCTTAAACACAAGACTAGAAGCCACATGTTTCTCTTTGTCTGAAAGGAAAAATACATTTGGTCATTTGGTGAATGTATGGACTTTGCCATCACCGGAGGATCAATGGTTCGCTCCGCCATCGTTTGCTCCCAACCTCTTGTGTTCCAATTAGAGTGGAATGGTCCTTAGGATCAGTAGCATTTTCTGTCTCGGGTCGCTGGCCTGAGGAGCACTGTATGTCCCAGGTCACTGTCTTGAGCACCACTGTATGTCCCAGGTCACTAGCCTGAGCACCACTGTATGTCCCAGGTCACTGACCTGAGCACCACTGTATGTCCCAGGTCACTAGCCTGAGCACCACTGTATGTCCCAGGTCACTGACCTGAGGAGCACTGTATGTCCCAGGTCATTGTCTTGAGCAGCACTGTATGTCCCAGGTCACTGGCATGAGCACCACTGTATGTCCCAGGTCACTAGCCTGAGCACCACTGTATGTCCCAGGTCACTGACCTGAGCACTGTATGTCCCAGGTCACTGTCTTGAGCAGCACTGTATGTCCCAGGTCACTGGCCTGAGCACCACTGTATGTCCCAGGTCACTGGCCTGAGCACCACTGTATGTCCCACGTCGCTGGCCTGAGGAGCACTGTATGTCCCAGGTCACTGTCTTGAGCATCACTGTATGTCCCAGGTCACTGGCCTGAGCACCACTGTATGTCCCAGGTCACTGTCTTGAGCATCACTGTATGTCCCAGGTCACTGACCTGGGCAGCACTGTACGTCCCTGGTCACTGTCTTGAGCACCGCTGTATGTCCCAGGTCACTGTCTTGAGCATCACTGTATGTCCCAGGTCACTGGCCTGAGCACCACTGTATGTCCCAGGTCACTGGCCTGAGCACCACTGTATGTCCCAGGTCACTGGCCTGAGCACCACTGTTTGTCACGGGTCACTGGCCTGAGCACCACTGTATGTCACGGGTCACTGGCCTGAGCACCACTGTATGTCACGGGTCACTGGCCTGAGCACCACTGTATGTCCCAGGTCACTGGCCTGAGCACCACTGTATGTCCCAGGTCACTGGCCTGAGCACCACTGTATGTCACGGGTCACTGGCCTGAGCACCACTGTATGTCCCAGGTCACTGGCCTGAGCACCACTGTATGTCCCAGGTCACTGTCTTGAGCACCACTGTATGTCCCAGGTCACTGGCCTGAGCACCACTGTATGTCACGGGTCACTGGCTACTGGCCTGAACAACTGCGACAGCGATGAAGTTTTATGGAGAAAAATGGCGAGCGAGCTGGAAAACTAATGGTGTTCCTTATGGGTTCCTCTTGACTTTTTTATTCATTTCCTCTTGATTAAGTTTAGGCGATAACTTCTGGAGATATTTTTACCAGGAGAGCGCTGCCATCTGGACCATGTTTGTCGCAAGAGTTCAAGTGGAATCGCACGACCAGACGACTAACAAGGGAGGAGGAGGGTTGGCAACGCAACTTTTCCCTCGTTGCTTGAGGGCTTCTGTCAGCAAGATAATCTAATGTGCATATGGACATACGTACATATCTATATATATTTTAACTTTGCAGGGTTAATCGTTATTTTATTGGGAGTATCAGAGTTATGTCTGGGTCTGCCCAGTTTCTCCTTGTAAGTGGGCACGACCCCAATACCCCCCCTGCTTCTATAAGTTTGTGGAGATGAAATGTTACGCGCTTATTCCATAGAGTTTAGTTTCAGTTGAAACCATAATGACTTCAGATATTGACTTTCAAAACGCATGTTCAGATGAAAGAGTAGCATTCTGGGTGGAACCATTTGGTTACAGTGATGTAGATAGTGTGTAAAATGGTTATGGTGATATGTGGAGAGTATGTGTGGGTGCAGACAGGGAGGGTGTGTGTGAGTGGTGACGGGTATGGTATGAATATATTTAGTGAAGATAGCATGGTGTGAAAATGGTTACAATGTTGAGGCGAGATGGAAAAGGTGTATGTAGTGAGAGATGGAGAGGGAGTGAGTGTGGGGAGGGGGGGGGGAAGATGGAGAAGGTGTGAGTAAGGGGGGAGGAGATTTAGAGAATGTGTATAGAGGTGTATTATAGAAAATATATTTTTTATACATTATCAAACTGACGCATGCATCTTTATGGACGGTAGCGGTCTTCACGCGCAGCTTGAATATTATATTCAACAGTGAATTACATTACCTAAAAAAACACACCATTTAGATCATGAGGTGAAACCCGAATTAGTTTCCTTGATTGAGAAAGGGGTGTAAAACGCGAGATTGGGCCCAAGTTCGGACCTGTCAAGCGCCTCCTAAATGACTAGCAACTGATTACATTCCCATTTTTGTTTTCAACGTGCTTCGCTCACTTCCTATATTCGAAGAGCATTTCTCAAAATAGTTCGTTTAAGTTCTATAAATACAACAAAGTTTTAAATAAAATAAAATGACAAAATAGACAAAATATATATAGGTGGTGGTAGAAGACCATATGTAAGGGTTTGTGGGTGCCTCACAAGTCTCCCTTGGATGCTACATATCGTCTTCGTAGAGGCCAAGGGTCACTACAAATGCTCTTGTACCGCTCTTGCACAATTTAGTTGCATACTCGAAGTGCATACACTTACAAACACTACAATTATTATAGTAGTATACATGTAAATACACTCACTTACAGCTGTATGCTTACACATGCACACTTAGACAAATATGCTGAAATAAACACTCACACATGCACGCCCCCTCCTCCCTTTTCCCTCAAGCACACGCAGACACGCACGTTCACTCACTCACTCAGATAAGCACACTCGAACATCAGTGCTTAAAAAAGCATGATTACCCACTCACGCTTACACATGCATGCCCACACATGCCGGCACACAAGTGCACGTTCACGTACAAACGCTCACGCAAGCACGCTAACTCACACACGCTCATACACTCATGCTCACGAATGCATGCAGACGCGCTCATACACACGCTCACTCAATCAAACACATACACACACACTTCATGTTGCTGTTGTGTGTGTGTGTGCTTGTGTGAGTGCGCATGTGTTGCATGAGTGAGTGAGTGTACTCACCTAGTTGCACTCACCTAGACACAACTAGGTGAGTACAACTAGGTGAGTACACTCACTCATGCTACACATGCGCACTCACACAAGCACACACACACACACACTACAGCAACATGAACTGCAGCAACAGGGGCTACAGCATCGACAGTACAGTAATTGCAGCTACAAAACCTATTTCTTCCCTGAAGACCATTTTAGTGCAACGCTTCATTAGGACGAGGCGACAAACTGGTCCCTCAACGCCTGGTCGCCAGGGCCCCAAACACGGTCAAGAAGCACAAACAGCGCAGCGCTTGGTACTGACCGGGGTAGTGCCTCTTTTGCTTCTTCTTGGCAAGGAAGAGAGTGTCGGAAGGTTGAGAGAAGAGGGTTGATCTTATCGCTGGCGCCCTATCAGCGGCTGTATCGGACTGCTGACTACAGACCAGCTCGTTCGTTGTCGGTAAAAGATAGCCTCGGATGTATGAGAAATCGTAAGCTAATAACATTTTAGCAATAGAGAATTGGCTCCTTAATTTCGGCAATAGAAAATTTTCTGCAAGATGCTTTTATTAATCACACATTGCATCATCTAAAACGAAATTTTCGGATGAGAGAAATTGATTAAACCTGCTTTTTATCTCTTGGTCTTCGATCGAGTTGTAGATTGTCTTCATTGTTTATATATCATGAAATAAGACAAAATATCGGTCCGGATGATTATTTTATGGACAATGACTTTCATTTTTGATGTGAGAAAAGTAAAGATTACTTTAGAGTTTTTACTTAATCTTGAAATCGATAGTTTTATAGCAATGAGCTGCAAGTGTACTGTATAAACTGTTTTTATTGATCAACAAACTTTTGAGTACCATAGTGTCAGTACCAACTATCTCGGTGCCATCTGAGTCTGTCCACATTGACCACATTGTCTGTCTCTAAAAATTTCCCCTTGAGTTTTGGAAACTCAAGGGGACTCAAGATTTTTTAGTCTCTCTAAAAATTTCCCCTTGAGTTTTGAACCAACCGAAAATATCGTGTTACCTCTAGTAACGTCGCTAACGCTCAGTAAAATATATTAAATTGCATTTACTGACGTCATTATCTCTCGCTAAGAAGAAGAAAAAAGCGTGCCCGTCGATTGAGAAATATTTTCAGTGTGTCTAGGCAGCGGTTGTTGGGAGGCTGGCGGTGCAGGGAGGCAGTGATGGCCTCTTATTGAGCCGGGGGTGTCTGGTTGACTCCTTGGTGGTGGCTGGGGTGGTGGTGGCTGGGATGGTGGTGGCTGGGGTGGTGGTGGCTGGGGTGGTAACGGTGGTGGTGGCGGTGATGGTGTGTTGGTTGTAGTGGGGTGTTGGTGGACGTCATGTTGCGATGTACTCCACATGAAGGCATTACTTTTGCGAAGTGTGTTGATAACTTTATAATTTTGAGGTGTGTTCTAAACGTATAAAATATATACCATTAGACAAAGAGAAGTGCATTTGCTTCAGGATGTTTGGTCTTCGTGCGTGGCACCATACAACATACATCTTCCTCCCACCCTTCTCCCCTGGGGTGAGTGGTTGACATACACTGCCACTGGAGCAACATGCTGATCAGAGCATGTTGTGCACCAGCTGGCTACCTAACCAAGCAGCGGCCGTCAATCAAAAGATACACAAAGGGGCATTTGTTATAGGGAACATATCTGCCGTCCCCAGCCCACGCCCCATGGCACAAGATGCGTATGTTGCCAGTTGGATGCCAACCCCCGAGACATTGGGCCGCCTATCGCTGAGCCTTGAACACCAGCGGAGGAAGAGTCTGAAGAACTCCCACACAGGAACAAGCTGAGATAAATAATGCTAGCGGTCCCATCCTCCATGACAACCTGACTTTAGTTGCCTCCTCTGATCAAAGTAGCTGCTTTCCAGGACCAGCAGCATAAGCAAGGTCAGCTTGAAACAGAAGACATTCAACTAATAACTTGAGGAGCAGCTTTCCAGCTGAAGGGAGAGGGAATAGTCAGTGATCGTGAACCCCACCTTCCCTTCTCCCCCTTCCCTTTCCTCTTTGGGAGCTAACCATGAGCTCCCTTTTCCACGAGAAGAAACCTACAGTGGACTAATATCACTGTGCAAACAAATCCACGCCAATTAGCTGGCAAAAATGTGCGGATTTAAAAAAAATGAGTCCACTAATGAAGAAGACAGATTGTATGTGCTCCAAAAATTAGTAAAATGCATTTGTTGAAATACTCCAAAAAGAGCCAGGCTCTATATCGCAGTGGCATGGATTTATATACTAACTTTACTTACGTTGTTGACCAGGTCTCCAAACTACGGCCCGCAGGACACATCCGGCTCGCCACAAGATTTTATCCGGTACACATCAACATGACTTATATAAAGTTAATTATTTCCGTTCTAATAAACATGAGTTTTTGTTTCTTTAAAATATTTATTCTCGGTTACTTTTCATTGTGTGTGTCAGAATCTGTTGTTTGCCTTGAAGTCAGGAATAATTAATACTGGTATATTTTTCTTACTGGTATATCTTTTCTTATTCTGTGCCACAAAATTGGGCAAATTCTTATTTCAGGTAACTTTAAATTTTCAGTTAACACAATTTATTTTTTAAATTTAATAGCCTGCTTTTCTCATCTGTAGTTATGTAAACGATTCTTTAGTCAGAGCATTTGCAAAGGTTTGACATTGTTATTATATCATTTCCCAGTGTAAACCAGCCATTCCTTCTTTGTAATTGTAACTACAATCCTATCACAAAGATATTGACAATTTTCTCTTCAGTATTAGGAATGAAAATCAGCTACTCTCGCTAATAAATAGTCCAGCTGATTTGCAGATTGTGGGAGACCTCAAACCAATGCTGAGATATGGATGCATTCTTGATCTTTGTATTGGTTTCAACGTTTCTCGTACCTGACGCACATCAGATCTTATAATAGCTTCATCATCAGACCACTTTATTTAAATAACTTATGTATCCATCGCAATTTCCATCCTGTTTGGTATGGCATTTAGATGCAAACGATTCAGCGTTCTCTCTCTCTCTCTCTCTCTGCTCAGCTTGGAAAACATTGTTGATTATATGTTAGAGTGGTAAAGCTTCTATAAGCCCCCTTCAATCGAGATCTTTAACAGCGAACAATTACGTAACATTAAAATGTTCTTTCTCTACGTTGGCTGCCCATATCATCCGACAGCCAGAACTTGACAAACAGGAATGAACACAATGCCTATTACAATGACTCTGAACTGCTTACTTTGAAACAGACTACCAGAAGAGTTCGCCTTGGATATTCCGGAACCCGTACACCAGACACGGAATTTACACTATTATGGTAAATAATGAAGATGGTTTGCGCTGATATAGATAGTGAGTGGCTAAGATACTTCAGCTGAGCAAGGCCCTGGTCCCCCCTCATTAGTGTAATACGTGTTGTTGTGTCTGAAGACAAAAAGACATTCCTCAGTTTCCTGAAGTAGCCATAAAATCTACAACCAATTTTGAGAGACCACTTTCTCTCTCTCGCTCTCTCACTGGACTCTCGTAGAGGGATAACTTAGTTTGATAGCGTCTCTCAAATTTAAACGAGATCAACTTCTGGACAAATAAGTTTAGATTAGTTTGGGATCCCAGTCACAAGCTGACATAAGGCCCCAGAGCACTCGAGGTCAGCCGGAGCTGACGTGGGGGGTGGAGAATTATCAGCAGGTCAGACAGGAGACATACGTCAGTGTCAGGATGTTATATATGTTAGGTATGGCAGGAAGTGTCAGGAAGTTTCCCAGCATTCATCAATTCGGAAATACCGTTCTCAACACATGTCAATGAACACTATTAAAACACATTGTTTCAGCTCTCTCTTTCTCTTCCTCTCACTAGCACGCTCTCTCTCTCTCTCTTCCGCCACTTTCTAAACCGTTTCATGTCAAAGTCTCCTCATTTTTCATGGCAACACCGTAGATTCAACTCATTTACTATAACTTAACAAATCAAGAAGGATTAATAAATTGCTGTAATATTTTTGATGAATAAGCAGTGTGGAAGCAGCTGTTAGAAGAAGAGTGAATTATATGGACACTGATTTTTCTATTTTAATTAAATCTATTCACTAATTTGTTTATTTGATTATCAATTTTAAAACATAACCCATCATTTTGCACACCTACCCCATCCTTGGGTAAGGATAGACACCATATCCAGGTGTTATTTCATGAAGGTCAGAAAAAAGTGCAACAAAACATCGAATTATTTCAAAATAGTCAAATAAAGGTGCTCAGATTCCTTCTTATTGGTACACGTCCATGGAGAGATGACATGACTTTTGCCCTCTCTTGACTTCTTATCGTGTCTTGGTTTCTTTCCTCGGCTGGGCTTCTCTTCATGGGGGTTGGCTTCGCTTTCAGACTTGGCTTAACTTTCTGTTTTGGCTTAACGTCCTATCTTGGTTTCTCTTCCTGTGTTGGCTTAACTTCCAGTCTTGGCCCATACGTAAGGCTTATATCCGAGAGCTGGCACGCCCTTCTCTTTTTTCCAAAGCCCATCATGCACCAGTAAGCTTCTTATCAAACATTTGCATATTTGTTCTCTTCTTATCATCTTGATTAAAATACACTATTCACAATAGTCATTCGCTAACCTCTTACCTTTCCTGTGTCTATGCTTGCGAACTGAATATACTATAACACGCAAGTTGGATTCCATTGTTAAATAGACGTTTTGTATTGTAATCAACACTAAATATAGAATATAGGGGAAAATCGATGCATTGAAAACTATTTCATCTCCTGAAGTCATTATTCAGTCATTTACTATACACAAAAGTAGAGCAAAATTGCTTTTAAATGTATTCCACCTGATATAGGATTCCCAAAAAAGCATGAAAAATACCAGTCCACTTTCCACAATTCACTACCCTTATTTAATGGCATCAAAGCTCTGCAATTTTTTTTTAATTATTTTCCTATAAATAATCTTTATGCACAAACTAATATTTGACATAAATATTAATGTTCGGTAGATTTTACATTCCACGTTCGGTAAGTTAATTTCGGCAAAAAAAAAAAAATCCAGCAAAAATATCAATTGCACGTGTGCTTTCCCTCAGAATAATGTAATATGCTGTTAGCATTTTTTAATGCTGTCTTCAGGTATTATGTAACCATTCGAACAAGCTGTTGACCCACAAGCACGATATCCCAATACAGAACACCATTCCGCTGCTTCCCCGATCCCACCACAACCACAATCTCTCTCACTACAGCAACTCTAACCACTATCCCTCTTTAATATGCATCCTACCACAATCACAATGCACCAACCACTATCATCATATTAATGCCACCATATTATGAGAGCAAAATATATTACCGCTCTATAATTTACCACTCCACAACAACCATTATCTCACCATAGCCATCATACCGTCATTGTTGCAATTCATACATAAACACCATCCAAATTTCAGCGACTATATGAGGACTTAAATACCCAACCATCCCCCCAAACAAACCACAATACCACTTTAACTCTACAATGACAAACAACATTTTATCACACTATGCCTCCACAATCACCATCCATCCCCAACAATCACATAATATAAATGGAAAGTACTCGAAATTAAAATCCTAAATATGCACAGTTTTTCATATTTATTGGAACGAAAAATATGGTAGAAATGTAGAATGTTGATTGTGATGATGTTTGTGTTGTGATGGTGCAAGTTGTGGAGGCTAAATGCCCATTAGCAGCGTCTACGCTGGAAAAAATATTCACAAACATGTCTCTTATGTATAATTATGGAACAAGGTGGTCCACTTCGTGCACCCTCATAACCCAGACATCCCCATCATAACCACCATCACTCAGCAATCACCACACAACAACTACCACCACACAAAAACTACTATAATAACATAACCTGCATAATAACACACCCAGTACCACAACACCATACAGCAACACCCACCATGCCATAACGCCAAATCTACGTTTACTCCAAAACCACTGTCAATAGTGATATGCTAATTAATCTTGCAATCCTGCACACTCAGGGACACTCACGATGGACACCAAATGTAAATGAGAGAGAGAGAGAGAGAGAGAGAGAGAGAGAGAGAGAGAGAGAGAGAGAGAGAGAGAGAGAGAGAGAGAGAGAGAGAGAGAGAGAGAGAGAGAGAGTGAGAGAGAGAGAGAGAGAGAGAGAGAGAGAGAGAGAGAGAGAGAGAGAGAGAGAGAGTGAGAGAGAGAGAGAGAGAGAGAGAGAGAGAGAGAGACAGAGTGAGAGAGAGAGAGAGAGAGAGAGAGAGAGAGAGAGAGAGAGAGAGAGAGAGAGAGAGAGAGAGAGAGAGAGAGAGAGAGAGAGAGAGAGAGAGAGAGAGAGAGAGAGAGAGAGAGAGAGAGAGAGAGAGAGAGAGAGAGAGAGAGAGAGAGAGAGAGAGAGAGAGAAACAGAGTGCTACTAGATACAACCACAGATTTTAGGGCAGTCCTACATGCTAGAACTGTTAGGGAATGAATCTCATTTCTAGCGAGAAGAGGTTTATGAGGAACTGAAGCATTAAAACAGTGTTGTAATGCATTACAACAATCCTGTAGATACATAAGCAATTAAGTACACCGAGTATATGAAGGCTCTCCCATTCAACTGGCTCATCCTGTCTGAAATATATTTGAACCTAACATTATATAATATATTCTCTAATGAAAAAAAATTATATATAGATCATAATAGCTAAGTTTCGAGGTTCAGGCTTCAGATAAGCTGACGTGTGATAACAGCGATTATCTCTCAGTTCCATTTGGAAAATCAGTCCCGTTCCTAATGAACCCTGGTCTTAATTATGCGAGAGAGAGAGAGAGAGAGAGAGAGAGAGAGAGAGAGAGAGAGAGAGAGAGAGAGAGAGAGAGAGAGAGAGAGAGAGAGAGAGAGAGAGAGAGAGAGATTCACAATCTCTCCATTCCTCTCTATATGTGAGCCTTGCTGTTTGTGAATAACAATTCACAAACAAGAAGGCTCACATAAAATCAGCATGTAACCAGACCATCAACAGATATATCCTTACCAGCAATACTAAAATAGACAGATAAGATACATATATATATATATATATATATATATATATATATATATATATATATATATATATATATATATATATATATATATTATATAAACTCTCACCTATTTACCATCAGCGAGCCAACACTAAGGTACGTCTTTCCATCCTTACGACCAAGGCGGAACTGCCATTCACTCCAAACCTGCTGCTCCAGCCAACATTGACTGGATAACACTTCTCTTACCTCTCCACATGGAATATATATATCCTGTTAGTTTGATAACTTTCATCCACTTTCCCTGTCTCTGAAAACGTTGCGAACATCAACGAAATGCGTCATTTAGCTACACAAGCCTTGTTCAATAAAATGTGAAATGTTCTTTTGGAGAGTTAATATTTTAAAATTCTTTCCCAAGTGAAGAAGAATATAAAACACAGAAAAGATTCAAGTTTGACTCACTGACCTAACCGTTTGGGTCGTATCCAATAAGACATGTCTACAAGAATGACTCATAAAAATATCTTAATGTAATAATTTGTATTTATAATTACAACTGGACTCGAAATATCATGTTAGTGATGTGTAAATGTACATTTTCATAAAATTTCTAAGGCTTTGAGGACGATTTCGTAATCTATTAATACATATGAATTGTTTAAAAAAACAAATGTTATGGAAATTCGGCAGAATTGGCAAAAAAACATTATACCAACACATACATAGTTGGAAACACTCAAACATGCTTCACTTAACTCTGGTGGATATACTGTTATTGGAAATGTAAAAGTCCCTGGCCTCTACTGAGTGTATTTCTCTTGAATTCGCCCTCTGAGACCGAAATCAGGCGTCGCTCAGGTCACGTAGAACATTAGATCTATAATATTTATAGGATCCGCTGCGGCAGCCTCGGAACGGAGAGGATTTCAGCAGGGAGAAATATACCTTCGCCAGAATTTCATAACCGTTTGTTTGAAAATTAGTCAAAGTGGAAAGTCTGATACGGCGGGAACGATTATTGGAACTCGCCAGGAGAGAGGAAAAATATTGGAAAAGGAATCATCATTTCTTTCATCTCCCTTTTTTATAATCGTCTTCTGTTGACATTTTCAGCCATCCTCATCAGCTGACGATTGTCGCTGGTCCCAGACACTCCTGTAAGCTTCTTAAGGACTGCTGTAAAACTTCGTCGGGTGTAGTCTCTCTTGTGTGGCTCTGAGGGCGTGTCTCGAGTGTTGGCCTCTGCAAATATCCACACAGGGATTATCCAACACTTTAGCGAGCCCGAGTGCAGTGCACACAGGTCGTGAGTGATGTTGACATCTGGAGCTACTTTACCAAACCTTCTGTTTACTTTCCTGAAGCATTCACTGCAGAACAAACGTACATTCTCCTAATGGATTCCTAGACTGGCCAGTGCGTGAAGCATCTCATAATCAATCCGTAAAAATAGAGAACTTTACATGTATAATTGATCTCCTGAGATGGACACACTTTGATTAAACCTTGTCTTTGCAAAACATAGAGAATTTTTTCCTTGCAGAGAGGATTACTGCGGCAGTTGACACACAATGGATTACTAAAGGTGTTTTCACATAGGAATTAAATGAGGATTAAATAACACAGTAGATTACAATGGCTGCTGATTGACAAAGGATTAACATGTGTTTCTAATCACAGAGGATTACTAAAGGCATTGACTCACATAAAGGATTATTGTGGATAAGTAATGTTAATGTATTCTCACATACATAATAACATAGGATAAAACATTACTGTGGATGTTGATTCAAATAGAGGATTACTGTAGGTATTGATTCATACATAGAATTACTGTGGGTGTTGACGTGTGCTGAGGATTGCTGAGAGTGTCGATACACATACAGGGTACCTCCGGGTGCTTAGTAAGATGTTTGCTTTGGATATTGACACACACACATAAGGTTACTGTCGGTGATAAATCACACAGGGATACCATGCGTATTGACCCATGATAATAACCATAAGAAGTCAGCAGTCATAACAACTGCGTGGAAATACTGCAGCGCATGCCCAATGAAACTTTTAGTTTAAACATATGTACATTCCAATAAGAAGGTACTATGCATCAGGATGGTAGTACCCAAACTGTACTGCGGCGCACGATGGTTCGACTGCTCTTCTTTAACCACCAAAAATGTACATTATGTTATGTAAACAGGGCGAGGACCCACCTACGGCCGTCGTATAAGTAAATTAGCATTATTTATGACATTTCCCTAGGCGAATGGAACATTTACCGCACATTGCAAACACTCTGGCTCAATCTCCTATATACTTTGAGAAAATAGCACACATTCCTTATTCCGGCGCGCAAACACAAAGGAAAGCAAACAGTTCAATAGAGATGCGGCTGAGAGCAGCAGTGGGGGATTATGTCTAGGAGCAGAAGGGTCCTGGGAGCGGGACTATGTCTAGGAGCCCCAGGGTCCTGGGAGTGAGACTATGTCTAGGAGCACAAGGGGTCCTGAGAGCGGGACTATGTCTAGGAATCCCCAGCGTCCGGGAGTGGGACTATGTCTAGAAGCCCCAGGGTCCTGGGAGAGAGACTATGTCTAGGAGCCTCGAGGTCCTGGGAATCTGGACAAACAAAAACGATATATCATCACAATAGGTGTCAAGTAATTATGGGTACCAGGCTATGTGTAAATATCTCCAGACTGTGCTAGGTCCATGTGAGAATACTGTCACCAGTGCCAGTCTCTTGTATGATATCGGTAACAGAGCCAATTCCCTTCTCCAAATACCAGTTTCTCGTTTGGATACCATAAACAGTGCCGGTCCCTTATCTGAATAACGCCGGCAGTCCTAGTCCCTTGTCTGAAGACCAGTGCCACTCCCTTGTCTGAATATCGTTAGCAGTGCAAAGTCCCCTGGTATGCGGGGCGAGGCACTCTGAGCGGAGTGTTAACGGGGCCCGGGAGAGAGGTGGCCCCAGATGTTAGTCAACAGAAGGGAGCCATCAGGTCCTTATCACCAACCTACCCACCATTCCCTGTGTCTCCCGTTGACCATCGACGTCCTCGATTGGAAAACTTTGAACATGCTGCCGGTCCAGTTCCCGAGATCCCAACTTCTCTTTCTTATTTTGTTCCTGCTCGAACGTATAAGAAAGAGGCCAGGAGCCGGAAGACTGTTGCTGGCAACTTCAAGATAGAGGGAAAAAACAAGTTAAAGCTGGAGAATTCCGTTGTGAAAAAAATCACTTTCACTTATCCCTGAATGCTGACCTTAATTTGCCTTTGCATGGCGTCCAATATTATATATAATATTTTTGCATCTCTCACCTCCTGGAATATATGATTTTGTTCTGTGGACTTTTTGTGTTTTTTCTCGATTAATACTTAAATGAATGGATCAATCTTTGTGGCGTGGGATAGCGTCCAGGCACAATGTCCTTTACATATGTTGCTGTGAGGGAGAACGGGTAGGTGGAGGAGGGACGAAAAGCAGAAGAAAAATAGGAAGAACAACAGACAGGAAAAAAGAAGGAAAGGAGAACGGTGTAGACGCGGAGGAATAATGCAAAGGATTATAATGAAGAAAGATGAAGGTCTACGAGAAAGGAGATCTGAAAGAACTAAAAAGACAAAGTGGATCAAATTGAAGAAGAAACGAAGAAAGAGGATGAAAATGAAGAGAAAGAGGAGGATTAGGTTGCAGAGGATAGGAGTGGATAAATGGAAAATTTGCATATATCCAGACCGTTTCCAGTATTACAGAAAGGAGCAGCGGCCGGCAAGAAAAGAATATATTAACATTGAGTTTACAAGCTGAAGATCGCTTAAATTTGCTGGACTGTCTGCATTGCGGATGGAATATTTGTTACTTAAATAGCTCTTTGATGCCAGCCTAGCTGAGATGGAACAGGAAATGAGCAACGAATGAGAGAACAAAGACGTCGAAAGAGAAACAGACAAAGGGAGAGCAGAATACCTCTGGTTACCGTAGTAGAACTCTAGGGGAGTTTAAAATCTCAGGTTTTGGTAATAATCTGTTTATCCCCGTCCGTCCCTGAGGTCGTCCTCTCCTAGGTCGTCCTTACCTGGGTCGTCCTTCCCTGGCCCGTCCTTGAACCACCAAGGCTCGAGATAGGTCAAAGAGTCGAGGGTATTCCCTAGAAAGAAGTGGAGCAGACCAGAGATATGTTAGATTCCTCAAAGAGAGGCGAGATATAGATTACGTTGGATATCCCAACGAGGTTTGGGATACTCCAAAGGGGCGCCGAGTCCCAGAGGGGCGTAGGAGACACCAGTGACACGTAGGATATCCAAAGGACATGAAATGTCCGGAAGAGGAGTGGATATCCCAGTGATATGGGATATCCCAGAGAGGAGTGGCTATCCAGGAGCCGTGGCACACACAGCCCGATGAACGTCAAGGACTGGCACGCTGGTTTATCTTAAGTGAATTACGCGCTTGGCGTGGTTCAGGGACGTGTGTGTGTGTGTGTGTGTGTGTGTGTGTGTGTATGTATGTGTGTGTATGTGTGTGTGTGTGTGTGTGTATGTGTGTGTGTTTGTGCATGTGAATGCGCGTGCATTGCTTGCTGATTTATGCGTGTATGTTTGTGTGAATGCGTTTCTGTTTCTGGGTGCATGTATTATTTTAGTGCATAGCATTGTGTAATGCACCATACACGTGAGCATTGAAATGTGTTTAGTGTATTGAAATGCACGTGCATTTCTGTTTGTGAGTGGAGGTACTTTCCTAACTCACTTAATTGAACAAGACGTGTGTGTGTGTATGCTATTTAGTTTTGAAGGCACATAATTAAAATTATTCTAAAAATCTTTACAAATGAACAGCATGACAGTGACCTCCATTACAAAGCAACAAAAGGAGATAGAGAGTACCACTCGGAAGCTTAGCACTGCTGTAGGTAGCGTCAGGCTCAACCAATGAAAAACCTCCACCAGTTTTCACACGACTTTTATCCCCTGACATTTGCCAAAGAATAGCCGACAAAAGCTCGGTAGAATCACCAACACGAGCAATATCCTCTACACATCCCATATATCTTCCCGGAGCCAGGAACCTTCGCCCTATCGGCAACGTAAAAATTCCTCCCCAGCCAGCAACTGTAAATTCCCCCAGATGTTCTCACCCTGGAGGGTGGGCGATGACGACAGTAAAGCGCCCTGTTTATGGCTGAATCGTCTAGGGACGAGACGGGAATTTTGAGGGAAAGATTTAGGGGAGAAACGTGCGGATGACAGATATTGCGGGGGGTAAACCCATCTGTGCCGAAGATATTATCCCCAAGAGCCTTACCGTTCAGATTTCTGGATTAGTGAGGATGGTGGATGCTATAGCGGTTTCAGCTGGTGCCTGTCTAGTCCTGCTGTAAGGAAATAGATGATGTTGATAAGACTCCGTGGGAAGGATTTGACTGAGAGTGATGCTGCTACTGCTGTCTCTGCTACCCAAACACACACACACCTTCCACACACGAAGAGAGACACGCACGCAAACACACATATACATACAAACGTACAGAGACACAGACAGGCACTGGTCTCTGGCTTTACACTCAGGCAAGCCAACTCTGGCTTTACACTCAGGAAGATGAAGGGGAACTCGATGGTTATAAGATGTGTGTGATCAACACGTTGCCTCAACTAATAGGTCAAGTTTTGTAAATTATGGTATCCAAATTACAAATTCAATCAACTATGACAAGAAACAGTTCACAAATATCTGCATTATCTATGCAGTGGACTCGCCAGGTTAGGTGGATTGCTTGGTTCGTAGGTTTAAGGCCTGGTTTGGAGGTTGGATTTTATAAGGAGTGGCAAATCAATAGCACGGGTTGTTCCCATTATCTCGGAAACCTCGCGGACAAATGTGCACTCAAGTTCCTGAAAGAACTACGCTATAAACTAATTATGGCAACAAAAGGCCAGAAAGCGACAAGTTTCTTGTTTCAGCACTTTAGTGCCGCGGTTCAAAAGAGAAATGTTTGCAGCATCTTGAGCACACGTATATAGCCCCTGAGGAGCTAGAGGTGTTTGATTTGTAATAGGTTACAAA
>NC_091209.1:21689798-21714798 GCF_040958095.1 Procambarus clarkii
CTTGTGCCTCCCTCTGGCAGTCGAAGCAGGAAATCTTGGTATCTTGAAATTCTCAAGAGGAAAACCTGAGTCCATTTTGCCTTATTGGTGCCTCCAAGGTCTTCCTACTGAGTAAAACTTTGGTACTATTCCTGAGACGAAGTAAGCTCTTAGTGGGGACGCAAGGGGGAGTGACAAAGTCTTTCTCCATGTGCCTATGTACGTGAATTGTGCGTGATTAATTCGAGTTAGCAAGAAGTTGAGTTAGACCAGTTTGTTTTAGGGTCAGAGAGTATGGATTGAAAATGTGTTGGGAAGATATGGAGTGTAATGTTGATAATTATTAAGACTGTGTAATGTTTAGATCGTATTAAGGCAATACTTATAATAATACAAATTCGTTTTTTAGGGGGAGATAAAGCTTGTATGTATATATATATATATATATATATATATATATATATATATATATATATATATATATATATATATATATATATATGTTTTAGACCTCATTTGAGTACCACCCAAGGTCAAATTATTGACCCTCCGTAGGATACAGCCCCGCTTCAGTTTTATAACTCCCTGGTACCTTTTTAGTGTTAGGTAAACAGTCATTAGCTGAAAGGGAGAACCATTTCTCAACCATTTCTCTCCCGCCCGGGAGTCAAACCCAGGATCCCCTGTGTGTGAGTGGAGAATGAAACTCAATAGGAGAGCGGCGAGGACAGCATTCGTCTGTCCATGACAGCTAGAAGCGAGAGAGAACAAAGATATGTGTTAACATGATGATTCAGTGTATTGAAAAGCTGGAAAACTGCATGCGAATATCACACGATATATATATTAAAACTATCCTCGCTCTATACATGACAAATGTAACGTTATCTACACCAACATGGAAACTGCAAAAGGTTTAGTCAATTTACAAAGCAACACAATTATAAAGCTTCATCAGAGTAATAAGTATTTACATCGATAGCACACGCTGGTAGCCGAGTCTCTGTTGTCCTGACTAGGCAAAAATCCTTTCAAATTTTACGCTTGTCAAATCGTGAGAACGGATTGAAATATTAGGGAAAACAGCTGAGTGGAATAATTTTGTTATGAATGCTGGAGTGCTGGTTCACCACGATGCTAGAGTGTGAGTATGTATATATATATATATATATATATATATATATATGTTGTACCTAGTAGCCAGAACGTCGTAATTGACCTACTATGCAATGCGCGATTTGCCTAATAAGAAAAGTTTTCCTGAATTTATATATTTATCAACAAATTTTTCTTATGAAATGATAAAGCTATCCATTTCATTATGCATGAGTTAATTTTTTTTAAATTTGAGTTAAAACTAACGTAGATATATGACCGAACCTAACCAACCCTACCTAACCTAACCTAACCTATCTTAACCTAACCTAAACTAACACAATTAAGTCAATAATTTATGTTGTTAATATAATATAATAATAATAATTCAAATAAACTAATTGGAAACAATTTATTGTAAATAAAGAAAATCACTCGGCCTATTAGGCAAATCGGGCCTTGCATAGTGGGCCGAGAAGTGCATTCTGGCTACTAGGTACGACATATATATATATATATATATATATATATATATATATATATATATATATATATATATATATATATATATATATATATATATTCAAATATATATATTTGAGAAGATTAGAGATTAGTGAGGCGTTGTATATCAAGAAATCTAGACCAGCAATCAATAATCAACTAGTACACAATTACACTCTACCCACTTCAAGACCTCGGACCAATGCAGAAGCAGGACCGAATGACCCTACAACAGGAACGGAAGCAGCTAGAAAAACATATGCTGCCAACATGCCGCACTCTATGTTGATACATTTAATACCTTATCAATATCCCCAATGTAATGATATTCATCCATATGTTGCCTAACCACTTCCCCATAAGAGGATATAACCAAAGGCTAAGCAAGGTATAATTTGTCTTTGAAATGTGAAGGGTGAATTTATGAAACGCATCACCAGGCGTCAGACCAAATAAAAAGTAAAAATGAACTTTGGAGAGTAAATTTTTCAACTTCCTGCTCCAGTGAAGAAAAACATAAGGAATATCGAGAAGATTCGGGCCAGAATCATAAATCTAAAACTTTCTGTCGTTTTCAACGATATATGTTTAAAAGTAAGACTGATATATATATATATATATATATATATATATATATATATATATATATATATATATATATATATATATATATATATATATATATATATATATATATATTTGATAGGGGACCTTGTAGTGGATAGTGTGGATAGGGGCCTTGATGTCCCTATCCACACTGTTCATAGGTGTATTTGCGGCAAGGCAAAGGCAGACGAATATGGATTGCATGGCCTGCACTGTGGAAAATCTGGCAGTTGGCATTCTAGGCACGACGAAGACACTGACATCATTAAAAGGAGCCTTGTCCCTGTCCAGTGTCCAACAGAGAAAGAACTCGCAATCTATTGAACCGTGACTCTGCTATCTTTGCCGGCCGACCAGATGGAATCACACTACGCCCTTGGAAGATTGGTAGACAGTTGGCGTGGGACTACACATGGGTATCCAGCCTGGCAACCACATACATTGACCTCTCTGTTAGCCAAGAGCGCAACACAAATGCGTTTGTGTTGCTCACGTGGCCCCACCAAGTGAGGTGATTCCGGGAAATATTTATGCCCAAGTTGACCACCGAGCGCTGTCGGATCATGGATAAAGAGTCTCACGACTACCAATATTTTTGTACAGTCAGTGTGGTCTAGTGGTTATGGTATCAGGTACGCCAAGGTGCATAGTGCTCCTGGCTGTCTGGGTTCGAATCATTCTGGGGTGTGGAGTTTTCAGAACTCTTCCTCGTGAAGGATTCGAACCTTAGAAAGCCAGGTGCATCAAACAACACTAGCATAACCAGTACGGTAACCTTTTGAACGTACAAATTTGTTCTTTGATTACATATAACTTGTGGTTTATGCAAGTGTCGTATATATTTATAATAATGTTTTAACAAATATTAGTGTATTAGATATACAACATATATATCCAACATATGCTTAGAAAAATAATAACTTGCCGCGAAAACATTCAGAATTATTTTTGGACGTAATATATCACCCAAGGATAATACAGAAAGAGATAACCCAACGCCAGTAATTTATACCAGATTCTCCCTCTCGTGCCCTCTTCAACTCCAAGCTAATACGAATTTTTAATAATAGAAACTCAGCAAATTACAAGGAAGAGAAGAGGGGACTTATCGGATGCCGAGAGGAGGCAGTGAGAGAGAAAGAGAGAGAGAATTACAAAAGGGAAAGTGTGAAAGAGGGTCAGAAGGAGAGAGCTATAACGAATAACAATAATCACCTCCTTTAGTGCTCCGTGACGCGTTACACGGCCGTAACACAGGCAGGTGGAGGGGAAAGTGCTGTAGCAACCCCTCAATGTTTCTCTGTTATTGTGAAAATCTCTTAACGTGTCGACAACTTCTCGCCTGTATTCAAGTGGGGTTTTAACGTCCCAGCAAAATTGTTTTGTAATATCCCTCGCTGGTAAGGGTAAAAACCAGCCAACACTATATTACCGAAGTGGGCTATTTGGTTCTCTATTTGTATTACAGGAGTTGTTTACTATTTCGTGTTTGGATAACGAGTGAAATATAGTCAAGGCGATTTATTATATTTATGTTATTGATTATATAATTAATTTATCCCGATGCGCATATTTTACATCATTTAATAATTATATAACAACGATATTTGCACTAGGCCTAAATTAACGTATACTAGGCCTTACCTAACTTATATTTATTCTAGTATTGTCCACATTAGCATTTAATTCGGCCATATAGGTTACGTTCAAATTGACAATGAACAGGCAAGGTTGTTGTCCCCTTCGTGTTTTTGTTTTTCGTCACCTCCTCTCTGGATTCGTCTTTGTTTAGTTTAATGTCATAATGTTAATTGTCATTTATAACAGTATATGTTGCACATTAATCTCGCATCCGCTGTACGTTCTATGATGTTGAAGAATGGGTATTATTTACCTCTAATCCCACTGAGACTGTCCTCAGTATTGTTATATGCTCCTTTCTCTGAGAAGTGCTGTTTAGACTGTCTGAATGACAGCCTTGCTTCTTATAGGGTTGGTGTTCGATTCTCAGGAAGCATGCAAACTATGCTTCCTGCTAACAATGATTCTTACCATTTATATTCTATATAATTAGAAACAATTACCGTCTACTAAACCATTCTTACTGCAATTATTCCCATTGCCGAACATAAACACAAGAGAACATTGAACGGAATTCAACCATACTCCATTCTTCCCATGTATCTTTGCTTTCAATGCCCCTTGTTAACAAAGAAACATGGCCACACATGCTTTTGTCAACCTGAACAGGCCAACCATATTTGTTTCCAACTAATGTTTTAGCCAAACCATAAACCCAGGTCAACTTATCCGCTAAATAATCCTTGTACAGAAATAATCTTAAGCTCATGGACCCCGCATTTCCAGTCGCCGGTCACCTTTTGCTTCTAATTCCTCTTCGTTTAGTTAATAAAATTTACCTACTACTGTTTCTTTGTGGAAAAGAAAACTTTTCTACATCACTATGGTATATCCGTGTTTCAAGCAACTACCCATGTTCTCTTCTTCTCATGGTACTTTTAATGCTTTTGTCATGTCTTCCCCTTTAGTTTGTCTTCGTACTCCATTCCATGTTATTCTCGGACAAGCCTAGTTAGAAACCTTTATAGATTTACAAGTTTCCTGTTAAGCGATTTATGTTGGAAGCTCCACGACAGGACTCCGTATTTAGAACTTGTCTCGCGTAGGCAGTGAACAGTACTCACAATGCCTTCTTGTTTAGAGTATTGAAGGCATTCTTGGTATTCAATAGCTTAGAGTAGATCTATGCTTCTGACATTATCTTGTACATACAAGTGTCTCTAAAGTAAGACTTAGAGTTAAGTCTCATCTTTGGTGTATTTCATTAGTTGCCTTTAGAGAAACGGTTTCCTTTCACTGTGTACCGTCCTGCTGGTCTCCTGCTCCCTCTCCCTAATGTTATAATTTTAAACTTGTTGGTATCGGCTTCCGGCAAACGTGAATCGGACAAACTGAAGAACTTACCTATATTGTCCTAATGGTATAACCTAGAGGGCCAAAAATGCTCTCTCTCTACTAAACATGCAACCTGCCAACAATGCTACCTGCTAGCTATGTTCCAGGTCAACCATGTTCCCTGCCAAAAAGAGCAATTTGGAAATCCTTCTACTTAGCATCCATGTACCTTGCCTACGTTCGCCTGTCATTTTCCCTGCCAACCGTTAACCCAGACTAGCAATGATGCACGCTAAAGATTTAACCTGTCAACAACGTTCCCTGCCAACCACGTACTCTGACAAGCGAAACTCCCTGGCCAAGAGAAATATAAAGCGAGGAGCTTTCCGTGTGCTGCTGCGTTTACGGTCGTGTTGTGTGACGCTAGTAAATTCTATATTGAATTTGTGGCTGCGACAAACACAGCTGTAAAGTGGGCCGGTGTTTTCCGGCCTCCGTGTGCGTTCAACTAACAATCATAACACAGAGAAACATAGAAACAGACGGACAGACATAGACAAGAAGGCACACACGCGCACACACACAAACATGGAGTTCGATAAGTTCAGGAATCTGTACACCAATAGATTGACCATTGAAAGGCGGGACCAAAGAGCCGAAGCTCAACCCCCGCAAGCACAACTAGGTGAGTACACACACACACACACGTACCTCACACATGCACATAAACGCTCGGGGGTCGTTTTCCAAAATGCCCGGGTTCGATTCCCGACCGAGAAAGAAACAAATAGGCAACGTTTCTTTCATCTGATGCACCTGCTCACCTAGCAGTAATTAGGTAACTAGTAGTTAGACAGCTGTCATAGGCTGCATTCTGTAAGAGCGGCCAGTAAGAGGAATGGACTAAAAAACGTAATATCTGATGTTTCCCAGATCTTGCTTCCTAGTTTCTTGTCATATTTGGTTTTAAAACCAAACATGACAGGAAATAAAGGCATCCAGAGTCATTAGACGACCGAAAATTGAGATTGCGGACCCCAGAAGCTGAAGCTTACATCTGCTATGCACCGTTAGCTAAGACCTATAGGATAAAACACACACACACACACTCAGAAAACGGCAGCTTGTACACTTTTCGTATATATTTTTTCAAAATCAAATAAATGTTTCGTTTGCGTGTCAATAATGGACATTTGAAATGGCTCAGTGTAAACGCTAAAAACGGTGCCAAAATCCCAAATCCCAACACCCTCCTAAGTTTCACGTGGAAGGTAAGTCACATAAAGATCTAACCATTACACTTTATTCGCGAACCGGAACTTTGTGGTCCATATACATGCAAGTGAACATAATTGTAATGATATATAGTTGTCCCTTAACTTAGATGTGAAATTAATTCTTGTTGGAATTGCTTTTTCTGTAAAGTTTGTTGTCCGTGAATTAAGTTGTTCAGAAACATAGTTATCCATGAACTTAGTTATTAGTAAATTTTATGGCAAGCAAACTCATTTGTCTGTAAACTTCGTTGTAATTTAACTTTTTTCCATGGATTTAGTTCAATGTGAAGTTAGATGCTTGTGAACTTACTTATACATGAAAAAGTTGCTCGTAAGCCAGTTTAAAAATAAACTTTGGGAATGACAACGTAATTGCTCGTGAATATACTTTATCAGGTGAGTGAATAGCTACACAATAAAATAACCAGTAAATGAACAAAGAATTAGTTCCTAGATGGTAATAATAGTTAGTTTTGTTGTATTAGTGGTTCGTTGATATTTGTTATTTTCGATTAACCCGGTTCTCCGTAATTTATATTATGATTTTTTTTTATTTAATGTTAGTTTTTGTTTTGAATAATTTCTTCCCCCTCTTAGTTTTAATAGTTTCCATGTACTAGAAGTTGTATCGGTTGAATAAAGCGGATATACTGAAGGAATACAGAGGCATCTGGCGAATTTTAATTCTGTGCTGGCTTATGGCTTATTAACCACAGTAGGCCTCATGAGGACACCACAATATGTAACTAAACAACCATTATATATACTTTCGTTCTGGAATTATTGCTGAACTAAAGTATACACCCAGAATGCATACATCGAGAAGCAAGGTACACCTCTCTGTCTATACATCTAATGCTCGCCTATTACAATTGTATATTTATTGTTATTATAACTAAGTAAACCAAAATTTAGTTTTCCTTATATAAATAATTAACATGAATTATTACATAAATTATTAATCTTAATTATCACATGTCTGAAACAATAAACATTTAAAAAAAAAATGTGTTCTTGCTTATTTTCAAATATTTTTTCATGGTTTTCCCCTAGTACTCGCAGGAATATGTTGTGGCGTTCCCACTACAGGCTACGTTCTTGGGGACAACACCATAATCGCGGAATTTACGCATGTGCAGCTCGGGAAGCCTGGGCTCGATTATTTCTTGCCACCACCGTGGAAAAAAAATTTAAATGATCATATATTTGGAGAATGTTTTCATATATTTTTGTAATAGTGACACAGAAAAGGAAAAATATATTACAGAGAAGATAATAGTTAGGCAAATTTTTATCTATTGGGTCATAGAGGTTATTTGTACTATATGTGTCTTCCGTACGTAAGAATGTAAAAACAGAAGAATTTAAGAAACTTAAAAAGGCGTATTGGCCTTTACAAAGTAAGCTCATATTTACATCCAATTCACTCACACATGTCTGTGTTTGCTTGTCTGTTTGACTGAGACTGGAGGCCAGATGCTGTAAGCTAACCTCATTAAACGTTGCAAGATTAAAGGTGATTATAAGAGCAGTGGGGGAAGGAGGCCGACCCCTGTACAACATTCGCGATGTCGGTTGAAATTAAATGCGCAACCCATACTCCGTAGAGTTTAGCATTCTTTTAAATATTAGTGTATTCAGATATTGACTTGCAAAATGCATCTTCAGGCGACAGATTTGCAATCTGGACACAACGTTTTGGTTACAGTGATTGCGATAGTGTGAAGGAAAAAATAGTTACAGTGATGGGAAAGACAGGGAAGGTACTATATGTTGGAAGGAATGACAAGTAGAGTGTGTGGGGGATATGGGGAGAGTGGAGACATTGATGGTGTTTGTGGATGTAAATATTATTTTACGAAAATAATCCCAGGAATATACAGTGAAATCATGAAACAAAATATGTCTAATTGATCGCGATCTCTTCTATGTAGGTTGTCTAAAGTCTTTTATGAAGACTATCTTTGAAAACCACACCTACTGCCCAGACGACACCGTGTGGGTAACACTTTCACTAATCGTCCCATTACAAGGAACCTTTAATATTAATTCAGCTGATTTGTGAACATTTTCCTTTGTCTCCGAACTGTTGAGATCTTCAACGAAACACTTAGCGACACGCGTCATGCTCAATCAAAACATAATATTAACTTATTATGTTTTATAATATTTCAACTTACTACCCAAGTGAAGAATATATAACAAATATAAAGGAGATTAGTGCTACAACTACTGATCCAACCCTTTCGATCATTCAGCAGTCAATAACAAAGACTGCTTCTAAAACATTCTAATATATATGTATATATAAACAATTAACCATAAGAAGACAAACCGTCGAAAAAATTCTTCCTAATGATCGAACCTCGTTGGTTATTAACACAGGAACACGTCACTACAGGCAAATGATGTACAAACCTCCAGGACGATTCAGTGTATTAACATAATCTTTGTCCATGCTCTCTCTTTCCCCTGCTTGTCATCTTTCTCCGTTGCCTCCAATCTCTGCCATACACTCCTCCCCATTCCTTTTCTCTAAATACACGGTGTTGAACCATTTAATCTGTGGTAATCGCCCACTAGCGTCACCGTTAAGGCATTACATGTGCATTTTCGACTCGGTACGTGAGTTGCATTCTTCTGAGACCTCCTTAACATTAACTTATACCCCCTTCTTCCCCTTTGCCTTCTCTCTCACCAATGGCTTCCCTCTCCCTCTGGCTCCCTTCTCCCTCTGGCTCTCCTCTCCACGTGTTTAAATTCATCAAGGTTGTAAATCTAAATTTATAGCGGGTAATACTCGTCTGTTAGGTAAATCAAGGCCATTAAAGGTCCTGTGTTCTTTCTCAGGTAAGATATATAATTTGTCTCTTTCAACGGTGATGTGGCTTTATGTTGAATTTAACTTGTGGTTGGCTTTTTTGTGATACATAAAGGTTATTGAGATTAGGTTGGTGTATGTAAATTTACATTGTGTCGCACACATTTACAAATACATTTACACACGTATGCACACACGTACACACACACACACACACACACACACACACATGCGAGACCAAAGAGCCAAAGCTCAAACCCCGGCAAGCACAACTGAGTACACATACTAAAGAACCACTAGCAAATATATCGAAACAAGCGACCTCGGATGGCTAAGGTGTAAAACGTTCGATTGTTAGCTAAAGTTTAATATATGGTTTGTTTTATACCACAATGTGTGTGTGTGTGTGTGTCCGTAGACAAACATAACAATTCACATCTGTGACATCTTGGGGGATGAAAAAGATTATTCGAACAATATTTGTCAATCATTGAAGGTAACTGAGTAATAAAAATGTAAAGAGTTTAATTGAATTAACTGTTAATTTAAACCTTTCATTCGCGGCACGGGGCTGAAAATAAATATACATATAATTCAGAATTTAAAATCATTGACTATTTGGTGCAGCAGAATATTAATAGAACATTAGAGTACATGGTTTTGGATTTTGAATATCCTGTAGTTCAAAACGTCATTTAGACCTACATACACGAAGCTTATTTTTTAAGCATATTACACCCATTCAAGGGAAAATAATAAAAAATGTGATATCGCTTTCCCAGAGTCACCTAACAAAAGATATAACCAGAGGCCCTTAAATGCGAAAATATTTCCACAAGAATATAATCTAGAAACATTTTTTACACTGATTCATCTCTAAATCCATCCCTGGTCAACCATGTAAGCTAAGACATTTGCATCAACTAGGGGAAAACCTTGTTCTATGACAAGAGTTTCTAACAAACATTGCTTAGACGTCGAAGTAATCCTTTTAATGTTTCGACTTCGATGAGACCTGGATAAATATTAATTTCAGAGTAGCTAATTTCTAGAAAAAATACTAGGTTACACAATAAAAGTGGGATCACTCGGCTGCCTCAAACAAAAGTTAGTCATACAGATGAATAAGTCTGGTTAGGTTCATATAGGAGCTGCCTTGCAAGGCTCCACAAGTCTTCAAAGGTTTCTTGATTCTTATGTTCTCTACCGTTGTACGTAGATGCAAAATAAAGAGACATTTTAGTTTGTTTCCATTACAGAATCTTAAGAGATTTTTATTGGTATGTAGAGCATCAAGCAAGATGATTTAATATGACGACAGTGAAGCTGATGAAGATGTTAATGTGAAACAGGTAAAAAGCAAAGTTTTAAGATATATTTAATGATTCCCACGTTTTTTGTTTATCCGCGATGATCAATTGTCAAAGCATTTTCAGTTATGTATGTTACTTGCAAAGGTTCCAAAAACTTATGGTTAAATATTTATTTTAATTATAGTTTATGCATTTACATATTGGGAAAATTTTTAACGTTGTTAGACATGCCGGTAACACAGACCTAAAACACTATCCTCGATTGCTTTGATGTGAGATCAAGCCATGTGTGTAATTCATCTGCAAGTCCTTGCTCATTCTTTTCCATTTTCTTTTGATAACTCTCAATTGTCCCATTTTACTATTTTCAGGATTATTATTTTTCGTACATTCTCACTCCCTTTTTTTCTGCATTCAGTGATACCATTTTTATTGGTTCTTTTTCTGATCCTTGTGTTTCTTCACTTCTTCATCCTTCCACTTCGCTGCGTCTTATCGAGGCCGAGATAATGCTCCATCTAAGGTTCAATATTTAATCAACGAGAGTGTCACGTAGACGACAACAGCGATGCCTTATCCGATGTTTTCTTCAATCACTCTTACGAGAGAGCAAGACAGACGCGCTGGCACACGGTTGGCTCCAGCATCATCCAGTAACGAGCATCATTGTCATTTACAATTAAATAAAGTTTATACTTAATGGAAAATATTAATAAGTTAATCAAATAAATGAGCTTCTTGGGGTCAGAGTTTAGATGATCTGATGTAGAAAAACTGTTCTTAGCTTTTAGTTTCATTAGGAAAATCAGTACTATTCTTAATAAACTCTAGTTTAAGTTAAAATAAAAAAGGAGAGAGAGAGAGAGAGAGAGAGAGAGAGAGAGAGAGAGAGAGAGAGAGAGAGAGAGAGAGAGAGAGAGAGAGAGAGAGAGAGAGAGAGAGATAGAGCCGGATAACAGATAACCTGAGAGAGCAAAATGAGTGTCAATAAGAAGACTTGTCTCAGAATGGCAATAAATGGTAATATAAGCGTAGATTTTCAATGTGTGATTTTATCGGTACGTGAGAATGCCTAGGAGACACATGCGCCCGTCAACTGTCTATCTTTTACTTAACCTAACACATATACCAACGCCGAATACCCTTACGCTATAGACAAATTGCAAATGAGAACAAATCAATATCCCGAAAATAATCTGTTTGTCAAATGAAGGTAATCTTTCTTCTGACTGGGATGAAATGAGGAGCAATATATTACGTCAGGTAATATGGGCGATGGTTGCTTCTTCCAGGCACACCGGCCTCACATCACCACGTTCACTGTCTCATCTCCCTCATACCCTCACTCATGGTCCCCTCTGTCTCACACCAGTCACACATGGTCCCCTCTGTCTCACACCAGTCACACATGGTACCCTCTGTCTCACACCAGTCACACATGGTCCCCTCTGTCTCACACCAGTCACACATGGTCCCCTCTGTCTCACACCAGTCACACATGGTCCCCTCTGTCTCACACCAGTCACTCATGGTCCCCTCTGTCTCACACCAGTCATTCATGGTACAACATATTTCACACCACTCACTAATTGTCTCATCTTCCTTACACAAGTAACAAATTATCACCTTTCCTTTCAAAAGAGAGAGAGAGAGAGAGAGAGAGAGAGAGAGAGAGAGAGAGAGAGAGAGAGAGAGAGAGAGAGAGAGAGAGAGAGAGAGAGAGAGAGAGAGAGAGAAAATTAAACCATTGTGGCAAGCCTTCATTTTTGATAAACATTGTGAGTTGAAGAAACTATTGAAGTCTAAAAAATCGGTGAATGCAAACACGGAAAGCCAAACTGGGGGCAAAGAGCAAACATCCCATGTCGGATTCCGACAAACGAGACGGAAACAAGTTCATTAACTGGACACTAAGAACACACGTGTACTACGTTCACGTGCAAAAACATGGGCATTTATAAACGTGGACTCACCTAACCCAATGAGTAGTATTTATCGTAGAGAGCGATGAAGATTAGGGTGAGGTGAATGCTGCCTAACTTCAGCTACTGATTGTTCACTATTCATTCGAGATATGATGCCAGTACTCAACATTCAAATGAATGCAACATCGAGCATACAATTATTTGATGGCTCTCCTTTGATACAAAGGGAATATGACAGAACCGGATGACTCCATATTCCAGGTTGCTCCCCAATCCTAGGTGACTCCCCCACCCTCGGAGGCTCTCCTAGTCCAGGTGACTCCCCCCACTCCAGGTTACTCCCCACCACAGAGGACTTCTCCACCTTAGGTGTCTCCCAAACCATGGAAGGCGGGCAGTGTTAAAATTAAAGAATATTATAAGGATTTTATCTCTTATTAGGATGTACCTGTTTACCTTTACGTCATTACTTCCTCTTTATCTTCCTCTTCCCTTGATGTTGATCTTTATTTCCCCCTCTTCCCCTTCCATATTCTTCTAAGGCCTCTCCTCGCCCACACCCCTTCATTTACATTTCTTCGTCAGCTTACTTCCCCTTCAAATGGTTCTCCATTACTATTTCCTTGCTCCTTCTCTCCTGAGTCTCCATCTCATCCATACTTCTTTCCCTTCCCACGTCCAAAAGTTCCATTTTAACATTGCAAAAGGAAGGCGACTTCTCAGCGTGTGGAAAAGCTACAATAGGATGCAAAAGTAATTCGGCAAAAGCCTCGACTATTTTTGCTGTTGGGATTCTGAGAAGTGGAATATGTGGGGGGCTCCGGCGACCCGATATTTCCAGAGTAACTCGCGATAGTTGGCTGGAGCTGCAGATAGTAGTCTGCCCCCGAGTGGAAAAACAGAAAAAGAAATAAAAGCTACAAGAAACAGAGGATAAATGAGAATGGGGGAAGAGTAATGTGGATGATTATAACTTCAACAGATATGAGGTAAAGATTCATAAATTTTCAAATATTTTTCGATAACATTTAGAACAACAAAAATAAATCTTAATTTGCTGTTGGGATAATTCAAGTAAAGCAACCTAGATAACAGTTTCCTAATTTGATAACTAATCCGCAGAAAGACAGGTAAATAATAATAATAAATTTAAGAATATTAAGTAAAGGAACGGGAGCAGGAAAGACTTGTGGCTCCCGTCAAATACTTAACAATGTCAAAAATAACGTAAGATATTTATCACGTGAAAGAGATAAGCCAGCGTAACTCTACAGTATTTGGAAAGGCTATGGGGACAAGGAGTTGGGATGTGGGGATAAGGAGTTGGAATATGGGGACAATGACTGAAATAGGGGAATAGGGAACTGGGAGAATAAGGTTTGAGATTATAAATGGTGCCCAATTGCTTGAACCATCAGTGATTGAACGCTCACCATATAAAATACTAGCCTTCACTGTACCGACCAGCGCAAGGGGATTAACTAAAAATGTCAAAGATGATCTAGTCTAAACATTACATTATTATTTCTGTAAATAATAGCCAAAATGAAATTATTCACAAATAACAACAGATTCAAACCCAAAGTAGTAAAATGGATTTCCTGTAGAATGTACTAACAACTAGCTTTACAAGTGTAAACTAATACATCTAGATGTGAGTGTGTATGTGTGTATACATTTCCATGCGCGTTTATATAAAATATATAAATCATGTCCTGTATTGTAGTATACATGTCAGCATAAATTTTGCTGTTACATCTGCCAATATTATTCCTCTTTGTACTCTGCAGAAAGTTTGAGCGTATCACTGTTGATACACACATCAAGGATACGTGTCCCAAAAAGGACACTCCGCAGCTTTTCTCCTAAACTTTCAAAAGAACAGATAAACGCAGATGAAAAACTCGTTGATACGTGCTATCATTCCCTTCCAAGAAGGGAATGATGTTATTCACGCCCTGTTTCAATATCACCACTCTGGAGTATCTAATTCCACTGCCCCCTATCTACACCCTCTCATGTTTCACGCTGATAATCTGCACAAAAATAAAACGCCCTAAAAAGAACGCAGCTTTTGATCTATGGCACACGAGGCGCAAACATAATTAAACCCAAAGGGAAGCACATAAAACCCCGATGCCCTAAACTACACAGGGACGCGTTTAATCAACAGTGCATAAGGTAAACCTAAGAGAGAAGGTATACGAACTTTACTGGTGTAGCTGGTATGCTACCTGTAGTGGGGCAGATACTTGTGTCTGTCAATATCACAACACTTGAAATGTTTCTTTGAAGTAGCGAATTCGAACCTTATTGGCCTGGGAATGGTGGAGGCTGCATACACTGTCGGGTGGTAACTGCGCCAGCAGTGGGTAGGATCCCAGGGTTAAGGGGGAGGAGGGGGAGGGGGAAGATGAGGAAATGTAGTGAGAAAAAGGGAGGAAGATTATTGGCGGAATTGAGGAAGCTGTGATTAGAAGTGAGGAGTATGATTGTGAAGATGAGAGTGAGAAATGAGGAAGATAAATGCAGGAAAATGCTGAATGTGAGAATGGCAGACGAATATAACGATTGAGGAAAATTTGATTGAGAAAACGGAATTTTGAGTAGTGAGGAAAATGAGTTTTCGAGCAGTGAGGATTATTAATTTCGAGCACTAAGGAAGATCAGGAATTAAGATAGAGAATAGAGGAAAAATGAGAGTAGGGAATTGAGAGATGAAGTTCATGGAGTAAAAAAAAGATGAAGGTGGGAAAGTGTATAACACGAGTGTGGAGAAGATCATTTGGGTGTAAAAGAAAGGGAAGTAAAGCACAGGAAGAAGTGTAAGTGTAGAAATGATTAGTGAAATGATATTCATAACAATGACCCAGCTAGCAAAAGGATTTTAATGCCTGAACACCTTGTTGTAGTTCCCGTCTTCTTGTTGTCCTTGAAACTGGGGCCCATGTAAAGAATCTTTAGAATTTTAACCATTTACATAACGGTGACTTCTCTCGTCTTGCTTGATTGTCTAATTTGTCCAGAAGTCGGAGAAAAGATCTGCTGCAGACCATGCAAGTAACACGTGCTCAAGATGTGCTTCTAGTTGTGCAACCACTGCTGTAGACCAGACTAACAAGGCACCTTATTTTGCTTAGTTTCTTGACTGCTTCTCTTTATATCATCCTATCTAACTTTCTATCAATCTATCAATTTCTTTCTCTTTTGCTCTCGCATACCATTTTCTGTCTCGTGTACGAATGCTTATAGAAATTCTTTCTCCACAGAAGGGGCCAGTAATATATCGAAGAATCCTACTATTTGTTTTTTATTTCAAAAGTTTGGCCGTAACTCCTCTGCGACTTCACAAAATAAACCTTGAAACAGCTAGCGAATGACACAACTCTCCTTTTAGGGGTAAAAAGAAAAGCTCTTCAGGAAATGAACAGTAACTTCTAGCTGAGATGGGTAGAGTCCATCCCAGCATCTTGGCATTTGAAAATTGCGTACAATTTCCCTCGTTCCTGAGTACTTGGTTGACAGCTGTTTTCTGTGACCGATTGCGGAGAATGATTGTTCAGGCTGTATGATGGTGAGGTGCACTCTGACTACCCACAGCATCAAACTCCTGTTACCAGCCACAGTTCTCCAGGTGTTGCAAGTTTAAGTTTAGATTTTAAATCTCTCTGGTATGTTTTAACTAATGTCAATGATGTTCATGAAAATACTAACCAAGCACACATACTTATTTGATAAGAATAATATTTTACTTTATTAGCATTGAACGTTTTGTGCTAAATTATGATACAATTAAATTAGCAACAGGATAAAGCTAACCCCAACTGTTACCCAGAGTCTTTATATGATCGGTTGATTGGAAATCAGACGTCTATACGTACTAAGCGAACAGCTTACACATGTAAATCAGCCACGAAACTAATAAAGATTGGTTATGGAGTGATATTCAAGAAAATGGCATAACCTGGTTGTATACGAAACTGGACCAGCTGAGGAATCTAACGAACAATAGCTGTATATAACAATAAGACCACCAATATATCAACGGTGCTCAAAGCTCTTATGTACCGGCTAGTCTAACCAGACTGAGTCAAAACTAGAGATCAGTCTCTACCTTGTCAGGCACGACAGAGGTATATACCATTATGTGAGCGAAAATGTGTTTCATATATGGATTTGACTCCCCATCTCTTGAGTATGTAACAATTAGAGAGCAGTAACCAGCATTGGTTAGAACTTGAGTAATGAGAAGTAAATAATTGAAGTAGACATTGCACTTTAGAGGCCCAAGCGCCCTGCCCTATAGTAAACAGACACCGAATTAGCCACTTTCATTGAGAGCCTTCGTTATTGATAACAGTCGCTAATTAGCGACTGTTATGGAGCGATACTGCTTGAGATGCACAGTGCCTGAAGGTTTGAAAGAAGAGCATGGTGCCACTTCTGCCTTGTTTCTGCCGTCCATATGCTTTTATTCTGGCTAATTATAATTCGGTCTCTGTCAACTCGTAACCTCTGAGACTACAAATCTCATTGTTTAATTAAAGCTTCCAACTATAAGTTCCAAAGCAAATTGATCACCCTTTCGTGTTTTATGTATTCCCTGATGGGTTGAAACACGAAAACGTTCGGAATTTTCGTTTTATTTTCTTAGTGGATTACGATTTAATATAAACTAATGCCATTCATTTATGAAATGTAAAAAATAAATAAAAACTATTTATCTACACATAATAACACTGCATATTTTTTAAGCACTAATTACAGTAAAAAGGATTATTTCATCAAAACACACACACACACACACACACACACACACACACACACACACACACACATACACAGACCAGCATGGAGCCCGTACTTAGTCAAGCATAAGACGAAGCTGGAAAAAGTTCAAAGGTATGCCACTAGACTAGTCCCAGAACTAAGAGGCATGAGTTACGAGGAAAGGCTGCGGGAAATGCACCTTACGACACTGAAAGACAGAAGAGTAAAGGGAGACATGATCACAACCTACAAAATCCTCAGGGAAATCGACTGGGTAGACAAGGATAAACTATTCAACACTTGTGGTACGCGAACAAGGGGACACAGGTGGAAACTGAGTACCCAAATGAGCCACAGGGACGTTAGAAAGAACTTTTTCAGTGTTAGAGTAGTTAACAGATGCAATGCATTAGGCAGTGATGTGGTGGAGCTGACTCCATACACAATTTCAAATGTAGATATGATAGAGCCCAGTAGGCTCAGGAATCTGTACATCAGTTGATTGACAGTTGAGAGGTGGGACCAAAGAGCCAGAGCTCAACCCCCGCAAGCACAATTAGGTGAGTACACACACACGTACACACACACATACACATACACACATTTTCAAAACTGAGAAAAGAACGCTCAAAGTGGTGTGTTTTACGGGTGCGCTAATGTTCTGAGCCGGCCATTTAGATCTCTTGATTTAGCCAATATAAAACTGTGAAATAGGTAGCTTGAAGAATGAAATTGTTATAGAACGTAACAAGAGGTTCATTATCAAGCATTGACGACATATTTATTGAGTTAGTGCTGGAAGGTCTCCTAAATCCTTGTTGTTTTGGTGCATTTTAAAGAGTTGATAGTGTGGGTTTTATAGTGTTGGTTGCGTGTACAGTACAGAAATTATATTTAAGTTCACTTTAAAGAAGCTCTATTTGAGTGCATAAATGATTATTCTATTTAAAATAGGGATTTTGATTTTGACCATTTGTTCTGCCACCTACCAATTTATGGTCACATGCGTTTTTTACGAGAATAAAAATCTGTTTAATAAACGGGTTTGTTCAGTTTCAATATTTTCCTATTGAAAGAACTAAATAAAAAACAAAATATTTTTTTTTCCTCAAGAACAAAAGAAAGTAAACAGTATCTAAAAAATAGAAAAAAATACTTTACAAAATAATGGGACTGGAAGACGAGAAACGGGAAGAAAAGAAATAAGAATGAAGGAAATAGGAAGAAAGGAAATATAAATTTAATAGTTTTATTTCAGTTTCACTGTATTCAGTGTTCACTGCTCTCAGCAAGCAGTAAGTCAGGACAGGAACCATGAACTGGTTCCTGTAGATGTAGTCGTCTGTTTAGGCACAGAGGAAACTTAATTTATGGAGTTATCGAGAATCATGCCTCTTAGGCACAAAGGTAATTCGCTTTAGATATCGGATTATCTTATTTTAGGGATTATGGGAATCTTACATTAGG
Source organism: Procambarus clarkii (assembly GCF_040958095.1). NCBI lineage: Eukaryota > Metazoa > Arthropoda > Malacostraca > Decapoda > Cambaridae > Procambarus > Procambarus clarkii. The sequence goes on from NC_091209.1 coordinate 21,708,472, forward strand.
CATAAAGGTAGCTTACTAGAAGTATTTCCTTAGATAAATAGTTATATTTCTTTCGACGTATGTTAATATTTAAATATGTGGTCCCCCTTATTAAGAGATTTAATATTTTTAAGAAACAATTCTCTTACTTTATGCATAAGTAATCATAGGCATGACTCTAGGATTATGTATAGCTTCCTTAAATGTATATTTTGCTCTAGTTACAGACTTAGGTTACTCTAAGCACAACTTTCTATGGGTATTGGCACTGATTACTCAATGCGTTGGGGAATGCCTGTTATCTTAATTCATATAGGGATGCATACAGTCATATGGCACCTCACACTTGAGAAAAGCCGGAAACTTTCAAGAGACACAGTGGTAACCTGTTGAGGTCAGACAGGTATAAAGCCAAAGAATTATGTTCATGGAAATATTACTTTAAAGAAAGGGGTAGACGTCTTTAGGTACTGGACTAGCCTTCTTTATGAATAGGTGAAAGATGATTTTTTATTATCTACGAACAAGGAAATTGTGGTTATCTTAGTTTGTGAATAGTGACTTACTTGAAGCACAGGTCTTTCTTATTTCAGGATTTATTCTCATCAAAATATGTTACTTTGTGTAGTAGGGTATCTTCCTTTAAGCATAGGAGCATTGGAACATAGAATTATCTTACCTTAGGCATAGGGGTATCTTAGCTTAAGTATACGGGGACCATATTTTCTAAATAGAGGTACCGTAATTTAGTCGTTGTGGGTATTGCCATTTAGAAACAATTTTTGCTTAATTTGGGTCTAGAGGTACTGTAATTTAGGCATGAGGGTGCAGTAATTTCCTTTTCATCATATGACTCGGTTCCAGCTTCTTTGATTTCATATAGATCTTCGTTTGGTTACGTCAAATATTCTCAATATTCCAAGATATTTAACTCATTTCATTTTTAGTTGTATGACATTAATAGCACAATTGCAAATAGTGATTTGGTAAAAATAAATGCATTGCATAATTATTTAAATAGATAATTAGATTAATTATAAAATTATTTCTAATTTGGGAAAACTATTATTATCAGTTACACACTCGTGTTCATTTGTTCTCTCTTACACACACACACACACACACACACACACACACACACACACACACACACACACACACACACACACACACACACACACACACAATGGAACTGAACCTCACCACACTGAAGGAAACCTGAAATAGTGCAGATATTATGCCGATTTACTAGATTCCAAGGGAACACTGGTTTGGTAAGAGGGTTGTGAATTTATGGAACCAATTACAGGGTAACATAATAGTCGGAGGATCCCTGATTGCTTCAAGCGTAGGTTAGACATGCATATGAATGACTTTGGGAGGGCATAAACAGGAGCTGCCATGTATGAGGGCAAAAAGGTCGTCTGCAGTTTCCTTGATTAGGTTCTTATGATAATTGACTTTTTTTTGTGACCTTCCTTATCGTGAGCATCGCAGCCTGGTTGGTACACCGACGGCCTTGTGTTTTCCAGGCTTGAGATGAGACCATTGATGATCCAAATTACTGAAAAGATATTACCCACGATAATATAGATTGCAATATAAATATGACGTGCATGAAGATTAAATTATCACCATACTCTATTAAAGTGATTCAAGAAAAGTTAAAATCTCAAACTGGCTACGAGTTTGAAATTTTCGAAAAACCTCATGTACGTAATATGAAGAAAAACAATCATATTTAGTAAACGCCACAGCTTGTATTAGCACAGCTTGAATATAAGGTTTTTGTAGGAGGATATAATACATGCATTATGACCAAACCACACATCAGAAAGTGAAGAAACGACGACGTTTCGGTCCGTCCTGGACCATTATCGAGTCCTGCAATTTGATATGGATTGGACGGACAGAAACATCGTCGTCTCCTCATCTTCTGATATGTGGTTTGGTCATCATATCTTCACCCACGTTATTGTGACTCATCATCTAATACGCACATTTTTCACCTTGCTAGTGAGATACATTTCCATTGGCAGAACGTTAAATTTATCAGAATGTTAATATAAAAAAAAATTGGCAAGAGCACATTTACCACGTTTTTCATTAAAATTAATACCTGCGTGTAATTCAATCTCCATTTGGCCGCGGTTCTAATGCAAGCGATCACAGACCAAAGTGTGTTGTGTTCGCCTCGGTAATGTTCCAGTAACATTCTGATCCCACAACTTTAACTAACACAGCTGAAGTTATCCTGATTATTTTATAATCTGGAGGAAGTTTTACAATTTGTAAAGATTGTTTATATGTTTTACAAATATTTGAAATATTTTTGTGTTTAAGAATGTGCTCTCAATTATTGATGATCTTATCTCCATTTATTTTATTAATTTTTATTACGTGATCTCCCTGATAATCCTAATTACATTATGGATCTAAGTTACAATTATAACTTATAAGTCTTGATACTCCAGGAGCTCCATAAATACTCCATATTTCTTAAGTACTGTGTGGCATACCATGCGAGCTCTCACAGTACGTGTTGGAACAACCATATATACGGAACAGTGTCACTTTCACACCAGCGTTGTTACTTATTTATGCATATTTCCTCTCCCTAATAAAAATATAAATTTATTTAATTTGTGTTTTTTCTATTATTTATTGTTTTATTTACGTCTTTTCATCCATTTTTCCTCTTTTTTTTATATCTTAACCTTATGATTTTAGTTCCCTCTTAATTTCCCTATCATTTTTCTTTCTGTAATAATTTATTCATTCACTGATTTATAAACAAAATATTTTTACCTTTTCCTCTTACTTGGCCTCAAAGTTCCCTTTATTTCCGTCGCATTGGTCGTTTAATTTTTAGAGTTTCCCTTGTCTTTTGCCTCCTCTCCTTACTTTCTCGAAAATTTACCTGCATAACTTTCATACCTTTTTCACGCGTTCCAAGGAAACTTATTTTCATATCCCCGTCCCCATACCAGGCCTCCTCCATCGTCCCCTTCCACATCAACCCCTTCCATCGCACTACCCATCAAGCTCACAACATTTCCAGCCCCCCAAATTCTCACCCATAACCAGCCCCCGCCCCCCAACTTGGTCACATTTTATTTTTAGATACTTTTTTCTCAACTTTAGCACTTTCTCAGACTAATTCCTTTCATCTTTCACTCCAACTTTTATGGAGCCACTTTCGCTATTAGCTGCCGTCGCCAGGCTTTTCTCTCTTCATCTCTTTCTTAACCTCTCCTCCCATCATTCTCTGCCTCCTTGTCTCCTTGTCTCTCTCTCACTCTCTCACTCTGCTTATATATCTCCCGATTTGAGAGTCGTCATCCATACTTCACTATCTCTTTGCCCTCCTTCCTGCCTGTCTTCCTTTCTCCCGCCTAGTCAGTCTGCCTCTTTGCCTTTCTGACAGCCTCTCTAGTATCCTCCCTTACTCTATGATTCCCTATCTACCTCTCTGGTTCCCCTCCCTGCTTCTCTACTTCCTTTAGTTCCTCCTTGTTTTCACCCTTTCCATTCCTTTTTGATTCCCTCTCTGCTCCTGAGACGCTTCATGCCTCTGTCTTCTTCCCTACCTCCTTGTTTCCCTATCTATCCCATTGTCTTCCTGCTTCCCTTCCTGTCCCATTGTCTTCCTGTTTCCCTGCCTTACTCATTCCTTACTCCATGCCTCCGCCCATGCCGTGGGCGGAGGCATCCTCCCTTACTCTATGTAAGGGAGGATGCCTGCCTATGTAAGTATCCTCCCTTACTCTATGATTCCCTATCTACCTCTCTGGTTCCCCTCCCTGCTTCTCTACTTCCTTTAGTTCCTCCTTGTTTTCACCCTTTCCATTCCTTTTTGATTCCCTCTCTGCTCCTGAGACGCTTCATGCCTCTGTCTTCTTCCCTACCTCCTTGTTTCCCTATCTATCCCATTGTCTTCCTGCTTCCCTTCCTGTCCCATTGTCTTCCTGTTTCCCTGCCTTACTCATTCCTTACTCCATGCCTCCGCCCATGCCGTCTTCATAACCTCTGTCATTGCCCTCTTGCCTACCTGCCTCCCTCTTTCCTGTCTTCCTCATTCCTCACATATTCCTTTCCCTCTCTCCCTTGACTTTTTCCACCCAATCCTATCTCTCCCCTTCCCTCCCTACCTATATAAAACAAGATCAAGATAAACATACTTTGACACTACTAAAGTGTGGTATACACTGACAAGCAACTGAGAATATTACTAATATGAAGTATCAGTAATTTTATGATATGATAGAATTCCCATTTTAGACGAAAGCTAAGAAAATCTTTGATGCTCAATAACAACTCCTTCAAACATACAGAAGTTGCCCATTCCAATTTTAATATGCACGAGATAAGAGTATCCAGTAAAATAGAAAGCACAAGGATGGCTTAATAAACTACACAACAGCAACCCTTCTGCATCGAGTAAAATTTATCAGGTGTTGTTGCAAAATACATTTGGTGAACATTGCATACATGCACGAGTGTAGGTTTATATATATATATATATATATATATATATATATATATATATATATATATATATATATTTTCTTGAACCACAATAATGTCTCTAGAACGACAGTAACGTCTTTAGAAACACAATAATATCTCTAGAAACACAATAATGTCTGTAGAACCATAGAACAACAGAATCATATCAAAATAGCTTTTAGGACACGAAAGCTTTTGAGGCACCGTACATGTGAACCCCAGCACAGAAATACCAACTTAAAAAGCTCAAAACAAAAGCGAGTATAATCAGAAACAGGATACGTGATCACGACATACAAAATCTTAAGTGGACAATGACAAATTACATTAGAACGAAATGTGTGGTGTATTCAGCAGCCGAAGAGGACTTGGGTGTAAGAAATACTAAGATACTATCGTAATGAAATGAAACATTTATATTGCCAAAGATTAGTTTGCAACTGGAATGAGATACAGAATATGTAAGGGTTAAAACCATTCATTATCTGAAATTTAGATTTGATAGCAACATGATTAGTCAAATGCCATTGCAAAAGGCGATCGACAGTTGTAAAGATGGTTCCCAAGAGCTGAATACTAGTCCTGCAGGCGCAATACACCCAAGTAAACAACGCTCTCTTGCTCCCTCTCTGGCCACACATGGAGAATTCAGCGCACACAACAGAGGTATCGTCAGGGAGCAATTTACTTTTCATCCCTTTGTTAGCGAGAACTGTGAGACGGGTCTTTGAGATCAGCTATCACACGCTACAAGAAAGCCGCAGGAAGCCATGCATTTTAGATCACCTCTGTGCTCCCTCCTGGAAAGAGGAGAGGGAAGGAAGGAGTAAGAGAGAGAGATCAAGAGAGAGAGAGAGAGGGAGGGTAGAGAGAAAAGGCGACAGAGAGATGCAGAGACAGAGGCGAGGGGGTGAGAGAAAGAGCGAGTGAGCTAGGGAGAGGTTTGGTGCCTAAAGAAACAGCCTTCTCGACACTATATTCCAAACCAATCTCACAATTCCTCGCGCCTTTGTATTGGTCTTAAGGTTTTTCTTCCCAACGCTTGTTCCTGAGGTGGTGTGGGCAGTTGGTGTGGCTGGAGAAGGTGTTGTGCACTTACGTAACTCTGCTTCCGGGGTTGAGCTTCTGTCTGGGGCCTAGGCTTTTGATCTAACTCCTAACCTTCCTCTTGTATATCCAGCAAACCTAAACATCCTTTAATTTCAGCTTTTCAAACGTCTTCAGTGCTGTCTCTTAAGAAATATTTCCTTGCATCTCTTATGTTGTCCTCCAACATCAATACATGTTATACTTTATTGTTTCTACTAATGATAAACAGTTTATGTTTGTTTATCAATTGCTACAAGGATTTTGCAGGTCACGATCATCCAACCTCTTTCCTTGCTAGCTCTGCGATAAAATTTAATTCTTTTCAGTCATTCCTCGTAACACAGACCTCTAAATTGGGGAAACGAATTTGTATAAAATCTCATCTAAAATTCTAACCTTATAATTTTGAATATGAGGGTTCCATGCCATGTCTTCACAGTATACTTTCAGTTGTACATCCACTGTGAGCAATGCTGTAGATACCTCCTTGTCTTGTGTGCAAGTGAGTGAATGAGTGACTGTGTGTGTGTGTGTGTGTGTGTGTGTGTGTGTGTGTGTGTGTGTGTGTGTGTGTGTGTGTGTGTGTGTGTACTCACCTAGTTGTGCTTGCGGAGGTTGAGCTCTGGCTCTTTGGTCCCGCCTTTCAACTGTCAATCAACTAATGTACAGGTTCCTGAGCCTACTGGACTCTATCATATCTACACTTGAAGCTGTGTATGGAGTCAGAATCAACCTGTAGTGAATGAAAGT
>NC_091209.1:21719798-21920228 GCF_040958095.1 Procambarus clarkii
TGAGAAAACTGAGAATAACTATTAAAAGACTGGAATATGAGAGCAAAAAAAAAGAAATATCGTCAGAAAAATGTGAAGAAGACATGAAAGACTAGGAAGCAAGAGAGCTGAGCGAGAGAAGGCGAGAATGTAAAGGTATAGAAAGAAGATTCGATGACAGTAAAGATGAGAGTAACACCTCCCAAGGAATATGACAGGGAAATATGGAAAACGAATTTCTTTGAATTCAGAAACGTCAGAGTCTCCGACAACTTTACATGGATGGATTTTTGAAGATTTTATGATTTACGACGGATTGGGAAAACTTTAGAACTTGTGCAGCTCCTAAATTGGTGAAGAGCAAAGTTCAAACCTCTTTCCTTCCCGCCTCCCAATTGCCTGATAGCTCCTCCCAAGTGTGTCAGAAGCGTTCGCGACAATCTCAGCATCAGCTTCTGTGACCATTTCGGTAGCTTCTAAGATCTCAATAAGATTTTCAATACCCTCTACTACTCTTAGTAGCGTGTTTGACTCCTTTCAGTAGCATCATGACCCTTTTCAGAAGCTCAGTAGCTTCTGCGACCTTTTCATTAGCCTCTCAGACCTTAATAAGACTCTTAATAGCCTCTACGACCCTCTTAGTAGCGTGTTTGATCCATTCAGTAACATCAATAAGACTCGCTCAGTATCTTAGGACGAACTAGTAAAGGGTTATTAGCCTGATGGTAATATTGATAAAATACTAGTTGTAAATGGTGCTAAGATTGCTATTAGAGGGCTCAAGAATTACTAAGACGGGCTCAAATGTTACTGAGAGGATCTTACACAATATCTGGGGGAGGATGGGGATGGGAATACCATATATTCTCCACGATAACTCTTCATACGCCACCAGTCTCCTCTCACATTCCACTATAACTCTTCATCTTCCAAAAGTATCCGGTTATCCTCATCCATTTCTCCTCATCCTCAACTAATACTCTCTCTCACAGTCCCTCATATCACATCATCCGTCACTATAACTCTTCATCTCCTTCTTGGAGATTTTAGTCTCCCTCTCTGAAGTCTTCGTGTAGGTCTAATTAACATTCTCGCAGTTGACTTATGTGAGTAAACTATTACTGTGCATGTCTGTATACCACACACCAGCCACACGATTTTGTGTCGTAAATATTTTTATTGACGAATGAAATTTATTACATTAAAACAATGGAGATATATATGTCAGCAGAGGAAGAAGAGGACGATGCATACAAAATATATATTTATTATTATCATGTATGTATATCAAGCAATCTACAACATATCCTCATACCTATCTTATCACAATGAAAATCACAACAGGTACGACAGATTATCTGGGAAATGTAATTCTTCAATACATTTTAAGTGTGTATTGAAGAGGAATCTTAAATTATTTTCTCAAAATTCTTAAAATAAGTCTTAAGACACCTAAGCCTCTCCGATAACAAAAATTAGGGGATAAAAACCTCATAAAAATTACATCGGCAGAAGGTCTATTGGCCCATACGAGGCAGCTCCAATTTATACCTACCCAAACTCAGTCATATATATGTTTAACCTACGGCTGACGCAATCCAGCGATCCCACTTTTATTACATTACCAAGCAAATTGTCCATAAATCTACACCCCTATTTTCAAACCAATTTATATATCCAGTTTATTCCCAGAACTTTATTAAATCTAAACTTATCCAATTTCTTACCATTGTTTCGTGTTCTATTTTGTGTTTATTTATATAAAACCTCAGTAATGTCTTGTTTGTTATAGGAGACCTTACATTGTTCTGAGGGAAGGGAACTATGAGGGGAAAGCATTAAGCCACTACGACTATATAGCACTTGGAAGGGGTCAGGATAAGGATTTGGAAAGAGACGGAGGGAAGAAATGGTCCCTAACCACTTGGATGGTCGGGAATTGAACGCCGACCTGCATAAACCGAGACCGTCGCTCTACCGTCCAGCCCAAGTGGTTGGGCAAATATCAGCTGCGTCCACTCCTGGTGAATAACGGTAGCCTCAATACATGGTGAATAACAACTATTCTGAGGGAACAAAAGCACTTACGGATGAGAGCTGCAGCGCAGACTTACGCTGAGTGTCATACATCTTGGGCTTTTATGCAGAATTTGCCAACTACTCTAAGTTGTGGGGGATTCTTTCTTAAATAAGGCGACACTTAAATTAGATTGTTCTATAATGTTATCTAAACTAATCTCCTCAAAATCAAATTATATTGTGTAATTGATGATAAATTACACAAAGTAAATTAAGCAAACCTAACCTGATTTGGGTTTAAGAAGATACGTAAATAAGGTCTAACAAAATTCGTAAATGCCTGAGTGAAAGGTATCTGGAATAGGTGAATGTATTTTTGGCTAACATTTATGATATGACGAGGAGTAATGCACATCTGGTCATCCACACCTGCAGGTGTGGATGACTGCTGGAGTGTAGTAGTGCATGTTCATCCTTCATACTAATTATTGTGAAAGATAAAATAAATAGAGGTGATAGTTAAATTACTTTAATAAATAATGTCGTTAACGTTGTTTGATAATATTTACTACATATTTTCTCAGAACTGATTCCTCCCCGGCGTTTAAAAGTGGAAAACGGCGTAGTAATGATAATGTGTGATTTTAGGCAGATATAAATTATGAAATATAAAAACTTGCACTTACTGATAGTTACAATTTGAATTCTTGTAAGTGAAATGTTATCTTCAATATATGTGTGTGAAATTGTTTTATGAAAACAGGAATTAACCCCTTCCCATCTTCCTCAGGTTATGGTGTAGCCGTGACACTCCAGGAGACGACTAGGGCGCCTGCAGCCTCCCCAGCTGGAGAGCATCAATACTGGCACAAGCACCCGCAGGAGTCTGCCTGCAAGACAGTTTTAGCCATGTCTCTCAATACTAGCGACTCTCGAATCACATGGCCAACGGCCTTAGTGCCCACCGCCGGTGACGCAATGATGGACGCTCCTCTGGGCATGTTTACAAGTCACAGAAGGGTGCGAGGGTGAGAACGAGGTTTATGAGCGGTGTAAAAAGTGTAGGAGCCCTCAGAGGTTTACGAGCGGTCCGAGAGTGAGGATGAGAGCATAAGACCCAGGGGGGAGAGGTGCCCGATCAGGCATGATCTACAAAATTGGAACGATGGACCCGAGACTGAGTGTCTGTCCGTCCATCCAGTCCCCCTTTCACGCCTTGGACGTCGTGTGGGCGTGACTAGGGCGTGGGCTACAACAAGAATGAGCCTGGCTTGGGTGGTTTGGGCGGTGGTGGTTAGCGCAGTGGTGAGTGGTGGACAACCTGACCAGGTTCTGAGTCGCCTGGTATCAACCAAATATGGCAAGATACAGGGTTTCATCCGTCACCACGCGAGACACCAACTCCAACCCGTCGAGGTCTTCCTCGGAGTACCTTACGCTTCTCCGCCCATGGGAGATGGTCGCTTCACGCCCACCAGCAGCCCACTGCCCTGGGACGGGGTGAAGCGATGTACCGAGCTCCCGCCCGTCTGCCCGCAATCGTTGGTGAACACAGAAGACGGAGAGCTGCCTCCCGGCCGCGCCTCTCAGCTGGCCTCCTTCAGACTCCTGCTGCAGCATCAGAGCGAGGATTGTCTCTACCTCAACATCTACAGCCCGCATGACGGTAGGCAACCATCATCATTCTAGCCAGGGTTAGATTAATACAGAAGACAAACTGCTCACGTAACTGGGGTTTAGAGACAAGAGTGTAGACCATTTCGGAATATTTTTCACTTCATTTTTTAAATAAGGAGACTAGAGGAAGTGTTTGCCTAGACCCTACTACAATGTTAATTTGGCCCTGAAGTTATCTCTTTTTCTTGCTGTCAACATATCTAATATAAAACTCTATCCATTTGTCTGTTTTTCATTCTGGAACTACATAAAAAATCACAAAGCAGGCACCCTGATCGTATAACATTGTAGTAAACAAAGTTTTAACCCGTCCTTCTAAGGTAAGAACATTAATGTAGTTAGATCACCAGTCAGACTTGGAGTAATAGGCATACGCAAACCAAGAGCGTTAGCACCACCACCATTTTTATCGTCGTCCATTGTTTCCAGCGAATTAGTAGAAAAGAATCTACTAGCGCAGCTGAGAGATTCGGCTGTGGCTCTCGATCCGAATTTCGTCGAAGGAGCCAGCCAGTGTGATACTCTTGCAAGGCTTTTACCCCGACCATCAGCCCCAGATCACAGGCGGGCTCATTAGGATAGTCCCATAATTGATATTATTATCTCAGTGATGCTATCTGAGGAGTTCATACCCTGTCTCCTAAAGGTAAAGTACCTCATGCTGGATATTTTTTATTTGCCATACCCGAATCCGTCCTGGAAACTCTCCTTAATCATGATGCTCAGGCGCATCCGCCAAAGGCACTGGCAGAACAATAAGCCATCACGGTTTGATAAGTCGTGTGTAATAGCAAAAGATTACAAGATTGGAAGAGGTTAATGATTTCATCAAAAGAGATTTTGCCACAGACCTTATGAGCACCACGTCTCTACAGACCCAACGACACTTAGAAAGTTAAAGAGACTTAAAAGGAAACTGATTCTTGCGAAATATAGACGAAGAGGAATTTTTTTAATCCATAATAAATTTAGATTTTTATTTCATTATTACTTTAACCTGTTTCGCTTATTGTTTTGGTATGAAAGTAGAGACATAAGTTTTGTCTGAAACTTGTGCAATTCACCAAGGTGATTTTTTTTTTTAACAGAGTTTAATCTATGTATTATTATTGAACAATCAAGAATTACCAATATCACCAGCTTAAGTCATCCTCTTCTGGGTGGCGTCCTTTCTTCTCTATGGCTTGATAGTCACTGAACCACCTCCACATTGGGTATATTGGTAATAATAATGACACAGTTAACAGTCGTGTTTGGGTTTGCATTTTGTTTCTGCAGAAATCCATTAAACAATATAATTATTTAATAAAACTATATGCACTACCCGATGCCATAATAGTTACTTGGCTGTTTGCACCTTATTATCACTGAATCTTGCATAACCTCATGGTAATGTGACTTTGAGAAGGTATACAAAGTTAAACATATGTAGCGGTTAAAATAGGGTGAAAACAGTTTGATAAAATAAGAATTAAAAAATTATTGGGAGTATATGTGTGGTCGAGAAGTAAAACATTAATTGTAGAAAAAAGTTAAATGAGAAGAATATTATTTACTGTGTCGTGGATAACCATCTGTACACAAAGATAGGCAATTCCTCCAAGAAAACAAAACAAATGAATCAGCTAGAGACATTTGAGCTGCATTATATTCTATACAATATCCAGTCCGACTTTATCCGCCGGGCCTTCTGTGAAACCAATTCCAGCATCAAAGCAGCATTATCCATCAACTTTAAACGGTTGCCACATACTGTGGTCTGTTTAAGCTCCGTTGGCTGTCGGATCAATACCAAATGAGACTGGTTGTACTATTCAGCTAAAGAATATGACATGCATGTCACCAAATGTCGTGTCTCCAATCGAGCAGGCATGAAACCTGATTGAGAGAGCAACTAAGATGTCAGGATTTTATATGGAGAAAATAAAACTCTTATTAAGGGGCAGAACATGAAGACAGAGTGAAGAAACTGCAGCAAACGACTGGGTTTGTCGGGAAACGCCGGCCGACCCAACGAGAGCGAGGCCGTTGTTGCACCAACCAATTTATGTCCCTGTCTCTTGTTATCATCTTAGAGATTTGCTTCAGGTACTTGGTCTTAGCATCCGAGTAAAGACGGTGAAAGCCATTGTGTCAAGCACAGCAACAAGCTATGAGATTCTGAAAAATAGAGGCGGATTGTAGGAGGCCAAACACACAGGCAATAACTTGAAATTCAACAAAGAGGTCGTCTTCCGGAGAGCTCCGTATTCACGCTCCCTCGGAAAGGAGCTGAGAAAATACAAAGATCAAACTATTTCCAACATCTCCCGAAGTTGGTGCTCTGAGAAACGCATACTGAAAATACTTTACAAACTCACTTTACTGGACATTTGTTTTATAATCACCAAGTGCATAAATATATCCATGAAGTGTTCATTCGGTCAGATAATTTTTTTTTCCAATAATATGATATGTATTGAGTAATAGCTGAAAATAACCAACTTATATAATGAGAATATCTAGGAAAATTGTATGAATTTTGTTTACAGTATTTCACATATTTCACATAGATTATTTAATATATATTTCATATAAATTTATTCACATATTTCACATAGATTAGTTTATGTAAATTTGTTCATTATTCCGGTCCTGATTATTTTTGTTAATTTGATAACAAAAAATCCCACATTATTAACTACCGAATACATACTTTTTACCACGGTTGTCTTATGCACAAGAATCGGAGTCATATTTTTTCCTACATAGCAAAATGCAATAATATAACGAATATTATTTTTAAAGTTATTGACCAATATATATATATCTGGCTTCCCATATGAATAACATCCATGAAAGTTTTATAAACAGAGAATTGCACGCTGCAATCATCAATGACTGACTGTGGCAGTCATTGATTGTCGCGGCAGTAACTTTAATGTTATATCAGTAGTGGCTCACTGGTCTTATAGTGTTAATCTGGCATCATATTAAGAGTTTTCAGCCGTACTTTTAATTAAGGCCAGAAGCAAAACCTATCAGTGTGTCACTGTCCCAAAAAAAAATCGAGGTTTTCCTTTTTTTTGTAAAGTCGCGTAGATGCCTCCAAACTCACTCATCCCAGAGCCAGGATGAGTATTTTGTTTCACTATCATTAACGAGTGTTACCATTATAATTATTTATATAAATATCTATATCATTATAATTATTATTTTAATTTTAATCGCAGAGAATAACTTACAATAACGTTTCTAAAAATATATAACCAGTGCACTTGGTTATACTTGGTTGTAACACAAAATTATACTATATGTTTCGGAGGAGTATATCGTACACGCTATCGCAGATATGACTACGGAGGAATATATATACCTTAAATCTTACAAAAATCTTATTACTCATGACAAATTTATTTGGATGATACCTTTGTTCAGTGTTGTTTCCACTGACAAAACTGAGTTCGGTTATACTGAAGGGTGTTTTGAGCGATATCAAGATATACTACAACTACACGGAGTGTGAACAATTTAGATATACAAAAGTCTACACTATTAATATACTACAAAATAACTACTTTAAAAAGATTTACGCAATTCAATAATTCATTAGCACTCAAAGGTACAGGAATTCAATGCTTTCAGAATCTGGTATTCAGGGCTATTACAAGAGGGAAGGAAGGTGAGGACGTGTCATTAAAATTCCATTATGCAAACGAAATTGAAAAAACAAATTCTGCGTCTGTTATTGTTTCCGTTCGTGAGGAGAAAGGCGATATTGTAATTGTTTATTCTACGAGGTTTGGTGAATTTAGCAGCCTGTGTACAATTTGCCTGTTTAGCCTATACCAAAGTTACGTTCGTGTTTTCTCTCTCCTTTGCTGTGTCCCTCCTTCTATCCCCAACCTTCCATACTCTCATATCATATCTGTGAGGATTCGTGCATCGTTTTATCCTGTTATTTATCCCCTGGATGCATCACACACTCCTCACGCAGCTTCCACAATATGCGACATATCTCTCCAAACTTTTGCGAATATTACCGCTATTTCCCGCCTTCTGTCACCAGGCTACAGGAAATAAATTCAAGGCCATACGATCTAAAACAAATGAAAAAGAAAGAAGAGAATTTTTGATGGCGGAAACTATTGTTTTACTTTCACTCTGAAGGATTGCCAGAGTTGTTTATTTGTCTATTTTTTGTATTTCCTTTGTTCGCTGGAAATAAGATCAGGCCGTTGATAACTCGATAACATTGTTAAAACGAAACAGAAAACGAAGTGTGTGTTTTATGAAGCACTGTCAGGATTTTTTTTACTAGGTGGGATACAAGATACAGGGTTACAAGGATGTGTGTATTTAATATTTATGCCTGCAGGATTGAGGTGTTAGCTCTTGGACCCCGCCTTTCCTCGCCTTTCTAAAGAAAGGACTCCCGACATATTTTCTTCCATCATATCTACAGCATATATTTCCCTCTAACAAACATACCTAGGCCCATAACAGATGTCTAACTCTCATGTGCTAGGTGAAGGGATGCATCAGGTGAAAGAAACTGAACCCGAGCTCTTAGGACTACGACCCCGCGGACGCTGTCCACTCGGCCGTCAGGTTCGTGTGTGTGTACTCGCCTATTTGTGCTTGCAGGATCAAGCATTGACTCTTGGATCCCGCCTTTCTAACTATCGGTTGTTTACAGCAATGACTCCTGTCCCATTTCTCTATCATATCTAGTATTAAACTTATGAATAGAGTTTGCTTCCACAACCTGCTCCTTAAGTGCATTCCATTTTCCACTACTCTCACGGTAGTGTGTGTGTGTGTGTGTGTGTGTGTGTGTGTGTGTGTGTGTGTGTGTGTGTGTGTTTGTTATTGACTATGACCGGAAGGGCAGATCAGTGATTCCAGCATTGCAACTTTTTACATTTCATATGTTCTTCAACTAGGAGGTGAAAACCAACAACAAATTTACACAACCAACTGTTTTTAATATTATTGTGCCAATGTTTGTTGTTAACGGACGCGTTTTGCTGAATCTCTTTTTAACATATACGGAGTCAGAAGATAACGAATTCAGATTATTCTTGTTGTTATAGATTCAGCTACTTGGAACAAAAAGTTCCAAGTATGGTGAGCTCGTAAATTCATAATAGTAGGTTCGCCATTATATATAGCATGTAGAATAAGATGAGGTCAGGCGTTACCAATTCTAGGGGACTGCAGGGCAGTCTTGCTCTGCATTCTCACAAGTTAGCAAGAACAATGGGTGTGTTGTGAGCTGGAAGGTCTGAGTGGTCTTGTAAATAGCAGTACGTGCCTATATCTGCAGGCTGACTCTTGATAGTTGGATTCATATTTTGTAAGGCATTGTGTAAGAGGTGACTTTTTCTTACCCATATTTTGAGATCGTTGGAAGCTGACAGTTACGAGTTTTTCATAAAATATTTTGCAGACAAAATATAATGTATTTAGGACTATTAGATCAAATATTTCTTTTAAAAATAACTTTATGTCATTCCAGAGTGTAACTATTAAAATATCCCATTAATTACGAAGGCATTATGTATAATGCTAAATATTTTAAGTTAAATAATGGTCGTACGTGGCACCGTCATATCACATTTGGTTTATTATGTTCATGATGTCATAAATAATAAAAATTGGTTTGGTCATCTTAATAAAACTGTATAATTGTCAAATGTGTTGGGCTGAAATGTCATCGATCTTAATGGAATCCCTTACCAGGTTTATAAGTTAAACTGTAAGTTCATAAAACTGAAGAAAACGGATGAAGATATATTATTGTTCAGGGATGAAGGGGGAATTACCAGAGAAAATGAGCTCCATCACTTACAGCTGCCAATACAGTCTGAAATTCTTCGTCGATGGAGCGTTCCAGGTTACTCCACGATCACTTTAGTAGTAATCTGGGCTACCAGATCACCTCTCAAACTTGTAAGGCCTTAGATCTATCAGCAAACTCCAGGGTGTTTGCTCGATGCAGAGCCAAGCGTGATAACCCGTCATGGGCCTCTTGCTCCAGGAACCCCTTAACATGCAAGATCTAAAGTCTTGTTTTGAAACGCCAGGAAGGGCCGCCATCCATCAAGCCAAAAATCCTAACATAAATCAGGCGAATATTTTCTGAGAATGCCAGTCTTCTCGCCCACACAGCACGACAGCACTTAAGCAGAGTCTCAGAATACGAACTCCCACTCTGATCGAGAGCCTCAGTCTGTTGTTTTGCCGGGCGGGCGGAGCTCGATGGGCAGATTAGTCTCGATCTCGCACTCCTTGGGGGGAAACGCTCTACCTTTTTTTACTTCTGTGTTTTTTTTATTTACGAATGCAGCATGTGCCTCTTCTCTCTCTATTTTACGACTGCTAGTTCAGCTTCCAATCAAATTTGTTTATTTAAGTAATTATATTTTCGAATTCTCTCTGTTAGTCTGTTTCTCTAATTGTTTATATCTGACTGAATGTTTGTATATTTGTCTATCATTCCGACTGTTTGTGTAGATGTCTGCCTGTCTGCCAACTCCCGATGTGGGCTTTGCATGGGCCAATAAGCCTTCTTTAAATCTCATTTACTCTTATGTTCTTATGTTAACTAAAAATGTGATTTTTACTTGCACCAAAAATTTGTTTCACCTGCTGTAACTGACACCTCTGAACGTACCTAGTTACTGGTTCCTCCCAGTACACCACACAGTGTTTCTGACAATGATCTGTCCCATCCACTTGAGCTGGTCGGAACAGCCGACAGCATCGCTTGTTTGCAGGTCAGTGTTCGATTCCCGATGAACCAGTGATCGGTTGCCGCTCATATCAGCGCACATCCTGTCCTCATGTTCCATCCACGCGCAGAATAGTTATACTGGCTTAGCACTCTCGTGATTATTTTCTTTCCCCTTCTAAGAGTGCTAAAATACACAAGAACAGCATGGTGTGGAAGTGTTAAGAGGAATTCTGGCGTCTGCTAAGAAGACATGCAGTTAATACATCTTATAACGATACAATGTGATTGGTGCAGCAGTGATTTGTTATACAGATTCCCGGTGATTAGTGTTGCAGTTATGTGTTATGAACATATATATAATGACTGGGTTACAGTGATATGACATAAAGCTACGATGTGATTGATGCTGCAATGATTACTACAAAAAAATCATAGTGATTTCCATTGTTCCATTGGTTGATAATGTATTATCCAGATCCTCGTTATACTGAATCTTGACGTAAGGCAAAATCTGGGAGATCAAACAATTCTACGCGAATGCACTGCATCTGCGACCATTAAAAGTAACTTTTAACTTTGCGACAAAAACTATTAAAAAGCAACTCATTGATAAACGTCTGCTAAAATAACGAAGAACCCGGGTTCTGTATACTGCAATTGTCTCAAAGGTGACCTTTACTCAGCAGCATATACTGAGTACTTAAGCAGTAACTTAAGCTGGGTACATAATAACTCACATTGCGGCATATCTATCGGGCTGGTTGGATAATCTGACCAGAGATAAGCTCAACCTCGAGACCGGATATTTCTCCAACACATCGGGCTCACATTACGGAACTGTCCTGAGAGACTCCCGGGGTCACTGAGGATGTAAGTGGCGTCACTATAGTTACGTCGGGAGCCTCGATGGCTGTTTATTCCTACTCGGCGACCTGGCGCGTTGCCCCTTGCAAACATACGATCCTATTAGGTTCGTGCAACAACTAGCTTTGCAGCACTTGCAATCGTTATAAAAGAGTACAGCAATATGTTGCTAAGGAATAGTTATGGAAGAGACTGGTGGTGGTTTTGTATTTGATATTCTCTTACTGGATTACTGCTGCGTATTATTCAAGACGAAAGCTAATGAGTTATAACTGGAGAATTTAAGCAAGTTGAGAGTAAATCCGTTGACCCAAGACATAATATTAGACACGTATTTTGTTTACTTTCGATCTTGCAAGCTATAAAGGAACTTTTTCTGTAGAGTAATTCTTAGCATTGCGGGGATTTTATATATTTAATAACGCTGATGTGTGTTATTAGTCATTAATTACGATATCAAAAATTAATAATAATAATAATAGCAGTAGTTGCAACAATAGTATAATTGGTAGTAGTGATAGTACAGCTAGTACTACTACTACCACTAGTACAACTACCAGTAGTAGTATTATTGCTAATAATAACATGAGTAAAATAGAAGTAGTTCTAAAAGCAAAAGTAGTTAGAGCAGAAGTGTTGATGCTACAGAAGTTGTCCCGGTAGAAGAGTCATATGTGGCATACACCGCCAAAACGACTCCCAGTTCAGATCCCAAGGTTCACTCTTTGTTGGTCATCATTGCATTTGTAGCTGATGGTATTCGTTTGATGTCGGCTGCCGGTTACATTTTTGGCGTATCATCAACCTCAACGCCTTTTCTGATTCCAATTCTGTCTTTGTCTTTTTGAATCTCGGTCAGCCAGTCAAATAACTTTATTAAGTTTGTGAGGCAAGATTTGTCTTCCTTGAACCCTGGCTGGTGCGATGTTACACACACGACCTTCTCACTATTTGTTCAATCTTCTGTTTTTAGTTCTATCACATCGCCTTGCGTGATATGCAATGTGATCACGTCGAGATTAAACTATAAACTTTATTAAATGAAGAAAATTATGGAAAGTTAGTACTCTGTAGCCTGTGTTTTTTCTCCACATTTTCCCTTCATATTTACTGTGTTGTGTTCACTCTCCATTGAGTGCTTATTCAATCATTCACGCACTCGCGGTCATTCTCTCTTTCATCTTCTATACTTTCCTCTTGTCTATATTCCCATCCATTTCTCGTTGTTTCTTTTTTATTTGTCATTAATTTAGTTTTTTCATTCACTCTGGCCCAATTCTCTCCTATTCCCCACGTTCTCCTTTTTTGCACACTTTCCCCTTGGCAACACTTTTCCATCAACAATACTCTCCCCTCGGCCACACTCTCCCCTCGGCCACACTCTCCCCTCGGCCACACTCTCCCCTCAACCACACTCTACCCTCGGCCCCACACTCCCTCGACCACACTCTTTCCTCGGGCACGCTGTCCCCTGGGCCACACTCTCCCCTCGGCCACACTCTCCCCTCGACCACACTCTCCCCTCGACCACACTCTCCCCTCGGCCACACTCTCCCCTCGGCCACACTCTCCCCTCGGCCACACTCTCCCCTCGACCACACTCTCCCCTCGGCCACACTCTCCCCTGGACCACACTCTCCCCTCGACTAAACTCTCCCCTCGGCCACACTCTCCCCTCGGCCACACTCTCACCTCGGCCACACTCTCCCCTCGACCACACTCTCCCCTCGACCACACCCTCCCCTCGGCCACACTCTCCCCTCTCTCGGACTCACCCTTATCACTGTTTTATGACCTTCAATACAAATTTACGAAAAAACTTCATAATATACTTATAAATATTGATGCTTAGCAAATTATGACGTATGAGTATTTTAAACTGTTGTATATATAATCACAGCGGCAGTCTCTGTCTGTCAGTGTCTGTAACATCTATATATATCAACAAACCTAAAAATATCGACTTCTAAATCGAGTTCAGTAAATGACTCATTAATTTAGGGCCAGTAACTGAGGACAAAAACTATCTTACTAAACCGGAATCTGAAAAAGTTTTATCCCCGAAAAAATTCAACAAGTATTCCCGATTTCAGATCTCGAAGAAAAAGAAATTCGACTTCACATCATGTCATAATATGACTAACCGGAGGCAGCGATCTGGTGCCATTCATATTCTCTTCGGGACGAAAGATGGATCTTCAAAACTAAAAAAATGAATTTTGTGTACTAACCAAGTTGCATTTGATGATGCAATTGGGGATGAGCAACATCTCTTGGGTTCCGCCTTTCAACTCTTAATCGAGTGTTGTGCGTGTGAGTTGGAACCTCAGCAGCATCAACAATGCCCGTCAGAGGAACGCACAAAAACACGTCTTCTGTAGGTCAGGTGAAGGCCAGGTTGAAGATCACGTGAGGAACGTGCTGAGTAACCTTTATCTGGTTCACAAGCGAGAGGGGATGAAGATTAGATTACGCTCGCGCGGGGCTTGACAGGGCGCGAGGGTGTTGGATGGGTTTCGGCAGGGTGTACAGGTGAGGGTGGCGCTTGACAGGGTGTGAGTTACGCATGGTGTGTGGGTTTGGGTTGGCAGGGTATGTGGGGTGACACCCTTTCCAGCGCAGCCTCTCGCCAACGCTGCCGTCCTTCAGCTCTGCTTCCCTACAGCGCTGTCTTACTTAAGGTCTGCCTCCCTCAAACGATATCTTCCTCCAGCACTACTTTCCTCCAAAATTGCCTCTCTCCAGCACTGCTTTCCTACAGTTCTGCCTGCAACACTGCCTCCCTCCATTCAGTACTGCCTCCTCCCAGTATACACACACACGGCCTAGCATAAAGCGATTTTGGGTCAAGAGTCGGGTTCAATTCCCGGTCGAGGCAGAAACAAACGGGCAGAATGGGTAGGCCTAAGTTAAATGCATTAAGAAATATAGGTTGTAACTACTAACCCACAACTGGTAGCTGAGCGGATAGCGCGCAGGACTCGTAATTATGTAGCCCGGGTTCGATTCCCGGACCAGGCAGAAACAAATGGGCAAAGTTTCTTTCACCCTGATTGTTACCTAGCAGTAAATAGGTACCTGGGAGTTAGACAGCTGTTACGGAGCTGATTCCTGTGTGTGTGGGGGAGAGGGGAATAGTACTTAGTAACAGTTGATTGACAGTTGAGAGGCGGGCCGAAAGAACAGATCTCAACCCCCGCAAGCACAACTAGGTGAATACAACGATTTTTACAACGTCCTAAATAAAATCGGGGATGTGATTTCCGCAGAGTTTACCAAGAGCTATCATGTTACTGGAAAATATGAGCTGAATTCATTTGGGTTAAAGTGATGAAAATACGGAGGAGGGAAGGTGGTTATGATGATATAGATAGTATATACTGTGAAGATAGTTTGTAGTGATGATGTAAGATCAGGGGACAAGGATGTGTATGATGGGAGAAGAGATAGAAAGGGAGAAATAGAGATAGATACAGTGATATAGTAATAGATAGCTAGAGAGAAATATAGATACATAGAACGCGTAAGTATCCACTAGGAAAATGAAACGAAAGTTCCGAACGTTTTCGTGTTTCCTCGATGATCTGTTGAAACACGAAAAGGTTCGGAACTTTCGTTTCATTTTCCTAGTGGATACTTACGCATTATCATATCACGTGTTTTTTGTGATTATTCTGCATACACACAGACACACACACACACACACACACACACACACACATATATATATATATATATATATATATATATATATATATATATATATAGGAAAGACGAAGAATCTTCATATTTGAAGACTCTGCTTCTCCAAGATGGCAGTCACACCCTGCTTGCAAGCAGGGTGTATATATATATATATATATATATATATATATATATATATATATATATATATATATATATATATATATATATATATATTAATAGCTAGAGATAGATATAGATATATAGATAGGGATAGGTAAAGAGAAATAGCGTTCGGGAAGAGGGCGGGAAAGATGGGAGGAGATTGGTGATAAGGAAAGAAAGATGAGAGGTGTGGAGAATAGGAAGTAGGGGAGAGGGGTAAGCTGGGATAGGGGAAAGTGGGAGATGGTAGGGAAGAGGGGAAAGGGGGCAGGGGAAGAGAAGTCAAGGAAAGAGGCGACGAGAGAGGGGGAGGCAAGAGGGGGGAAGGGAATAGGAGTAACAGACTACCCCGAGCACCGTCGGGTATATATGCTGCTATACCTATAATAAACTACACATCCCTCCCCCCCCCCTTTCTCAATTTTTTTTTATTATCATTCCTATTAAAAGGAGAAAAAACTTGGCTAAAAATTGTTCATTAAAAAGAAGTGTACACTGCAAACCCTTTGATGAATAGGAACTGAAAAACACGGGATCATTAGAAGGACAATTAGAGAGATCATTAGCGGATTCTTTTTATGCCAAAAGTCCAGTTTAAGAATTATAAAATCCATAAAATCAGTGCATCGTATATTTGGAAAAGGATTAACAAATATGCACTGTGAATTGTTTAAGTCAATTAGATGAATCATTTAAATGATGACTGAACACGGAGACATAATTTAGCTTACATGCGAAAGATTTATTAAATATTACTAGGAACGGACATTGAATAACCTTGGGAATTATGAGAGTAAATAATTTTTGCAGATGACTTACTAATCCTTACAACTAGACATGAACATTTGAAGTACATGTACATTTTCTTGAGCAAGAAAATTAGCAAATTGAAACTTTATTTAAATAAATATACATTCGGAATTTCGATGATGGGACAACAAAAGTCAGGTAATGTTGAAAAATTATAATATTACTTCAAAATTGATTAGATATTCGAGTTACTTATAATTATTTAAGCTATTATGCTAAAAATAATATTCTAATGAATAGAATGCTAAGATTGAGCTAGAAATTATTACTGTTCAGTTATTATTTTAATTTAACATAATCTTTAATACTCATTAGCTTTCTAATTATGGCTTATAGATATAGACAATAATGAAAATACAAGCATTTAATACTTTTGAAATTTCATTTATCGATTCTTCAAAAAGTTGGAGTCCCAGTTAAAACGGGCAGTGATAGCTAAAAGATTCCGTCATCCAATCTTTTCCAATGATTCCTCTATAATCTCTAATTTACTCTAGTATATTGTGAAGTTTAATTCAAGATTCGTCCCATCAGATAATATGCCGGCATAGTTATAGTCATAGTTAAGCAAACCCTACAGCACTCTGAAGCAACAATCTAGACGTTGCATACCCTATACCTGCAATACAATAAATCAGTAGAAGACAAACTGCCAATCTTTTATCTCTGCTAATACCAAGGAGTTCCAAACAAATGTTAAAGAACTCACCAATTAACATAATGCCTAAACGCATTGATATATAGACTATTGTCTGGTCTCAAGTACCCTTCAAAGAAACCAAAGTAGACGATTACACAGAAAAGAGAGATCATTTGGTATACGCGAAGGTGTTACTGTCTGTCATCATAACACTGTGCAGTCGCAGCTCTTGGATGTAGCTCTACTCACCGTTTAATATTTACCTCTCAGGGCTTCATTGACGGAAGCCCCTGAATAAAATATTTGCGTATTATATCCGACCGAGCACCAACATGAGTTAATACTCATGTGGGTGCTCGGTCACTCACTGTCGGCACTTCATCATCGTGGGTGACTTGAGCCAACAGCAGGAGGCTCTAGCGTCTGATGACTCTATCCACCTCCAGTCATACTTGACGGCTCTGCAGCTAACAGTGTTGTGGAGAAAAGCGAGCTTTTTCTCTTCACTTTCTCTGCAAGATGCAACTTAGAGAGTAAAGCAGCTCTCCTCTAGTGCTGCTTCACCACCCTTTCTCCCTGGGATACGTGAAGCATCCAAAAAGAAAATATAGAAAAATTCCTCGACACAGATGTTACCAAGGCCCAAGAGCCCGGCTGGGCTAAACACATCTTCAAAGGATGTAAATGTTCAATTGCAGCCCACCTTGCAGCCTCCTTGCAAGCCTGCATTGATCACCAAAATTGGCTCTTACCAGGAAGAAGACCACGGTTATAGCTGTCCAGAAAGAGAAAAGCTAGACATCAGTAGACATTTATAGACTAATATCCTTACCTCCATTTATTGTGAAGATTTTCGGAGAGGCAATTGTTGAGAGACGTGAACGTTAGCTAGAGAAGAATTTTTGGCTAACAAGCTATTTTATGAAGGTGAAGAAAAGACCCAATATATATGTAAGTGTATTAAAAAAAAATCGGATGTAAGCTATATCCTTTCTCAAGGTGCTGTATACAATGTTATGAACAAGATCCTAGGAGCCAGCACTCAAATATCTGAGAGATTGCCTCATGTGGCGTTCATCACTACATGTCATTGTGGTTATGCTCCACAGCGACTCGAGAAGGGATGTCGAAGTTTAAGAAGAATGCTCAATTATCCTGATTTTGGGATCAGGATAATTGCACCAGGTAAATACACATAAAAATGCATCAGATATGTGCAGCATTGCATCCGATAAACGTACATGAAAAAGTCTAACTAGACACAAACATAGGTAAAAAACGGCAACTAATATAAACAGTAACAATAATAATATAGTTACTAATAATATACCTAATATATTTGTGACAATAAACAGGACGCAACGAAACATCTATTTACTTCACAAAACATTTAAACTTTGTTATGCATGAACAAAGTCCGGAACAAAAAGTCCTGAGAGAGAGAGAGAGAGAGAGAGAGAGAGAGAGAGAGAGAGAGAGAGAGAGCGAGAGGAGGAAAATCTAAGGAAACAATAACTTAATTCAGAATTCATAAGTGCACACTTTCATAACAAGTGTGTTTTAGCAAAAGAAAAGTTTGAGCTGGCTCCACCAAGCACAAACTCCATTAATTAACTCTATAATGGGTTGGTAAAATTATAAACACTTAGGTATAACTTAAGTCGTGGAAGATGGGAATGAAGAGGGAAGAGTAAATGGTGGTGGAGGAGGAAAGTAGGAGGAGTAGAGGATGAATATTAGGAAGGGAGAAAGTGGAGGAGAATGGAATGAGGAAGAGAAATTAGGGGATGGAGCAGGAGTATGGGAATATTGGAAGGTTGGAAGGAGGAGAATGAGAAGGGAAATAGGTAGGATAAATTAGGAGAGAGAAGAAGGAGATACAAGGAGTACGGTGATGGACCCCGTGGGACCAGACACCAGTCCAGAGAGTACTGAACTATAAAGATTCATACAACCAGGTCATCTCCACAAGTATCTGCATAAATCAATTTTATGTATATATTCGAAGACTTTCAAAAAGAAATTAATATAAGTTTTTTAATAATCAGTAAAGCAAATTCCTTAAGTACTTACTTTTAATCGTTAATTTAAACTAATTAGTATATAACGACCGGCAAGCTCGTTTAACAACCATCTTTAAATGTACAAAATAAAATGGTAACGACTAACGACAACAGCACAGGCTGATAACGATGATGATTGAAGAGAGTTCTATGCATACTCCGGGAGTCTTGTTACTAACAGTCCGTGGGGCTACAAGCCGGCGATCTGCTTCCTCGCCAGGTGTCTCTCACCCACCAGCGCTGATGCCAGAATGGGGGGACAGGGCTGCGTGATCCCGCCTAGTTAACCATTAATTCCCAACGGAATCCTGTCTGGGACTTTGCTAGCTGCAAAGGCCCACACGGCTGGATACAACGGCCTGACAAGCTGGCTGCGACGGCCAGTCTGACTACAATGGCCCAACAATCAAGCTGCAACGGCACAACAGTCTGACTACAAAGGCTAAATAGTCAGGCTACGACGGCCCAACAGTGTGACTACAAATGCCTAACAGTCGAGCTGCAAAGGCCAGACAGTCTGGTCAAACGGCACGACAGTCTGGCAACAACAGCCAGGCAGCAATTACCTCATAGCCAGGCTGCAAAGCCCAACAGTTTGGGTGCAACGGCCTGAGTTGAATTTTATGAATTCGATTGATTAAACAGAACAAGCGAAGAACTGCGAAGATGTCAACAAGAAAAAAAATAATAATAATATAATATGAATATGAATAATGACATTCTTGAAATGGAAGAGACACGTATGACGAAGTTTAACGAAAACTGGACAAAAGAAACAGGTTAAAGCTTTGTAAATAAAAATGTGTCTCTTCATACTTTCTGGATGCTACAAAGACCACAGAAAGGAGGTCTTTCTGTAGGATGCATTGGCCCTGAAGATGGTCATTCTGGATGATGAGGTGTCCATAAAGATGGTCTTTCTAGAGGCTGAGTTGGTCATAAAGATGGTCTTTCTGGAGGAGGATTTGGACATAAAAAAAGTCTTTCTGGATATTGTGTTGGCCATCAAGGTCCCCCTTGGCCACCGTCTGAACTTCCAAAGGATGCATCTCACAACAGCTGCTTAGCTCTCGATAATCTATTTACTGCTAAATGAACAGATTTACCAGGAGAAATTAAACTTGTACAAACGTCTCTCTCCTGCAACGGGATTCGAACCTGGGACCTTCTGGTTGTGAGTCCAAGGCACTGGTTCTACTTGCAGAACGTTTTAAATCTTCCTATTTCACTAACTTTATCTTAAGACGCAAGTCGCTGGCGTCAGTGGCCGTAATACGAAGAACTCAGGTTACAGAATTCTTTCTTGACTATTGACTCCTGCCAGCAAGCCGAGAGCTTTCCCTTCTCATAGTTGTTGGGAAGCCTTACTCACTAGTTTTCCCTAGAACACGACCCACCAATCGGTTAACAACCAGGTACCCAATTACTGGTGATTAGAGGCGAATAGTTAAGGATTGACGCACAGACAATCCTCCTTGGCCAGGGCTTGAACCTGGACACATGACTTGCGAGGCGCGGGGCGAGTGTCTTACCACTGTGCCACTAAATTCGTCTTTGCTTGCTTGTTAAGATAATTTAAAATAATTCGTCTCGTGGAGCACAGGAAGCCTGTGAATATATATATATACGTTAGGCTTATATTGATGTCCTTCCAAGGTCGAACTATTAACCCACCCCAAGATGCACCCCATCAACAGTTACTTATGGATCTGTCTGTCTGTCTGTTTCTGTTTGACCACTAATATGTCTCCCAATAAAAGCTGAGTGAGTCTAGCCCTAGTTTTTGGCCTCCAACTTCCGAAAGATAGACAGATAATATATTCAACTGAAAACTCACACCCCAGAAGTGACTCGAACCCATACTGCCAGAAGCACTCTGCAACTGATGTACAGGATCCCTTAACCACTCAACCATCAGGCTTCCGCGTCTCGACCGTTCAGGCTTGTTCACAGATAATATATTGTATAGATATGTCATAATATATTTTAAAAATATCGAGCCGATGATGTCAAGCCGTTGGGCGTTAGAGTCAGACTTCCGTCCACTACAGCCAGGCCGCCGGCAGCTGCCGCGCCCGCCATTATATCCGTCTGCTCCCACTGAGTGTCCTGTTGCTGTCACACACACAACATCAAGAGGAGAATCCATGTTGTTTTTCCTCAACAATTATCTGTAGAATGATTGTATTCCATACTTATATTGAATAGTATTGTATATTATTTACTCATTCATTTATATGTTTTTTGATATACTGTTCTGTTTTTCCTCAACAATTATCTGTAGAATGATTGTATTCCATACTTTTATTGAATAGTATTGTATGTTATTTACTCATTCATTTATATGATTTTTGAGATACTGTTCTATTATTATACGACACTAAACTTAACACTGATCGCCCAATGAATTAGTTTCTTAAGTCACCGTTCCACCTCTCTGTGCATCCCATCTTTGCGTTTGTTGTATTTTGCTACTTGAAATAATACAGATAATCAGATAATCTGGTTTCGGTAGGTTGGTCCTCTTTCGTGGCAATTCCAAGCTCTTGATTTCAGATGGTCTTGATATTTACACTGACACCTAAACCAAGGTTTATATCCTGGTTTGTAATGGTAGATGCGTTTGAAATTTGTACATTTTTGTATTATTTATGTTTACATTCATATGATACAAAATGCTCAACATATACAAATTGCTACAAACTCATCTGGACTGAGTTATTACAATTAATTTGAATTATTTTACTCACAACAAAAGTTACTCACCAAGAACCCTCCGAAAAAATATATATTAGTTGAAAAAAGAAACTCATGCACACAGCAGCCTTCTCTCTAAATTTCAACAAAAAAATGTATATACACTCATATTTTACAGAGCTTATATAGTCATGCTACACGTTTACAAAAGCATTATCAACACCCACCCAACTGTTACACAGTTTGTCCGCAGCTACCAGTTAAATGGTCCACGAACCATTAACCTAGAGTCTGACAGAAGGGATGATAAGGGTTGCAGGCTTTCGTGTATCTACAGAATTAATCCACCGAGCTCACGCTAATATCATCACGCTTGCACGATTGTATTAGATGCTGAGAGAGAGAGAGAGAGAGAGAGAGAGAGAGAGAGAGAGAGAGAGAGAGAGAGAGAGAGAGAGAGAGAGAGAGAGAGAGAGAGAGAGAGAGAGAGCTCTAGAAGCTATCATATAAATACCAAAATAACAAAAGAAAGCTTGTTATCACCACAGACTGGTTAATAAGCACACACTATATAAATATATAACATGACCCAGTGTTTACTTAGTTTATATCACACAAAACAACAAACATTTCGTGTTAATTTTCCCTCTCACACATTACAGCAAAAAAAAAAGATGAGTCGTTGTTGCTCGTTCAGAGAAAGCTGTAGTGGTAAGTGACAAAAAAATAGATGAAGATTTATGCTTAACAGGAAGACAGCAACAAAAAATAAATATTGGGCACGCATGAGAAATTATATACACAAGGAGTGACCATGTGAGATATGACGCGAGAGGCACGAAAAGCCTTCCTTCCTTCCATTCTTCCTACGTCCCCAGGAAGGAAGGAAGGAAGGAAGGAAGGAAGGAAGGAAAAGCAGCAGAGCCAACATTATTTTTCATCTCCTGGAGGAAGAAGAGGAGAAGGGGTGAAGAATTTCTATACCTCCTTCAACATGACGCTACACAAAACATGCTCTTGAACTTTCCTGGGGGATGGGGTTGAGGCGCATGGGGGTGCTGGGGATTTGCCGTGGGAAGGAATGGGCGTGGGGGATGGGTCTTAGGTTGTGGGTGTTCCGGGGTGGAGTGGAATCCTTCATTAGCTAAAGACGCATTTTCCCTTCACCGGCCCTAAGTGTTAGTTTATATTTGCTATTATTTCTAACTGTTTTTTAATCTATGGCTCAAGTCGCTTCCTTTCCTCGGTTGGTTTGTAGCTTCCTACTTTTTCCTTTCTCATTCTTCCTGTTTTCACTTTTTAGTCAAGTATCTTCCGTGTCTCATACAGTCTCTCACCTCCTTCGTTATCCGTCTCACACCATCTCCCACCGTCACTCAGCCTGTCCTACACTATCTCCCACTGTCACTCATCCTGTCCTACACCGTCTCCCACGTTAATCCTCACACTCACACTGTATCTCACCCACACTGCCTCTCACCATCTCCGATTCCCATCCATTTTTGTCACCTCACTCTTTATGTCTTCCACCATTTCCCACCGTCATTCAGTCTGTCCTACGAGTGGTCAAACGACTTGATAATGGTCCAGAACTGACAGAAACGTCGTCGTTTCTTCACTTTGTTATGTGTGGTTTGGTCATCACCATCTCCGACCCCTCACACTCACAATCTCACACCATCTCCCTTCCTCGTCAAATTATGTTACTTCATCTCCCACTCTCAACCTTCGTGTCCCCCCTCAATCTTCCTCTCTTACGCCGTCTCTCTTCCTCATCCTCAATCTTTTGCGTCTCCTCCCTGAATATCTTGCTGTCGGAAGATTTCCTATTTATGGCCCCAAGGGAACAGTGGCGCCGATCCACAGGTAAGAGTCTGAATGGGAGTAGAAGATAAGGATATTCAGGCTTCTCCCTCGCCCTTCAGAGCCCGTCCTGAATTCACACTGTAAATAGCCCATCAGTGTGGAATAACTGCTTGCACCAACGTTACCTGAATGGCAAATTTGTTCATCGTATTAAAAGTAATATTGCGATCAGAGTGCCTACATACAGTAATATCTCTACTGTGCAAAAATGATAGACTAATTTCAAGTCATTCGATTTCCATTAAATGTGTAAAATTTACGCATAAATAACATTCTATCAGGTCAAGGGAGTATACTTGGAAAGTCACGTGGTACTGTTATTTCATCAATTTGTTGGATATTTCTAGATCGTATTACATATTACGTGTAAAGCTTGAATAATATTCAAGCATCAAGGTTCGAATCCTTGCAGAAGTATTGGAGTTAGTGGCTTATATATATATATATATATATATATATATATATATATATATATATATATATATATATATATATATATATATATATATATATATATATATATATATATTTACTGGAGAAACGAACATAGGAATGTGCCTTAATGCTAAGAGTTAGTACCCTGATAGATACCCGCCGAAACTACGAAAAAATACACCCCGAAACTACGACGTTGGTACAACGTTCGAACAATTTTAACACCTAACCAGCTATAACAACCAATATAGCAAGTTGTAACAACGTTTTAATACGCCATAAACACGTTAAGCCAAGATGTAACACCTTTATTACAAGTTGTAACAAGCGGAAAATAGAGACATTTACAATTTGTGTTTCAAGGGTACAAGTGGAGTGCTGTTGATGCCTATGTGAACCGTGCTCTCAATCACAGCTCTAATTGTAAACAGGTTAATTAGGAACTCGGTAGAGTAAGGCCACGCCTAGTGTGTGTGTTTTTCAAGAGAGCGATATAATCTAAGGGTTGTCATAACGACCTTGTTATAGGTCGTACACCGCAGCGTCGCCTGGGGAAGGGACGACCGGTTACGGATGTAAACAAACCAAACTGAAGCACCACTTATCCCCAGCGGCTTCCTTCCTCAGCTGCTAATATATGTCTCCATCTCCGGCACTCTATTTACCAAGCCAGGAATTATGTCAAGAAGGCTCTCGAGGCAGGAGTCACAAATGCAATAAAAAACAATTCTGTTTACTTTTCAAAACAAAAAAATTCAACCCAGGTTTTCTCTTATGAAAAATTTCATTGGTGTTTTAATACAAATAATTTTCAAGATTTGTTTAGATGTATTGTATTAATCGTACAAAATTGGCAGTTTTCTTGTGAGCTGCAGTCAGTGAGACAAAAAGATTCATACTCAATTTCAAATTGAGTTTAGACGAGAGACGTTTAGCAGCTCTGCGTATGTTCCAGCCTCTGGTGAAGGTGACACAGGGAGGAGTGGAGCAATTGTAGTTGACTTGAGATTTTATGCAATGTTGTTTCAAGGTAGAATAAATGCAGATTAATGTTAGTCTAGTTTCCTCTGTTTTAACATGATAACATTCAAGGTACTGATTAGCAGGATAATCCTAGATTAAGACTAGTGTCGTTCTGGCTAAATTGGAAAACATTTTGTTTAACGGAAAATTGCTTATTAATATGAGATCACACACACACACACTGAACTCAACACAATACACGCTTTTGAATGTATATATGATATGACAAACGTGAGAACCGCGTCATTACATTATACTACAAATGGTTCAAAAGGCTGAGCGTAAGAGCTGAAGCTTGACTCTGTTGGTGCAGATAAAAACTGGAAATGAAAAATATAGCTTTTTCGAAACGTAAACATAAACCCAGTTAACCCAGAACAACAATAGCCTTATAACCTAATATAACCTAATATAGACCTCTCCTGGTTCTAACCAATCCCTAGGTTAGGTTAAATTAGGACTAGGCAATATTAACCTATGCTAAGTGAGGTGGGAGTCAGTTTGTTGGTTCACCCTTTAAAACCTCACACTTATATATTTTCGTTTCTAAGTTCGTTATATGCTAATTTTTTTCATTAGGGAAAGAATTTTTCAATACATATATACGTGAAAACGCGTGCCATTCAACTAACTTTCCATTTAAACTCATACACAAAGTTGCCAATTTTCAGTGGCAACGAAATTCCACCAAGAGACCGCAAAATACAGATACACATCTCTTCGTCCCTTATGAGAAAAATATACGTAGGAATATAAAGAGACACGAGGCTCCGGATAGGAGCAAGGCTGAGCTCACGAGACTTTCGTCAAGGAAAAATGGATGAAACTTTGACAAGTCACCGGCTTTCTCTCCCCGTCGAAGCGACTAGAGAGATGGTGGCCCTCAGATATATTCAAGTAAATTATGCCTGCCAGCCGCCCTCACCCGATGAATAATGCTCACGCTAGTGTCCCCTGGAATTTTCATGAATCACATCACACCTGCCGCCCCTGACACTCGTGAAGCCCTGTGCTCCTGCTAGAATTGTAAACAAACTTTTATAAAGCATTGCTAAAGTCTAATGTTACACGTCTGATATGTGGAAACTAAATAAACCCTGTACATGCTCCTCAGTAACATAGGAAGGGCGTCCATCCTCATAAAAAATACGGGAAGGTTCTTCAGCATTTCAAAATAATACAGGATGGATCTGCAGTATCTCCCAATAATACGACTGAGATTTATGTCATTTCAAAATAACACGGATCTACAGCTTTCCAAAATATGTTTCAATTACTATTTTCAAACTAAACTGAAAGACGGTGCAATAACCTTAAATTTGTTCTCCAGATAAAATATTTCGAAACCCTTGTTTAAATGTGACTTGGGAAGGTTCCCAAACATCTCAATTTAGATATTTATGAAAATTCAGTAAAACCTGAAATATGAAGTATGAGGGTGAAACATTCAACGAGTAAGCGAAGCACTGCTCGAGAAATGTTCGAATGTCATCAGTTGTGAGTCATATCTAAATCGATTTTCATTCATAAACAGGGCGTTTGCCAGCAGGATTAACGAGCATTTGTCCTTAGTTGATGAGCACAGGCTGGTGGTACACGCAGTATGTGACTGAAGCATTTAGAGAGAGGCTCCTCAAACACAGGTCAGAGTGAAGCAGTGTTTAAGAAAAGTTCAAACAGAGTAAGTTGTGAATTATGTGTAAAGTGCTTTTCATTCATTCATAAACCGTTTACAACTATTTTCACATTACAACCCCCCCCCCCAATTGAATACCCCCATATCCTCCTCACCCTTCGCTAGACTGCCGTCTAGATCATCACCTTCATCATCAGTCCCATTAGGTACCAGAAAAAAACTAAATCGTAAGGATATTCCACTTAGAAATCACAGTAGCCTGATATAACTTTGCAAAAATAATTGGTGCAGGACGGGGGATCAAACTTACGTCATGGGTCACCCCATACGCGCGCTTTAACCCACTGGATATATGCTTATACATGCTTATAGCATATCTTGGTCCAGTTGGTTAAGGCGCGCATTTGGGGTGACCCATAACGCTCGTTCGATCTATATTGTGCTCCAGTTATTTTCTTACGATATCATCATATTTATTTATCGAAAATTGGCTAATGGCAACTACAAAAGCTCGCTACAACTAGCACGATTTTTGCCTTTGTTGTGACTTCAACACAGGGAATCGTCTGATGTCGGAGCGATAAAGGTAATAGTTAATTCTAATCTAACAATAACTTTTTTTTTCAAGTGTTCAGAAAACGCGTCCCCACATCCCGGTTAAGGATCCTTGAACTAAAAAATGAACGGCCGGTTAACGAGCAATTGGCCATTGTTTATGAGGACGGACTGTGTCCTAAGTATGTTGTTCCGGTGATGTTGTGTTTTGTTCACTGTTAAAATAACATTTTGCGTTAGAATCGAAGATTAGATTCCTGACCATAATATTTCCGATACAGTTACATACAGTCTAGATATAAAAATTTCATTACATCTCACCCGCAGAGCGACGCTGCCACAGATAAAAAAAAAATACCGCCCGACCCACTACGAGTTGATGTTTTCAGATTTTTAATGAGAATCTAGCGTTCAAGTGAAGAATTTAACAAGTTGAACCATTTCGATATAAAGGCATTTCTTTTTGTTGGGTCGGGCTCTGCTAGCATGCCTGGCACTTTCTTTTCTCTAACATTTCTTAGGGCATTTTGTTTATATTTCTTATGAGGACCCATTGGCATTGCTCACAGAATCTAATACATTTTAATTTTACGAAATTTTACGAGCTTTATAAAAAATATATAAATAAAGGAAATGTTGTTTAGATACAAAATGAGCTCTCTGTTCAACAAATTATTTGCTCTCTCTTATTATTACACATTATAACACAATTTCTGTTTCTGGTTAGTATGTTATATTTTCTGGCTGCTTAATCCCCCAAAGTATTGAAACTGGTTATTATCCCGCGCGAACGTTTCTCTGATCTTTGCCTAAGACAGCTTACGAAAGATGTGTTGAAGGTGTCTGAAAGCTGCCAACTTCTTATCTGATGCTGTGACACAGCCTACAAGTGCAGTTAACACGTCTTCCCTAAGCTGGCTTAGGCAAAAGTCAGAGCAAAGTTAAAGGGAAATAAAAACCACTTTCGAGACTTTGGAGGCATAAGCAATCAGAAAATAAGACATACTTCCCAGCCACACAAAAATCTACAAAGTATAATAAATAAAACGGTAAGATTAAATAATTAATTGTTTCATTGAACATTTTATTAAACACAGTTAGCATAAATAATGACATATTTATTAGTTACATTTTCGATGCCGCATGAAGAAATTTACAATACACACGAATACAGGAATTGATTCAAAAACGGAAAAGTAAAAGAGGAACAGGTACACGCATATGAGTAAAGGAAGGCTACAGGACAATATTCCCACCGCGGGGACGCGAAGGAACCAGCTTCCACCGTACATCAAACCAAATGGAATGAAGACATCATTTAAAACTAGAAGGAATTCAAGAAGACAAAGCATCCAGCCAATTTGGGAATCCTCAGAAGAAATATTCAAGCACATACGAGAGATGAAGACATACAACTACAAAGGAGATGAGAATTAGGAGGGAAGAGAACAGCGATGAGGAATGAACCTAAAAAATGAATTGCTGTCGAGAACAGTTCCCAAGGGACAGACTCGGGATAATGAGACAAACAACTGGTTGCAATCTGACGATGATTAGTTGCAAAAGAGAACTGATGAGAACACCGCTTGTCAGGCGCACAGTGAGTAATCAGACATAAAACTGGTTACAATTTCAAGTGATTAGTTACAAAGAGACTTGTGTTCCACTGGACCCAGCTGGCCAGAATAATGATGTAGACTGCCGTGTGCAGTTTCACCGTGGCTAGTATGAAGTGTTTGTGTGTGGTTATGTGTGAGTGTGAGTGTGTGTGTGTGTGTGTGTGTGTGTGTGTGTGTGTGTGTGTGTGTGTGTGTATTTGTACTCACCTATTTGTGCTTGCGGGGGTTGAGCTTTAGCTCTTTGGTCCCGCTTCTCGACTGTCGATCAACTGGAGTGTGTGTGTGTGTGTGTGTTTACCGGTCAATATATGCACACGTATGTATTCCTGTAAAGCCAGAATCAGCCCCTGGGCCAAGCCTTTTAATTGCAGGTCTTCTATTGCAATGGGTTCTGACTCTCATGCTGTTGTTCATAGCTACGCTTGGTACTGATTCTGAAGATCGTCTCCGTTTCCTACTCTTACTCTGAAAAAGTGGATCTTTACACCATTATGGCTTCATAGCGAATATGTTAAATAATCCTTCATAACCTGGGACTGACAGCTCCTTAAAACTCCAATCCTTCAGAATCATCAGGGCAACTTTTTATCCAATCGACCCAGCCTAACCTAACCAAACCCACCCAACATAACCAACCAATACACAGAAAATGGGGATATTTGTTAGCCGTTACTTTTCATTGTACTTTGCATAATGTACATTGGGGGGGGAAGGGATGACCATAACGTATAAAATGAGACGTATTAATTGAAAGGCCGTCATCACTACAACTACCACCGTTCCTTTCCTGCTCATTACAAATACTGACGCCTTGTTTCTCGCCTCTCCCGGATAATTTCACCTTGACTCATCTCCCTATTAATATTTGGCCAATGACCACACTGTTATTTGACCTCAATGGCATGATATTTGACCTCAATGGCATGACAATGCAGCGATCATATTAAGCTAAGTCTTCCTAGATTCGTATCCCTCCAAATTATTGTTTTGGTTCTTTACTTAAACAAATTCTTTGACAAATTTTCAACAATGCTCTTTTCTTACTTACGTTATTTTATTCCAATTCATGTCATATATAACTGTGGCTCCTTCAAGATATTGTACCGCATAATCATGTACTTCTCTATGTCTTCACAGATAGAAACTTAGTTACAATGTTTAGTCCTGTATACTGTCCTAGAAATGACCTCCCAGGCCACCGGTCAACATTATAAATTTGGGGGGATCTTTCCTCTTCTAACTTCAAGAATTCAGTCATATAGTCTGCTGAATTTTAATATTTTACTGTAATGATCCAATGTTTTAAATACAGTTCAAGTCTTCCTGTTACATGGTAACTGACATATATAAACCTACAAACAGGTTTATATGTAATTTTTTATTATTATATATAATTGTGTTAATTAATATATATATTATCAATTAAGGAAAATATGAGGCATTTTAATACAAAATTGAAAGTTAATTAAAATCCCTGTCCAAAAGATTGACATATAAATTAAAAGAACTGAATTCCGTTTGGTTAAAATACGCCACGAATTCCCTCACTGCATTGTTGGCAATATTTTCTCATTTAGCTTTGCCTTTCCAACACACTAATAAATTTACATTGAGCTGCAGATAAACATATCACTCAGAACAAAATCTTTTGCGCAGGGACTCGTCCACGATGGCTTAATTCAGCAGCATACTGTCATCACACGGATGATATCATATTTTGTAATATAAATATTTGCATATTTTGGACCGGGTGGAGGGAGGAGGGGATGTCCTTCCAGCAGCAGCAGGAGGAGGACGTCGGTGATCACAGGAACGTGTCTGACAATCCACACCACTCAGTAGTCTGATGAACTCTGATCGCTGAAGCATCAGCTCGTGATTCTGAACTGCATCTGATAAAGGCTACTGACTCAAACAAATCTCACATCATCCAAACAACAAACGTGTGTGTGTGTATGTATATACGCGTATGTATGTATCTTGAAGAGCGGAGAAGATATATTATAGCGGGTGGTATACGTTCCTTATAAAATTTATACCAAGTCGAAGAGGCAATAGAAGCGTAATGAGTAATACAATATCATAATGCTGAGAGGAGGATTAGCCAGACTGCCAGAAGCGAGGGAGTGAGCCGCGCCTGCACGAAACTCGATAGAAGGGAGGATGGAACACTATGACAAAGTAGGTACTCCCGTTAACGCAATAGTGCTGGAGGGCTGCCTCCCAAGTAATACCAGCCTCTTGACTCATATATTGCA
Organism: Procambarus clarkii; assembly: GCF_040958095.1. Lineage (NCBI taxonomy): Eukaryota > Metazoa > Arthropoda > Malacostraca > Decapoda > Cambaridae > Procambarus > Procambarus clarkii. The sequence goes on from NC_091209.1 coordinate 21,750,507, forward strand.
TCGCTATATAAGCGCCCCATGAACGACACTTTAACGGTAAACACTGTAAATATATTAGATACATTCTGGGGCTGACATGTTGCAATCATGATCTTGATGTTGGATATATTTTTTTAATTGGGATGTGTCTGGGAATTGCTAAAACAGAAAATAATAAAGAAAACGCTTCAGATGTGTTTGTGTGGACGTTTAAATAATGGATAACAATATATTCTGCAATAGAAACTACAAATATAACAATTATTTTCATTGCACAAGCAACTTATGCTTCATAACATTATCCATGTACAATGACCACTATATTCCTCTCTCTCTTCCTCTCTCTTCCTCTTTCTCTCTGTTGCTCTCTGTACACTCTCACATCTTGAAAGAGAAAATCGGGAGCCACACTAAACCGAAAATAAACCTTTAAGCGCCTCAAAGTCCCGCAACATAAATCAGTCAGTGAAAAACTTAAGTACCTCCCCCTTCCTCCAACCCTTCCCGTCTCTCTATACCCTCCCTCCCCGTCTCTCAGTACCTTCGCTCCCCGTCTCTCTGTACCTTCGCTCCCCGTCTCTCTGTACCCTCTCTCCCCGTCTCTGTCCCCTCCCTCCCCGTCTCTCTATACCCTCCCTTACCGTCTCTCTGTACCCTCCCTCCCCGTCTCTCTGTACCCTCCTACTCCGTCTCTCTGTACCCTCCCTCCCCGTCTTTCTGTACCCTCCCTCCCCGTCTCTCTGTACCCTCCCTTACCGTCTCTCTGTCCCCTCCCTCCCCGTCTCTCTGTACCCCTCCCTTACCGTCTCTCTGTACCCTCCCTCCCTGTCTCTCTGTACCCTCCTACTCCGTCTCTCTGTACCCTCCCTCCCTCCCCGTCTCTCTGTACCCTCCCTCCCCGTCTCTCTGTACCCTCCCTTACCGTCTCTCTGTACTCTCCCTCCCCGTCTCTCTGTACCCTCCCTTCCCGTCTCTCTGTACCCTCCCTTACCGTCTCTCTGTACTCTCCCTCCCCGTCTCTCTGTACCCTCCCTTCCCGTCTCTCTGTACCCTCCCTTCCCGTCTCTCTGTACCCTCCCTTCCCGTCTCTCTGTACCCTCCCTTACCGTCTCTCTGTACTCTCCCTCCCCGTCTCTCTGTACCCTCCCTCCCCGTCTCTCTGTACCCTCCCTTACCGTCTCTCTGTACTCTCCCTCCCCGTCTCTCTGTACCCTCCCTTACCGTCTCTCTGTACTCTCCCTCCCCGTCTCTCTGTACCCTCCCTCCCCGTCTCTCTGTCCCCTCCCTCCCCGTCTCTCTATCCCCTCCCTCCCCGTCTTACTGTTAAAATATTACTGTTAGAAAAGTATTTATGCTGTAAAAGTATTGCTGAGTTTAATAATTATTTGGGCCAAGGTTTTTGTTATATAAAAATATTACAGGAGAAAAAGTATTTGTTACGTGAAAATATAATTGAAGTTAAACAATTATTGAAACCAAAGCATTTCTGAAGTAAAAGTATTACTAGGGCAAAAATGTTAGAGAAAATTATTACTTGAGCAATAGTATTCTGGATATAGAAGCGAATTGCTGTAGCCTAGAGTTATAGTCCAGAAGATGGTCTCATTTGCCTTATATTAGATGATTCCAACATTGAGAGGTATGCAGAAGGCAAGAGGGCGCACAACGTGGCCTGCGGTCGAGCCTTCCCCTCAGAGAACAACACAACTGGAATATTAAAACATTCCCACCGCTGGATCTGAGAGCAAGCGGTAACAGCTCAATGATTTTTTTTAGATATGATCCATAACCAAACATTGTTTTAAAATTTATATGGAATTTATTTGTTGAATTTTTTTATGGTAAAGATATAGTTTAAAATTCAGTCAAGTGGACAAAATGGCGTGTTAGAACGAGCACAAAGAACAAAATATTAATTTATTCATGCCTCGTAATCCTCGAAATTTTAATTTTCATTACAACCTTAATATCATCGACTGTCAAAATAGCTTTTTCTCGGTACAAATCACTTGATTCACAAGTAGGTATTATTTGATTTGTACCCGTTTTCTTCTGAGATTGCGTTGACTATTTAGCACTCTAACAATTTTAAATGATAAATAAAACCATTTATTTTGCACTCTAATTCCTGGCCGTATTACAAAAAAGATACCAGATAATAATCAACGTTACTGCCTAATTAAAGTCAAAACCCCCAAAGCACCCAGCCAGCCATTAACATCTATTAAACGTGACACATAAATGAAAACCAGCAGGTTAGAAGCCGCTATTGTGAGCGAGGCCTGACGAGCCAAACAAATCATGGGATCAGGTCTACAGCTGCCCCCGGCGACAGAGAGGAAGCAGGTGACACGCCGCCCCACCAACCCCTAGCGGCGGCTCCACACTCCTCCAACACCTGGTATAGTCAGGCAAAGTTTGATTGCTTTCAGAGGGTCAGAACGCTATATTTGTTCTGATTTTAGTTGGTGCATTGGAGGGAAGCGGGAGCAGCTGGGAGGGTGTGGAGGGAAGCGGGAGCAGCTGGGAGGGAAGCGGGAGCAGCTGGGAGGGTGAGGAGGGAAGCGGGAGCAGCTGGGAGGGTGTGGAGGGAAGCGGGAGCAGCTGGGAGGGTGTGGAGAGAAGCGGGAGCAGCTGGGAGAGTGTGGAGGGAAGCGGGAGCAGCTTGGAGGGTGTGGAGGGAAGCGGGAGCAGCTGGGAGGGTGTGGAGGGAAGCGGGAGCAGCTGGGAGGGTGTGGAGGGAAGCGGGAGCAGCTGGGAGGGTGTGGAGGGAAGCGGGAGCAGCTGGGAGGGTGTGGAGGGAAGCGGGAGCAGCTGGGAGGGTGTGGAGGGAAGCGGGAGCAGCTGGTTGAGTGTGGAGGGAAGCGGGAGCAGCTTGGAGGGTGTGGAGGGAAGTGGGAGCAGCTGGGAGGGTGTGGAGGGAAGCGGGAGCAGTTGGGAGGGTGTGGAGGGAAGCGGGAGCAGCTGGGAGGGTGTGGAGGGAAGCGGGAGCAGTTGGGAGGGTGTGGAGGGAAGCGGGAGCAGCTGGGAGGGTGTGGAGGGAAGCGGGAGCAGCTGGGAGGGTGTGGAGGGAAGCGGGAGCAGCTGGGAGGGTGTGGAGGGAAGCGGGAGCAGCTGGGAGTGGAGGGAAGACATCACAAACATTTTAGGATGTTTAACCCCAAGTTTAAATATTGTTTTCCTTTACCATTGAACCTATAAAAAGCATTTACAGCGGCTCTCTTATACGGTTAATGAGGCCAGTGCCCTACCCTCCCCTCTGTCAATATTATTGTTTATACGGAAATATTTTATCGTGTTTCCCTTCATCCTTCTCTCTCCCTCCCATTGTCATCCCCTGTCCCCTCTCACTAATCCCTCTCCCCTTACTCTCTTATCCCTCTACCCTCACCCTGACACCCTGTTTGTGTGTCCCTCAAGGGAAATTACACTCACAACCCACTAACCCTAATTGAGCTCATAGTTGTGCACCTCTTCAGATGAACCATGCTCGGCCCTTTTCCCCTCGCTGACACGTTCCGTTCCCCTCGGTGGGACGTTCTCACCCTCTTTCCTTGCTCCTTCTGCAGGTGGTGGGCGGTATCCCGTAATGGTCTACATCCACGGGGAGAACTTCTCCTGGGGCTCCGGCAACCTGTACGACGGAAGCGTCCTGGCTGCCTACGGCCAGGTCACCGTCGTAACTCTCAACTACCGTCTAGGACAACTGGGTAAGTCCCGGGTGAGAGAGAGAGAGAGAGAGAGAGAGAGAGAGAGAGAGAGAGAGAGAGAGAGAGAGAGAGAGAGAGAGAGAGAGAGAGAGAGAGAGAGAGAAAGAGAGAGAGAGAGAGAAAGAGAGAGAGAGAGAGAGAGAGAGAGAGAGAGAGAGAGAGAGAGAGAGAGAGAGAGAGAGAGAGAGAGAGAAAGAGAAAGAGAAAGAGAGAGAGAGAAAGAGAGAGAGAGAGAGAGAGAGAGAGAGAGAGAGAGAGAGAGAGAGAGAGAGAGAGAGAGAGAGAGAGAGAGAGAGAGAGAGAGAGAGAGATGATAAAGATCTGGCATTTCATTAACTGTTTATTCCATCATCTGTAGCTGGTCGCCTCTGTGATCCTGTATCAGTCACATGGGTGCCAGAGAAAAGGCTACACAGGAAGGATTATGCTTGTAGGGAAGTTAGCTGGGAGGAAACTTTCAGGAAGAAGGAAGATAGGAAATTGATTCCCAGGAAGAAAGTTATATGTATATATATACATATAGTTATATGTATATATATATATATATATATATATATATATATATATATATATATATATATATATATATATATATATATATATATACATACATATATAGACATATAATCTTTTTATACGCCTGGTTTTACTGAATGTAACAAAATATTTAATTATAAATAATTGACTGCATGCAGTAATCCGGTTATAGAAGTCGGCTAATAATCCTGGTAATCAAATTAATCTACAACGCCAGGTAAATTGACCGAGTTAATCAAACAGTATGTGACCCGCATCAATTGTTCTCTCTCTCTTTACCACACAAACCCGTCCAACCCAACACTAGCCCACCTAACCTGTAAAAGTTCATAACTATTAGATGGGCACTCTAATGAATCCTAGAAGCAGTCTGTTATTATTATATGAGCAGTCCTAGAAGCGCATTGTATCCAAGCCAGAGCATATGATAACGTGATTGACCACACAACCAACCCTGAGACTTCTTCATGGATTGGGTCTTGGGATCATTGATCCTAGGATCAATTCAGTTTAACCTCAGGGTAAGACTGAACCTTTCCAGCCAATTTTCATGATTTCATGTGCGTCAAATACGAATTTGCTTAACCAGAGACGTTCAAACCTTCGACATCCAATTAACCATTGCAAATTAAAACAAAGATCCACCAAAAACACGGTGATCTTAATTGTAATAGAGCTCCGGAAACTTGACGTTGTGGTCGATGACGTCAAAATTGCAGTTTCAAGCAAGTGTAAAGACAATTTGTTCAGTCCGCTTCTGCACACAGAGTCCAACATTGGCGCTGTTAGACCACAGTTTCCTGATGAAAAATTTCACAGTGATTATAAACATTCTCTTTTCATCACCAAAGAATAATAATAATAGCAATAACTCCTTCTTTGTGTTCGCCATTGCTTTATGATATTTATGGAGGTTCATATACATAATTTATGGCTCTAGAAGGAACATAAAGAAGGTTGTGTAGGGTATAACATGCTCCTTACTAAATTATTTCCCGCGTCTTACGAGTCGCTTGTGGAACATAATAACACTGCGTGGACATCATGGCCCCATTTATTTTATCCGAGTTTGGAAAGGTAACAAGACTTGATCGACTTGAGAATGGTCCAGGACGGACCGAAACGTCATCGTCCCTTCACCTTCTAGTGTGTGGTTTAGTCAACAAAGGTAACAAGGATGGTCTGAGTGAGGAAATGTTCAGGTCGAAACCGCTTATGATGAAACGTACGAGGTCGGTAAACCCTGCAATCTATTTTTTTTTTTTTTTGCGGGGTAGAAAAGAGTGTAGTTTTCACTGACCCGCAGGTCAACGTATACTATTCTGTTACTATTTAAGCTGACGTTATTTCCGTGTACTAAGTCCTATTTTGTGTATTAAGTCCTGTGCCAGTGTACCAACTCCTATTTATGTTTTCCGTGAATGTCATTACTGAGGTTTGGAAAGGGAGAGTTAATAGTAGTTAGAAATCCTTCTGCCAGGAATAAGACTGCTGCTAACAGATGCTAGACACCCTAACAGGAGTTATAAGTGATTACATGAGTAAGTAATTACTTACTCCTGTAATCACTACAGGAGTAGAAGCTGTCTGCTTCTGTACCAACTAGTTAAAGAAAAATAAATATCGTGTACGAGACTGTGTTTACTTTAGTTGTTCAGCACAGCTGATGTCGAGTACCTTCCTCTTATTAAATTATCTCACGCATGTCTTGGCTACTCCCGATGCTAACAAACATGAACCCAACCACAGAAATTTTCCTGTTAGAATTTTAATTAAATTAAATATAGAAACAGTGGCATACAATCTGCATTATACTTCATCGGAAGAAATAATTTGTTGTTAAGAAATCTTTTCTTTTCCCATCTTGGTAATTTTTTTAGAATGTGCGGTACAACAAGGCCTTAAAATATCAGGGGAAACAAACACATGCGTGGCCATAAAACACAGTAATGGCCCAGTCCGGCCCAGATTCTGTCCGTAACGCTGTACTGGGGATCCCGGAGCGAGCATTCATTGATCCGAGACCACTCCTAAATTCTTTCGGGAAAATTTATGCGCCGATGAAAACACGTGCCTTAAAACTATCTCCCATTATTTAAGGTAATTCACCAGTAACCTTAAAATTTGGCGAAGGCAGGGACAACAAAAAGTGGGAGAAGGCGTGAGGTAGTAAACCAGTGATTTGTTAGGTGAGTGAAAGAGCCAAACCACACAACAAACATGGTCTTCTCCCTTCCGGCAGACTATATAGCAAACAGACCTTGATAGACTCAATCTGACAAAGGGAACTATAGCGAAAACTATTTTTTTGTAAGGTCACCTACTGTTAGACTGACAGTCTACCCACCTTCCAAATAGCTGCCCAGCCTGCCTACCTACCTGCCTGCCTGCTGCCTCTGTCTTCCAACACCTTTGCCTGCCTGCTGTTCTTTATTCTTGATCACTTAGCCTGCCTACCTACGGCCTGTATGTTGCCCTGCCTACTTACCTTCCTGATCGCCTGCCTGCTGCCCTCTTTTCTAAATGCCTTCCAGCATGTGTGTTTGCTAGCCAGTCTTCCTACCTGCTGGCCTGCCCATATAGCTGCCTTTCCTCCCCAGGAACTCCTTCAAGACACCTAACTCCCCTCTGCATGTTCTCTCTCAGTAATCGAATTACTTTCCAATACTTTGTCGCTGGATTTCTTCGTGTTTATATTTCCTTCGCCTTTTGTTATGGGAATATTTGCATTACAAAAACTTTTATTATTTCTGAAAGTTGAATTTTTCGCATGCGATAGAGAATAGGCATTCTTGAGTTTCTGCTTGGAAGATGTCACCAACTTTTGAAGAGAAACTCGCCTGAGTTTTGTTCTGGCAAGACTTGGGGGAAGGGGGGTGCCATAAATAATTGATAAACTTAAATTGGTTCTAGCAAGAAAGAACCTTTTTTTTTTTTTATAAAAGTTCATGTTTTTGTGTACACGTAACAAATTCAAGTATATCTTACTTATTGTAGGATTAAATCGAGATGAAGTATTGTAGTTGATGAACTGAACAATTTGAAGGAAAGTATAGTAATCAAATACACACACACAATGAACATTCCATCTCAAAAACATCATACACAAACCCCCCACCACACACACTAACCTCTCGCCACACAAACCACACCAAACACCAAAAAGCCCCAACTCACACCCAAAATCCCAGCCTTAAACCCAAAGCCCCACCACACTCTCAAACTCATTTAAAAAAAAAGTCCAAAACCCCCACACCTTCCAACTATTTGCTCCACTCTCCCTCACACCCACATCTCAAAACTTAACATGCATGAGTTGTGGCAACCACACAAATGTTGCCGGTAAGCCCCGGACTTAGGCCATTGATTGGAAGGCATTAATCTAAATTGGACATGCGACAGGCCTGCCTGCCGCTCCTACTCTGATTTAAACAGCGATTCCGTGTCCTTCCCCGCCAGGTTTCCTCAACACGAGCCCAAATGGGAGCGGGCGAGGAGTGGTGGGCAACCAGGGGCTCATGGACCAGCTGGCGGCACTCTCCTGGGTCAACGAGAACATCGTCCACTTCGGCGGAGACCCTACCAGGGTGACTCTCTTCGGGCACTCCTCCGGTGCCGCCTGCATCAACTACCTGATTGTCTCTCCAGTTGTGGTGCCAGGTCAGTCTAGGACGTTCATCAAGTGATACTCGAAGTCATATCTTATTAACCCGATTTGGCAGATCACTTAGTTTTGGTGCTTATATCGTAGGTGCTGGGTTATTTATTATTATAATATCTATACCCATAACAGAGCATGCCTGTCTCTCTGCCCAGAGGTGGGAATGGGGCATATTTAACAACATATGTTTACAAGAAAGACTGCTACCAAAATATACTAATATATATATATATATATATATATATATATATATATATATATATATATATTTATATGTATATGCACATAATCAGGTTAACCATACCACGCGCAGCTGAGTCGCAGACAGGAGAGCGGATGATTTCAATATAATCTAAAAGTCAATGAGGCCATAAAGTGAATAGCCCTTCTGATAAAATCCTGCAGAGTCATGGGCCGGAGGGCTGAGATCAGCCAGCCATGCAAATTTCCTTTACTATATCTTGTCGTTCACCTAAGAAAAATATTTGTTTATAACTCAAAAATGGGTTACATATTTTTTTCTGTAATAAGTGAATTATTGCTAAATTCAGTGTTTAAGTTTAAATTTCGTGTAAATCAGTTATTCATGCATGAATTTCAGCAAATATGAATAAAGCATTTTATATTAGCATGAGTTAAGCCACACGCAGTGCAAACCATGCAACTCATATTTATCTGCTTCTGCTTTCTTGCATATACACTTATATACAGCGTAAACTTGGAGAGCAAGTCGGAGAGTCACTGAAGTACGTAGGTACTACGAGTCACGACGTGTACCTGTTGCAGACTTATCAACCTCCAAAAAAAGAAATTCCCTACATAGGGAGCATTAATGGGTGTGAGCAGAGCATACTCGCTGGGTATTGTTGCTGTTTCGAGCAAAACCGCTACAATATGCATTTCACTGTCTTCAACATCTTTAGATCAGAGAGAAAGTGAACAAATTTTATTGATTGATGAAGATTAAGCCACCCAAGAGTTGGCACGGGCATGAATAGCTCGTAAGAACAAAATTCAGGCGGTGGTGTTCTCAACGTGGTATGGCCATTGGCACAAAATTCTATGTTGTTTCAGATTTAGCTACTCAGAACGAAGTGTCCATGTAGCACAGGCTATAGTGAGCCCCCCTCCCCCCCCCCGTAACAAAATTCAATGATGTGACAGTATATATATTCTATGCAATATTAGGTGAGGTGCTACCCAGTCGAAAGGACTGAGCAATATTTTCCTTAATTCTCGTTGGTCCGTTGAGGCAGTTGGTATTAAAACTTACCTAACTCTAAGCTGGCTGATGATAATGGGATGAGAATGCTTAATTTGTAAAACTTTGGCTATGTCTAATTTCCTACAGTACTTGTACCTATTGATTGTTTCAATGCTGCTGGTCAGGATATCGTTGGTGATGATCAGCTTGTGTTTATAAATTGTAAATTCTTTGATAGATCCTTGTATTTTGTATGTATTTAACAGTGCCTTGAAAAGAGATATTGCTGTCTTGCCTATATATTGAGATCGTTTAGACTGACAGTCACCCAAGTGAACATGTATCGGCATTTATGACAATTGTCTCCTTCAACTCCTTTCCTTAGGTGTATGGCGAAGTCTTTACGTGCCAGTTAGTAGGGCTATTTAATTATTGTCGTACATGATGAACTGTGTCTTCTGCTTAGTGCTGGTGTCACGTTTCTGTTCACTTTGTCTTTCAAGGCTCTTTCCGCCGCCTTTTGCGCCACAGGTGAGAAAGATTTTATAGTGTTAGCCTCTTTATTAGTGGGAGATGGCGCTTCACCTTCCCTTTATGACCACTTCCACACAACCGTTATTGACTACGACCTTCATAACTGATTTCCTTGCCAGCCTGCTTCCAGCTGGAACTGTAACAGCACGATTAAACATATACGTATAAAAAGAAGTTCGTTTGTACTGGTCAGGGCACTTAATACTATTCGAGATTGTTACATTCACGAAAGGCAAGTTGCTTTCACTCTCTCGTAAGTGAAATTCAGCACCGACTTTCTACATTAGCAGAGGCATCAGTATCTTGTTTGTTGTGATCAGGTTAAGGTTCTCAAGTGTTGTGAAATTTAGAACTTTTCGTCATTCTTCTAGAACATAAATCTCTAAATGATGATAACATTCGTGTGTGTCGATGTGTGTGCAGCTACACAAATAGGCACTGAGATTGTTAAACGGATGTAATAAAAATAAATTATCTTATCCCTCACTGTTATATGAAGTGACAGACAATAATATATAGCCACACATGATTAGCACTTTCATATGATCAATACTTATTAATTTTAATTCACTCCCAATTGTCTTTGGTTCAGGACTATTCCACCGGGCGGTGTTGATGTCAGGATCAGCGCTGAGTCCATGGGCGGAGGTGCAGGACGCTCTCTCCGTCACGGCCCGTCTGGCAAAACACCTCAACTGCTCCCTCCCCACCAACCTCAGCGATCGACACCCAGAAACCATGGCGTGTCTTCGTAACGTGTCGGCCCAGCGGCTGGCCACAGTTAGCCTGCCCGAGTACAAGTTTACCTCTATGTTTGGTCCCAGCGTCGATGGGGTGGTTGTGCCTGAGGACTTCAAGACACGGCTCAGCAGGGTAAGTAAAAATGGATTGAGATTTATTTCTACGGTTTAAGGTTGGAAGTGAAAGAGAACTTAATATATATTCCATTCCGCGTTTCCCTCTTGAATCAAATACAAATACATTGGATTGTAAAGCATATAGCAAAGAGAGAACAAGAAAAATCACAGTAAGTGTGGAAGGAAAGAGATAAAGTCAATAGGAGCAACCAGGACTGCAAAACTCAACCCGGATCAAACACAAGAAAGAGTGGAAAGCTAACAAACCAGCAGTGTGTGACACAGGATAACAAGAGAAAGTTGGAGGAAGATCCCGGTAAAAGCACGAGAAAAGGGAAGGTCGTCCGCTAGCTGTATTGAATTAAGGGGAAAAGAGAGCCGAGAGCAAGGCGTCCCGGAGCGGAGTTCTCTCCAGAGATCTTGTTTCAGCAAATAAGTCTCTGCAGACCTATCGAACCAGTGCTGTTAGCCGTTGTTTTGTGAGCGAATGCTGCAAGACACAATACTCACAATGTAGGGATGGGGAAGTTTGTGTGACGGGCTATGTAGGTATGAGCCCCTGTGTGTGTGTGTACTCACCTAATTGTGCTTGCGGGGGTTGAGCTCTGGCTCTTTGGTCCCGCCTCTCAACCGTCAATCAACAGGTGTACAGGTTCCTGAGCCTATTGGGCTCTATCATATCTACACTTGAAACTGTGTATGGAGTCAGCCTCTACCACATCACTTCCTAATGCATTCCATTTGTCAACCACTCTGACACTAAAAAAGTTCTTTCTAATATCTCTATGGCTCATTTGGGCACTCAGTTTCCACCTGTGTCCTCTAGTGCGTGTGCCCCTTGTGTTAAATAGCCTGTCTTTATCTACGCTATCAATTCCCTTGAGACTTTTGAATGTGGTGATCATGTCCCCTCTTCCTCTTCTGTGTGTGTGTGTGTGTGTGTGTGTGTGTGTGTGTGTGTGTGTGTGTGTGTGTGTGTGTGTGTGTGTGTGTGTGTGCTCATATATCAGTACTTATCTATCAGTGACTGCGGGGTGGTGAGGTCTAGCTCCCTATGGGGCATAGGGAGCTTATTCTCTTGTTGTAACTGTTGCGATATAGCTTAACTATTCTGAAGCTGAAATTCTTTATCGTGTCGTGTCTTAAAGTGGTGGATGGAAGTGGACTCCAAAACCTTATCCTCCTAGTACATTCCATAAGTTTAGTGAAATTTTCTAAAACGTTCTAACAAGTTTAATGAAAGTTTCTAAAATGCTCGAACAAATTTAGTGAAATTTATTTTTAGAATTGGAATTTATTATTTAGAATTTTAGAATATAGAATTTCCAAACAGGTTTTGTGAGTTACAGCTCATAGCGTCTACTGATTTTCTCACTACTTCAACAATTACACAAACTGCTCACCCTTCCAAATACTAATTCTACTTCTTGTGTAACAATAAAAGTAGTGCTACAACCACTTGTAAAATTATTTTTTGTTTCAATGATACGTAACAAAAATAACAACACAAATAATAGTAATTTAAAGCACATACTGCTCCGTTACGAACTTTGTTAACCATAAGAAAACATCTCGGCTACCCACTTCCAGGCCGCAGCGCACGTCATTTCCCCGATAATAATGGCATTAATTCCGTAAACCAAACATGAACCTTGAGAAGCGGGCGGTCGAAGCCATGCGAATCCTGTGAGAGGAGGTAACCAAGGTGGAATAGTAATGATAATTTACTTCATTTAAGTTCACGTACCATTCATAATGCTTCCTGATTATTCATACAGACTTACTGACCGGAAAAGCTGGGGGCTAAGTTTCCTTACTGCCCACCCGCCTACTCTCTGGCTAGGGGAATTTCGACCTTATACACAGCAGAATGGATGTTGTTGCTTTGTTCCTAACCTCATCCTTACGCCCACTCACTGAATTAATTTTCCTGAACACTGCTGACAATCCTCACGATCTAATTATCAACGGCGAATGTTTGTAAATGTATAATGAACACTGGAATTTCATGCTGGTTTACCTACTTGGAAAAATAAACAGATGACTATATTAATAACAGTGGATTATATTAATGACAGTGGATTATATTATTAGCTGCTGATTATATTGATGACAGTGGATTATATTAATGACATTGAGTTATACTGATGGCAGTGGATTATGCAGAGGACTGTGGATTATATTAATAATAGTTGATTATATAGATGGCAGTGGATTATAATAATGGCAGTAGATTATTTTAATGACAGTGGATTATATTAATGACTGGATTATATAGATGGCAGTGGATTAAAATAATGGAAGTGTATTGTATTATGAGTAGGAGATTATATTAATGACAGTGGATTATATTAACGACAGTGGATTATATTAATGAACGTGGATTATAATAAAGACAGTGAATTTTAATCATGGTAGTGAGCATATGCTCTTGCCTATGCATAGTTGAGTGTGCTTGAAAGCACTTCTCACCAGGTCACTGAACGTCTCCCTGAACCATCCACCGTTGATGAGAACCTAATCAAGCACTAGTTTGAAGAAGATTGTAATTTTTTCTTCCTCACCTCACACACAAGAGCGCCACATAAAGTATGCAAATGATGTACAATGTCATGCATAAGTTTAATGTTCAGCGCTCGAGGTTTGATTAAGGCGATACATACATTATTCTCTCTCTCTCCCTTAATCTGATTAAGATAAGAATTGTGATCAGCGGGAGACGAGTGATCGTTGCATAAACAATAGTATTAGAAAATAGCAAGGAATTCAACAACGTCATTTGGTCAAGAGTTTGAGGTAAGAGAAGACACGGGTCAAAGTCTTCACCTCCCCATACCTCATAACAAGCCTGATATTCACAAGTCAATATTGTTCATCAATTTCGACTGATGAAATTGAATGTTTACACACAGAAATCACAAAAGCGTGATGCATCAAGTGAACAAATCCGCAAGGGCCGTGACGAGGATTCGAACCTACGTCCGAGAGGATCCCATACGCTGCCTTAATCGACTGAGCTTTCGATTTCGACATGGAAAAGAATTGCAACCGGAAGTTCTACTGACCTTACTTTGAACAACATCCACTATTTATTTTGACCTTTAAAACTGTCCTCAGAGCCATATTGTACCAGCTGAGTGACGAACGGTCTTCCTCTCTGAATATCTCCTCTTGTATGTGCGTGCGAACGTTGTACTCTCTCCCTCCCACCATCCTTACCTCACCATACCCACTATCCCTTCCAGGTGCTGGAGGGAAGACAGATGAGCGTCCTCTTCGGTGTGACGGAAGCGGATGGCTATCCTGAACTCAACAGCAAGCAGGCTACCGACGGCTTGGACGTGCAGGAGCGTAACCGCTTGCTCAGGACCTACGTCAGGAACATCTATCACCACCACCTGCAAGAGATCTACCTGGCCATCACCAAGGAGTACACGGACTGGGGCAACCCGGCGCAGCATCCCGTGCAGGTCTGTGTCGTGTTATGTTGTTGTTATTGTTGTTATATATTCAGCTACTCGGAACAAACAGTTCCAAGTAGCACAGGCTATGGTGAGCCCGTAGTGGATTTATCTGGCACAGGAGCGGGACTGTAACTTTGTGTTTGTAGCAGCATCACTACTATTTATGTCCCGCCCGGGATTCGAACCCGGAATTATCGATTGTGAGTCGAAATCGAACTCGACTGTACTACCAAGCGTTTGTAGCAATACTGGAGAATAACATAAATTTCCTTGAACGAAAACAGGGAAGGGTGAGAAAGTCAGTCCCAGGAATTAGAACCTCTCGTATTAAGTGAGATTACTAAAGATTAATTTACATTCGCCAAAACGACGTAGAGGAAAAGATGAAAAGAATTGAATATATAAATGAATGAAGTTGTACAACAAAGAGGATAGTATCAAGGATTTAAATAATTATTCCATAAATAGAACAAGAAACAATACAAATAGGGATAGCTGGATGGTTTTAAGCAAAGGTTAAACTTATATACCTAAATTACTTTTGGTGCAAATAAATAGTAGTCTACATGGCCCAATAGGCTGGCTGAAGTTCTCTTTATTCTTCTTATACCCCTATTATTATTCCATTATACCCCAGGGTAATGGACCCCAGGGAAGTGTACCCCAGAGTAGTGTACCCCAGGGTAGTGTACCCCAGGGTAGTGTACCTCAGGGTAGTGTACCTCAGGGTAGTGAACCCCAGGGTAGTGAACCCCAGGGGAGTGTACCTCATGGTTAGTAATTTCCGGTGTAGAATTCCTAACATTCGGTGTTCTACTATTCGACCAATCTCTTCACTCGATTTGTCACTACTTAAAATATTTAACTATTTTATTAACCCAGAAAGCCATGACCCTCAGCAACCCACCTAACGTATCAGGGTTGCTACATTGATAAAAAATATTACACGCCATAATTTTTTTATTACGTCGAATTTTTAACGAATTGGTCGATTTCGTAAAGTATGGGACGCATTTGGGGAGAAGACGGGTTTCATACGGGTCCACACCCCGCGTCACAATGCATCCAACTCCTGCAGCTTCCTAGAAATGACCAGTCAATTATTATTGGTTCCGAGGCTAAACGTTCACGTGCCGAGATAAACGCTTTGAAGATAACAAGCTGAAGGACGTCATTGAGACGTTGTTGGAGTAGCAGTTAAAAGGCATTTATAAGTCTGGTACAATAAGCTTGAGGGACAAGTGCAGTAGGTGTAATGATGTGAAAAGTGACTGGTTGGCTCAACGGAGGAATCATTTCTTGCTGGTCATATTTCGATCTCCGATGGTCCAAGTTGTTAGAACCCCCCCCCCCCCCCTACCCATGCCTTATGTCCTTTTACAGTTCCTTGTCCTCATATCACTTTCAATAACTGTGTAGTTATACTGGCTTAGCGCTTTCTCCTCATGATTACCTTACTGTTTATTTACTTAAACTGAAGCATTAAATATCAATCGTGACTAATTTTAAAATTATATAATCAGTTTGTATAATGTTTTTTGCTCATCTGTATACATATAAGCAAATTTTTACATGGAGCGATGAAATACGAATTTGCATTGGTTCTTATCATCATGCGTTAATTGCATAATTACTAATTTGCTGAGTTGAATCACGAAAGAAAAAATATTTTATTAGCTCTAAACATGTTGACCGCCGGAGATAAAATATCATGGCGCCACATTTGCCTCCAGCCAAATTATTCCCATGTAAACTGCATCAACACAATTATACTCAAGCTAAAATTATATTCTGTCTCTAATTTGATATTAAAGTGATTAAGTGCACAGAGCGGCTTTCTAATATCACAATATAAGTGGAGGCATGAAAGGCTCTCTCATATTCGCTGTATATAACCCTCCTAATTGTGTTTTTTATCGTTATATTCAATCGAGAGAATTATTTCCGAGCCACTGATAGTGATCCAGATGTATAATAATATTCTGAAAGGTTATTTATTAGTTAATATTCTTTATAATGTATTTTAGGTAGTGTTATAAATTGTATATATACAGCGCTCAGATGAGACAAACTTAGCATATTACTAACAATACATTTGAAATAATTAAAAAAAAATTACTGCTATTAGGCTAAAAAATTTACCTATTTTTATAAATGAAATATTTTTCTGTCTTGTAGAACTTAATTAACGAGAGAATGACTTAATTAACTACGTATAATTAAAAACATTAAAGAGTATATCATACATAAAAATATATCGTTTGAATATTCACTGGGAACTGGATAGATCATTATATTTAGTAAATAAAACTCTATACTAAGTATTTTTTTAGAACATTTTAGTCGACTTCTGCTAAATTTCTTCCCTGTACACTCGTATATGTTTTATGTAAACTTTTCATCAAACATTAATTGTATTAGCGAGAAGTATATTAATGCAGATTTACCTCATTACTACGGCCACCCAGGAGTGTTCTTTAAACAAGATTATGAGTCTGCTAACTGGAGTCTACTAATCCCTAACTAATACAGCAAATGTTCTGCATACAATTTACTTACGTAAACAGACTCAATTAATTTAATTTATACATGATAATAGAACAAGGTCATATAAGTCAAGGCGATTAGTGAAAAGATATGCTATTTTTGAGAGGAAGATACACGGTAAAGACATGAGATTGGTGATTGGATCACACATGTTAGAGACGTAATTTTGGCGAGACAACAATAAGAACTGAATGTATGAGTTTGGCGAGAGGAAAATACCCAATTAAGACATGAATTCCGAGAGAGGATGATGCTCATCAAAGACATGATTTTTGGTTGGGGGATAATATGGGACTCTGCATGTTGATACAGGTACGAGACTTGACGGTGGAGGCGCTGAGTGACGGAGGGTACCTAGCGCCTCTTGCTAAGTTTGGGGAGACGATCAGTGGACGGGCAGACGCCTACATGTACGTCTTCAACCACCACGAGAAAGACCGCCAGGTTGGTATCGACTTGAATACAGCTTGGATAGATTTAGATGACGTAAAGAATGATGTACTGTGAAAGTGGAATTGCCGATTAATATTTGTTGATGATGCAATATTGTATTGTTTGTCGCTTATCTGAGACGACAAAGGTTAACTTTTTCATCCTTGGGTTCCCACAATGCAATTTCATTAGCATCATAATTATTAAAACACAGTATACCTCGTACATTCTTCGAGTAGCATATTGAACATCTCATCAGTTATAACATTCACTTTGTTCTCCTCGGTGTTCAGCGGTTGGGCAGTGTGTTCGGATCAGAGGTGCCACTGGTGTTCGGAGCACCATTCATGGACAGCCCGGGCCACTGGACCACCAACTTTACCAGACCCGACGCCCTCGTCTCCGAACTCATCATGAGGTACTGGACCAACTTTGCCAAATCTGGGTAAGTTGCTCGCCCATGACATAACGTGTCTTGCATGCAAAGTTTACCTTAAACGGTAAGGTTGGATACTCTCAAACTTTAAAATGAATTGTAACTGATTCAGTAAAGAACAAAAATACATTGAAAATTAATGAAAATAAAGTACTGTATATAAGAACTATATTTTAACTCTATAACACGTTCAGAATTCCAAAGAAAACCAATTCTGTGCAAATCCCATATTTTGTGCAGTTAGTGCATTAAATCGGAGGACGACAACAGAGATTAAGAAGACGGGGAGAGAAAATTTGAGAGGACAGAGGGATTTGGTAAACTGGCTTACAGTCAGGCAGAACTCACCACAATGGCCAGTTACACTAGAATGAAAATTGACATAAATACGATTTGGCTGAGAAGTCTATTGTCGCACCTCTGTCGTAAAGGGAAATGCAGCTATGAGGGAAAGGGAGTAATAACACCTGTACTGCGATTAGGACCTTCAGCTCTGGGATTGTAGCTATGAGGGGAGGAATACTTCACCTGTACTGACGTCAGGGCCTCGGCCCTCAGGAATTGCAGCTGAGTGGGACGATTTCAACGCCTAAGCGGAGGCCATGATTTATGTAACAGGATTAGCGACTGAAAGGAGATACTACTACACTCAAACAAAGATCAGGCGTAATGTAAGAGAACTACTGGGGTTAAAAATTCCACCAGAGTACTGTAACAATGGTGGTGTGCTGTTCTCTCCTCAGGGACCCCAACCTACCGGAGGAGGTGAAGCCTGTGCTGAGCTACAAGGAGAGGGAGAGGACCAAGCAGCGCAACATCACCTGGGAACCCTATGAAGCCATTTACGAGAAGTACCTTGAGATAAGTGAGTCCTCAGGCTTTCCCATATTGTTTATAGACGATTATGTTATCATAGGTAATCTTGAGGTTATCTTGAGATGATTTCGGGGCTTAGCGTCTCCGCGGCCCGGTCCTCGACCAGGCCTCCTTTTTGTTGCACACACCCAGGAAGCGGCCCGTAGCAGCTATCTAACTCCCAGGTACCAATTTACTGCTAGGTAACAGGGACATCAGGGTGAAAAACATTTTGCCCATTTGTCTCCGCCTCCACTGGGGATCGAACTCAGGACTACGAATCCGAAGCACTGTCCACTCAGCTGTCAGGCGCCCTCAGGTAAGCGGAATGAAATTAATAGACCACAAACAGAGTGCATACGGGCAATGTGTGAAACCCTGACTGGGCTTCAGTGGAAGCCTCAGGACCCCTTGAGGATTCAATTGAATCCCATGATGCATTGTTTTTTACCATGTTCTGATGTAGTGGTCTAAAGCGTGTACTAGGGAGTACCCGCCGTGCAGGTTCGAGTCCTTCTCATTAATCCTACTTATTTCCTCATTGTGTCTCTCACATATTTTCTCATTACGTTAATGTGAGTTCTTTAAACATTATTATTGCTATTATCATTATTATCGTTGCCGTTAATATTATCATACCGTTACATAATTTAATACAATTATAACCTACATAAGTAATTTTTGTTTTATGATATGGTTTCGCTTGCAAAGATAATGAATCCCCAATAATTACCCAGTGTTCCCTTACAACGGCCTGCCGCGTACCTCACCAGTTTGCTGCATGATTGTGGGTAGTGGCCTACACAACACTGATCACCTCATATATATTCTGAAATGTGGAAAAATTAAAAACTAAATTAGGATGAAATGCTTGAACCGCAGGCTCATTTTCCGATCGCATCATTAATCAAGCAGCCTCTGTGCGGGGCCGCTGTTAAATTGTATAATGTCATTGGAGTGATGTAGTGGCGGTCGGCGAGGCTGCCGTCGCTGGGGAAAAAAGAATAGTATGGAAAATTTTGTTACACAATGCACGCCCCGCTATCATTCATTGTCAGGTAATGTGCGGTGGGATTATATATATATATATATATATATATATATATATATATATATATATATATATATATATATATATATATATATGTGTGTGTGTGTGTGTGTGTGTGTGTGTGTGTGTGTATGTATGTATGTATGTGTGTGTGTGTGTGTGTGTGTGTGTGTGTGTGTGTGTGTGTGTATGTGTGTATATATATATCACGAAAATAAACACGTGATTAAAAATGTGAGTGTCACATTTTTCCTCCGTGGTCTGACACTGTCATATATATATATATATATATATATATATATATATATATATATATATATATATATATATATATATATATATATATATATATATATATATATGTCGTACCTAGTAGCCAGAACTCACTTCTCAGCCTACTATTCAAGGCCCGATTTGCCTAATAAGCCAAGTTTTCATGAATTAATTGTTTTTCATCTACCTAACCTACCTAACCTAACCTAACTTTTTCGGCTACCTAACCTAACCTAACCTAACCTATAAAGATAGGTTAGGTTAGGTTAGGTAGGGTTGGTTGGGTTCGGTCATATATCTACGTTAATTTTAACTCCAATAAAAAAAAATTGACCTCATACATAATGAAATGGGTAGCTTTATCATTTCATAAGAAAAAAATTTGAGAAAATATATTAATTCTGGAAAACTTGGCTTATTAGGCAAATCGGGCCCTGCATAGTAGGCTGAGAAGTGCGTTCTGGCTACTAGGTACGACATATATATATATATATATATATATATATATATATATATATATATATATATATATATATATATATATATATATATATATCCCTCTAACTATTTTCTTAGCATCAGGGCTTAATTGGAATAGGAGTTCTCCAAAACTCATTTTCGTACTTTTAAGGTGAAGAAAAGAAGTGATTTACTATAGAGTGTATTACACTTATTTGTATAATTTGCACGACGTTTCGAACCTCCATGGTTCATTCTCAAGTGAACAATCTTACAATACTAGTTGATTTTATACCCGCATTAGGTCAGGTGATAATACAATGAAGGTGAAAAACATGGGGGGATACATAAGGGATAAACATAGGGGCTGCAGAAGGCTTATTGGCCCATACGAGGCATCTCCTATCTAAACACAAAGATTAATCCAGTGTAATTGGCCTGTTATGTTGGACATTGTCTTCTGTGTTGGCATCGATATGTTCTTGTCTTGTCCTTACTCTCATGGTGGGTAGAGTAAATAGTTCCGTGATTTGGGTGTTCATGGTAGGTCGCTCTATTCTTATGTGAATTGCCTCAAGAATTTGTAATCTTCTTGAATCTTGGGTTTTGTCTATTATGCAAGTATTCTTGTTCAACATTTCTCTTGTTAGAGTAATGTCCTGGGCTTGTCTCATGTGATTCCTAGGGGCACCAGATTGAAGATGGCATGTCAAACGCCTCGTCAGCTTGGTCGACGTCATACCTATGTACTTACATTGAAGGTTACATCCTTCGTGGGGGCAAGTGTACAAGTATACAACGCTTGACTGCTGTAGAGGGTTCTCCGTCGGCTTCGGGCTGTTTTTGATAAGGAGTTCGGAAGTCTTCTTGGTTTTGTAGAATATTATCAGGTTTATGTTTTGGTTAGGAGTAGTGCTTTTTACTCCTTTACGGATTATTTCTTTCATTATTCTTTCCTCTTTTATATGTTCACTGTGCATGGTTGATTTGTAATATAATTTTATTGGGGGTGTTGTGGTTTCTGTTCTAGGTTCTGAATTATACCAACGGTCCAAGTGTCTTCTTATAGCAGCGTTTATTTCCGCGTTGCTATATCCGTTGTTCACCAATACCTGAGTTACTCTTTCAAACTCTCTACTCACGTTGCTCCATTCAGAGCAGTGGGTAAGCGCTCGACGAATATAAGCATTGAGAACACTGGCTTTGTATCTTTGGGGGCACTCACTTCTACCGTTCAGGCATAATCCTATGTTGGTGGGCTTGGTATATACGTTGGTGCTTAAAGAGGTTCCTGTTTTTGTTATTAGTACATCCAAGAATGGCAGACTGTTATTTTCACTATTTTCATGTGTAAATCGGAGTACTGACTCTCTCTCTAGGTGTCTTTTTAGGTCAATTAGTTCATCTGAGTCTTTTACTATTACGAATATGTCATCTACATAACAGCAGTATACAGTTGGTTTTTGTCTGCTACTGAAGACCCTATCTTCGATGGTTCCCATATAAAAATTAGCAAATAAAACTCCTAAGGGGGAGCCCATTGCTACTCCGTCTATCTGTAAATACATGTCTCCTTGTGGACTGATGAAAGGGGCTTCCTTTGTACATGCTTCGAGAAGACTTTTCAAGTGTGGCTCAGGTATGTCTAATTTGGGGGTGCTCTCGTCTCTGTATACTCTGTCCAGTATCATTCCTATGGTTGTGTCGACTGGGACGTTGGTAAAAAGGGATTCAACGTCCAGGGAAGCGATGATTCCATTGGGCTGGGTAGATTTGATCAATTCTAGGAAATCTGCTGATGATTGTAGACTAAACTTACTTGGAGTGTATGGAGTTAGGAGTTCATTGAGTTTTTTTTTGCCAGGTGATAAGTTGGGGTTGGTATTTGGCTGATTATAGGGCGTAGTGGGTTACCTGGTTTATGCGTCTTAACATTGCCGTAGGCATATCCTAAGCCATAGTCGCCTTGAAGTTTATTGAAATGCACACTACCTTTCTTTGCGTTGATTGCTGTAATTGTTTTGTTTACTTTCCGCTTAAGGTCTTCTACGGGGTTCCTCGTGATTCGTTGAAATTTGGAGTCGTCACTTAGGATGTCGCTAATTTTGTTCATGTATTCATGGGTAGGAATCAATACATATGCTGCTGTTTTGTCGGCTTTTCTTATTGTTACGTCTTTCAGATTTTTTAGTTGTTTCGCTGCTTCTTTGAGTCGTGGGGTTAAGATTGTAGATGAATATGTTCCTCGTTTTTTCCCTGCTTCTGCAAGTAGTTCAGCTTGAAGTGTGTCCGTGGTGATGACTTTTTTGTTGTCTTCTAGCTTATGGATATCGTCCAGAAGCATTTCGATTTCCAGGCGTTTTTGATGCATCTTTGGTTTAGATAAGAATTGACAATTTAGACCAAGATTTAAGAGGTCTCGTTGGTCCTGGGTAAGATCATAAGAAGTCAGGTTAAAGTAGCCATCTTTAGGACGAGGGATTTTTAGCTGTCCACCGTTTAGGGATGTTAACTTACGGAGTGTCTTTGTTTCTACAAGAGTTTTATGTTGTTGTTTCAGGTTAAATAGTTCACTGTTGATGGTTTGCTTGAGTTATGCTTGTTGCTTGAGACTCAGATGAACTAATTGACCTAAAAAGACACCTAGAGAGAGAGTCAGTACTCCGATTTACACATGAAAATAGTGAAAATAACAGTCTGCCATTCTTGGATGTACTAATAACAAAAACAGGAACCTCTTTAAGCACCAACGTATATACCAAGCCCACCAACATAGGATTATGCCTGAACGGTAGAAGTGAGTGCCCCCAAAGATACAAAGCCAGTGTTCTCAATGCTTATATTCGTTGAGCGCTTACCCACTGCTCTGAATGGAGCAACGTGAGTAGAGAGTTTGAAAGAGTAACTCAGGTATTGGTGAACAACGGATATAGCAACGCGGAAATAAACGCTGCTATAAGAAGACACTTGGACCGTTGGTATAATTCAGAACCTAGAACAGAAACCACAACACCCCCAATAAAATTATATTACAAATCAACCATGCACAGTGAACATATAAAAGAGGAAAGAATAATGAAAGAAATAATCCGTAAAGGAGTAAAAAGCACTACTCCTAACCAAAACATAAACCTGATAATATTCTACAAAACCAAGAAGACTTCCGAACTCCTTATCAAAAACAGCCCGAAGCCGACGGAGAACCCTCTACAGCAGTCAAGCGTTGTATACATGTACACTTGCCCCCACGAAGGATGTAACCTTCAATGTAAGTACATAGGTATGACGTCGACCAAGCTGACGAGGCGTTTGACATGCCATCTTCAATCTGGTGCCCCTAGGAATCACATGAGACAAGCCCATGACATTACTCTAACAAGAAAAATGTTGAACAAGAATACTTGCATAATAGACAAAACCCAAGATTCAAGAAGATTACAAATTCTTGAGGTAATTCACATAAGAATAGAGCGACCTACCATGAACACCCAAATCACGGAACTATTTACTCTACCCACCATGAGAGTAAGGACAAGACAAGAACATATCGATGCCAACACAGAAGACAATGTCCAACATAACAGGCCAATTACACTGGATTAATCTTTGTGTTTAGATAGGAGATGCCTCGTATGGGCCAATAAGCCTTCTGCAGCCCCTATGTTTATCCCTTATGTATCCCCCCATGTTCTTCACCTTCATTGTATTATCACCTGACCTAATGCGGGTATAAAATCAACTAGTATTTTAAGATTGTTCACTTGAGAATGAACCATGGAGGTTCGAAACGTCGTGCAAATTATACAAATAAGTGTAATACACTCTATAGTAAATCACTTCTTTTCTTCACCTTAAAAGTACGAAAATGAGTTTTGGAGAACTCCTATTCCAATTAAGCCCTGATGCTAAGAAAATAGTTAGAGGGATAGAAGCCCTAAATCAGAAAATAATAAATACAGAATATGCGGTCATATTCAATGAAACATGTTTGAAAGAAAACCTGCTGCCAGTATACACCAATATATATATATATATATGTTTCATTGAATATGACCGCATATTCTGTATTTATTATTTTCTGGTCATATTCAATGAAACATGTTTGAAAGAAAACCTGCTGCCAGTATACACCAATATATATATATATATATATATATATATATATATATATATATATATATATATATATATATATATATATATATATATATATATATATATATATATATTAGGCTGCCACTTTTGACGTTTGCGATCTGTCTGCCCTCGTGGGAACACATTTTTTCTAAACGATGTGATTTCTGAAAATGTGAGAGTAGAGATGAATATATTTTTAATATCTCGTAATAAAAATTTAGATTAGTGGACGCTGTCCGTGAGAGTTAATTTCCATGACGTGAGATTTTCGTTATTAATAATGAGTAAAAAGTCTAGAAATTTTAAAATTGAGGAAAGATATGTGAAATATAGAGTTTTGTAATGTGAAATCTACTTTCCTGAAATATATTTGGTTGTCAACGATGTAGAGAAACACTCGAGTGAGGAATCACTAATGCTTGGGTTAGGGGTTAAACGCTCGGTTAAGGGTCTGACAGCGCTTCTGATTCGTAGTCCTGAGGTTCCGGGTTCGATCCCCGGTGGAAGCGGAAACAAATGTGCAAAGTTTCTTTCACCCTGATGCCCCTGTTACCTAGCAGTAAATAGGTACCTGGGAGTTAGACAGCTACTATAGGCTGCTTTCTGGAGGGGGGTGTAACAGAAAGGGGGCCTGGTCGAGGACCGGGCCGTGGGAACGCTAAGCCCCGAAATCATCTTAAGATAACCTCAAGAGATAGGGGTCACTAATACTACGGCGAATCACTAATACTGAGGTGAGGGGTCACTAGCGCTCGAGTGAGGGTCACAAACGGTCGGTTGAACGTCACTACAGCTTGGTTTAGGGTCACTAATGGTTGAGTGAAGGTCACTAACACTCGGGTGGGGTTACCTTAAATAATAGCAATCCTCTCATAAATCATCTGTATGAGATCGTTTTGAAAAAGCAATCCCAATCCTTAGGTTACAGTTTGCTCTCGTTATACTTTTTAGTAGATAAGACAGTGTGTGTGTATTATTAAACATGACCGATAATTATATCCAAAGTTCTTTCCAAAGGAAAGGACTTTGGATAACTTTCCATTGGAAAGGACAAAGGAACTTTCCAAAGTTCATTTTACAATGTAATTGCGCTTAACATGTTTCGATCAAGTATGTGTTTCGTTAAAGGTCACATCTTCTAATGCAGAAAGGAAATGTAAATACATTAGCAGAAGAAATGATATATATTCCATGTAGGATGAGTTGAGGTGTTACCTAATCGGCATCGGGTTAGCAGGCGAAGCGTAAGCTGGAAATTCTGTAGTAGAAAGTACCTAGGTGTAAGTTGGTTATATAAATAGCTCAGTTCCCCATGATGTGTAAGTTGGTTAAAATTAGATGAATACTTAGTGTAGTGTGCTTCAGCTATGTCTAATCTTCTAATGTTGTTATATCTATCGATTACTTCGGTGTTTGTGACCATTAACTACCTACCAGACTCTCAGTCAGCTATCAATATCCACCTTATACTTAGATACGTCCCACTATTCTCAAGAGAGTTCGCACCACACCTGTTCCAGCCGACATCGTTTGGGTATTGAATGCATGTTCACCCCTTGTGTATCACCACTATTGTGTGGGTCAGGTTACCGGCCGCGCCTGAAGGACCACTACCGCGCACACAAGGTCGCCCTCTGGAACTGGCTTATCCCGGAGCTGGAGGAAGCCGGCTCCAAGTACCCGGACTCCGACGCAGAGGCCTGGCACGCCTCTGAGGACCCAAAGCACTTTATTGGCCCCGTCAGACCCCTGGACCCCTTCAGGTAAGTCCGCGTTGGAGTGACAAATCTTTCTGCACCAATGTTCTGATACAAAATTATATGCGTAGATTTCATAGCAAGTTCAGGGTTTTGATGTCACAGTAAATGGAAGGTACATAGCTGAGACACTCAGCTATGTATCTTTGAATAAATATTATAGATATGTGTAATATATTATCGCGCTGAGCGTGTTTGTTACCTACAGGTTCCTCCATACTACACACGTGACGTCGACGTCGGCCGCGCCAGCACTACCCACGCCCAGTGACGAATATCTGCCGCCTAACGTCAGCGCCGCCCACGGCAGCGTCACCCGTCCCGTCAATGTCTCGTCAGAAGTGGCACCGACTGGACAGTTACTCGACTACACCACCGCTCTCACCCTCACCGTGGCCATCGGCCTCTCCCTCCTGGTCCTCAATGCTATACTCTTCGCAGCGCTCATCTACAAACGGGACAGAAACGCCATGGGACCAAAAATCAAATACGACAGTGCATCAGCGCAGCCTTTGTGCACAGTAGACAGTGGGATGCGTTCTGTGTCCACTCACGAGGCTCTGTCTTCTCCCGTCAAGGACAACAAGTCGGCGTGCAATGTTGACCTGCAGTGCACAGAGCTGCACACTTTCCCCACGCCACCTGACATCGGTGACCGCAACACCGAGGTCACCTTTCACACCAGCAATTCGATGCACTCGTTACTATCCCAGCCGACCAGTCAGTTCATTCCGCCTCCGCCGCTCCTCGCTACGACGCCGCCCACCCCACCCGTAGCTGGCCAGCACGGCGAGGGCGGCCTCGAGTCCGGAGCGTGTGGGGGACCCAGGTGCTACTCGGACGTCAGCAATGGCCAGTACGCAGACGTCGGAGGGGGACAGTATCCTCCTGACGTAGGCCAGTACCCCTCGGAGATCAAAAGCGGACACTATCCAGAGATCAATCTCGAACAATACAGGAGTTCCGGTGGAGGCCAGTGTGTAGAGCCCAGCATCGCCGTGTACCCCGCCACGTCCAGCAGCTCGTGTCCCTCCTACCAGCCCCAGCACGCCCAGTACTGCTCCCACTACTCCGCAAGCGTCAGCCAGTACTCCTCCTCCACCGACCAATACTCCATTTCAGGGAGTCAATTTTCCAGTCCAGGAGCTCCGTGTGGGACCTCGACGTGTCAGTTCTCGGAGCCCGGGGTGCAGTGCCTCCCACAGTCGTCCTACAGCGACGACGGCCAGGACCTGATGGCTCCCAGGACTATCCGTAGTGCAACACTGCAGAGGGGCTCATCGTCCTCTTCGTCCTCGTCGTCTAGGAAGCCTCAGCCACCACCCCGCGGCTCCACGCTGCCCTCCTACGCTACTCTTCCTAGACACAGCTCAAAGGACTCACTTTCTCACATTAATGCATAATGTCATTCCACACACAAGACCACTAAGCTAAGGACGTCTAATTTGTTAATTAAGAGATAATAATTTAACGCTCAAGTACGACTGAAAACGGGTGACTTCAATTGTACACATTGGGGGATCTTTCACCCCATAGTATAGCGCTAGACTATGCTATCCGGACGACTAGTCAATTGAGTGGAATGTATTGATGAACTTAGGTAGGGTGGGCCTTCACAGCTGCTGTAGAAATTGTAGTGAGACGGTGAATACTGACAGCAGTGAACAGTGACACTGGCTAGACAGCGCCACTCTCCTTATGTGCAGTGTACAGACAACTATGATTTTAATCACCTATTCTTATATCAGCCGTGCGTGTGTGGGTGTATGTGTGTGTGTGTGCGTACCGTTCAGTTCCCCATCACATAGGTCTCACCTATACGCTACGAGTTACCAAACATCACCGTGTTTAAGAGTACGTGTCAAGGGCTGGAAGTAGGTCTTCCTACTTCCAAGACTGCACTGTATTTATCTCCTAATACCAATATGGGTAATATTTATTTAAATATTTTTTATGCTTATATTGATAACGAAAGTCATTATAGGCACTTTTTGGGTGGTATATAATTCATAGATTTTGAGATTCACCTGTTAATAATTTTATCTTACGTGTTGAGTGTTATAAAACAATCTAGCAAAAAATATAGAACATTTTTCTACATCTCGAAGCTCAGTATTCGTTCTCAGTTGTTTTACTTGTCAGTGGAAGAACGAATACTGTGATAATTTAGTGCACATTAGGTTGGCTTTTTATCATTCATTTGATTTTATGAAGCATCCTACTGTCACAATTAGTGTCTGGGTTGATTGTGGTGGTCTGTCACCTGACTGGCTATTTATGTAGCCTGTCACGTACCTCTGATCTAGTTATGGCGGACTGTCATATGTCGTCTCTGGTATAGCTATGGCGGACTGTCATATGTCGTCTCTGGTATAGCTATGGTGAACTGTCAAATGTCGTCTCTGGTATAGCTATGGTGGCCTGTCATATGTCTTCTCTGGTATAGCTATGGTGGACTGTCATATGTCGTCTCTGGTATAGCTATGGTGGCCTGTCATATGTCGTCCCTGGTATAGCTATGGTGGACTGTCATATGTCGTCTCTGGTATAGCTATGGTGGACTGTCATATGTCGTCTCTGGTATAGCTATGGTGGACTGTCATATGTCGTCTCTGGTATAGCTATGGTGGACTGTCATATGTCGTCTCTGGTATAGCTATGGTGGCCTGTCATATGTCGTCCCTGGTATAGCTATGGTGGACTGTCATATGTCGTCTCTGGTATAGCTATGGTGGACTGTCATATGTCGTCTCTGGTATAGCTATGGTGGCCTGTCATATGTCGTCTCTGGTATAGCCATGATGGCCTGCCACAGACCTCTGGGTTTACAATGTTGGTCTGCTAATAGCTGATAGCTTCAGTCACATCGCAAAAATCTATATTACGGCTACAAGGTTCAAAAGAAAAAGGCAATGTTGTGTGACAGTGAGGTATTTGAGTGCTCAGTGCAAGGTCTTTAACTGAACAAGATCATGTGCATTTATGGAAATATTATTTAATTTTGTAAATTCATTTTTTACTGGTGTTAGTTACTTTCGTTATTGGAAGCCATAATTGTTAAACATGATAATTATTATCACCGGTTATTATTATTGTTTTTATTGTTACTTAATACATACTACTACTACTAATAATAATGCATAATGAAATCGCATTACCGTGATGTATCAATTAAATAAGTAGGAGCCACGAGGAGGATTCGAACCTGCACACAATCTAATCCCGAGCACACGCCTTAAATCACAGACCCGAGACATGCTAAAAAGCAATGCAATTTGAGCTTCAACTGAATCCTCTATGGGTCCTGAGGCTTCTACTAAAGCCAAGTCAGGGTTTCACAAATTGCCAGCATGCATTTTGTCTGGTTGTTTAAGCAGTGTGCCTGGGAGTACCCAGTGTGCAGGTTCGAATCCTCGTGGCTCCGACTGATTCTATCAATAATGATGATAATATAAATTATTTTATTATTTTTCTTATCTTATTAGTATTATTTTTCTTAATAATAGTATTTAACTAACAATTAAAGCAATAACAATAACACCGGTGATAATAACTACCATTTTTTAACAGTTATAGTTATCTTTGCGCACTATCATTATTATTATTATTGAAGTGTTTGGAAATTTACTATTATTATTATTAGTATTATTAAAACCGTTGTTTTTGTTTTTAATCTTGAATATATAAGAGTTCAGTAACAAAGGTATTTAGCAGGCAAGAAGACTATGTTAACCCATTTTCATTTAATAATATAAATTGGAAAAAATATAATACTTCATAATCATTGAAACTAGCATAACTAAATGAAAAATAAAAACAGAGAATATCCTGACATAAAATCTTAATAAAATGCCATGGGCCTACACCATAGCCAGGTTGATCCCAACTGTTTCAGGCGTATCCTACAAGATGCTTGAAGAACAGCCCTATAGTTACTAGACCGTGACTTCATACGAATTAGTTTGCATGAGTGTCTTCTCTAATTCCAGGTTTGTGTACAGCTTCTCCATACTTCCTCGAGCGCCTCTCTTAGTGTTTCATCCATATTGTAAGTCTCATACACGTGAACTTTGGTTTGACATCTTGCCTGATAGCAAGGTTGTTCTCATTTTGTTCAAACCAGCGAGAATACTTTGAGTGTTAAATGTCTTCGTGTGTATTTTTTATTTGAATAATAATTATATATATATATATATATATATATATATATATATATATATATATATATATATATATATATATATAATACTTATATATAATTATATATATATATATATATATATATATATATATATATATATATATATATATCGTGTCTAAT
The DNA here is from genome assembly GCF_040958095.1 of Procambarus clarkii. Taxonomy (NCBI): domain Eukaryota; kingdom Metazoa; phylum Arthropoda; class Malacostraca; order Decapoda; family Cambaridae; genus Procambarus; species Procambarus clarkii. Next base: position 21,780,721 of record NC_091209.1, read on the forward strand.
AGCCAGAACCGCACAACTTAGCCTAATATACGAGGTCCAATATGCATATGCATAACAGGCCGGATGGTTTTCGTTATTTTCAAATATTTCTGTCCAGATTTGTTCATGTCTAACAATACTAATCTATTATATTAGGAACATAAATTATTGACCTAGTTATATTAGGTTATTTTAGGTTAAGATAGCTTTGGATAGGTTAGGTTAGGAAGGTTATGTTAGATTTGATCAAATTTCTATGTTAGTTTTGACTCAAACAATATAAAATTACAATCCTATATGATACAAAGAACATTTTTATCATTTCATAAGAAAACATTTAGGAACAAATTAAATATTTCACGAGAATTCGGCTTGTTAGGCAACTCTGGCTATTAAGTACGACATTAAATATATATATATATATATATATATATATATATATATATATATATATATATATATATATATATATATATATATATATATATATATACGGTATACATACATTTGAATGTATGTGTGGGTGTGTATGTATTTATGTATGTATAGGGATGTATGTATGTAAATACAAAGATACAAGAATAGCGGAATATGATTGGTCACATGACAGTTGAGCAGCATCACCACGTCAGAGTATGTGACTGGGAGATGAGAGATGAGCATGATGGAGTGGGAGTTGTTCACCAGCTCCTTTAAGAGTTCAGTCCTCCCTGTCATCACTGCTAGAACCCCTTTTTACATGTAGATATTTCTCGTATTTATCTCACAAGAAAACTGGTAAACCCTTGGTGTAAATATTCTTCCCGAACAAATTTTGTGTAAATTTGGCGCTATTCTACTATAAACAGACCATTAATATATATTAGACAGAAGAACGGTGCGTTCTGTGGGTTTGCTTCGTGTGGAATGCACTTTTGAGTATTATATTTGGAATTCTAAAGTATACAGTACACACTATTTCACTCAACTTGTAGTATTACGTCACTGGAAAACAATTTGCACACCATATCATCTACCTACCGTATTGTATGATATTTTAGGAACCCCAAAGTTCTCTCTATTTGTCCCTCTTTGTATTATAACATTTTATGAACAATAGTGTACACAGATTTTCAGTACTTTCTTGTTGAGCATCATATGAGTTGTTTACATTTGAAGCAAAGACAGAACGGACTGACCTTTTAAATCTACAAAAAACACCAAGCTGGTAACAACCAAAAGGAATTATGGACTAATAAGATATGCTGGTTGTCTAGTTTGACCCTTGTAGAAGAATATATAGCGAGATGACACTGGATTTTTTCCATGTGTAAAAAAGTACAGGGCGTGCTAAACTATTAGCAGACAATCCCAGGAGATTTATGGCCTCTTGTGAAAATCGTAGGAGAACGATATTTACAAAATAAATATACAAGATGATACTCAGATCCGCGATCCAGCTGATAATATCACGAGGATGTCGAAGGAAATCGAGACAATTTACATAAACTCTTGAAAGTTCGTAAATAGTATATAATTTCAGATGAATAATCTTAGGCATCTCAAACGAGTTTGCAATTAAACAGAATGGATTATCGTCAAAAATCCCTAAGCTACAGAGTACTGATATCAGCAACATGTGTTTACAATCAAAATATTTCATTCATGTAGATTGCTTCCAGAAGTGGTTCGTCAATTGTTGCTGCTGCTGTTTTGCTGCGCAACAGGTGTGAGGGACGAGTGACACGTTTCTATAGGAATATTTTGGATGACTTGTGGTAATTTCTCAAGATAATCTTCTTATCATCCACTGTGCACGTTTGGATATTACCTCTCCATCAGTAAAGCCTCAAAACTCCCAAGTGCTCATCACCGGAGCAGGCATAGTTGGTATCAAACATCTGGACAGAACCTGAAACATTGCTTGAATTCTAGTCAGCATCTAATTTGTATGCTCAGCCAACGTATGTATTAATACAACAGCTAGTGCGTCAAACCTCAGGCAAACATTATATATATATATATATATATATATATATATATATATATATATATATATATATATATATATATATATATATATTTTCAATCTATCATAACAAATATGTTTCATTGAATATGACTAAGTTGTTCAGGGCTTCTATCTCTCTGAGTGCTCTTGCATCTTGGTTTAATATGAAGAGGATTTCTCCAAATGTCATATTTGTTAAAGTTTGACTAAAAGAGCAAAAAATTAAACGTATAATGTATTATACTTATTTTAATTTACACAAGTTTTCGAGCCTACAACGTTCGTTCTCATATGAGGAGTGACAAGATATGAGGAAACATCTGATTTATAACACTGTGAGGTTAGGTATGTGTATATAAATATATATATATTATATATATATATGTATATATATATATATATATATATATATATATATATATATATATATATATATATATATATATATATATATATATATATATATATATATATATTCAGGAAGGCCATTTCCTATCACTTCAGTAATTAAAGTATGTTGCCCTTATCTCCAGGTCCGCTGAATAAGACAACCTCATGTTAACTCCTTTCTATGTGTAGAAAGTGTATCCTTTCTATGACTCTTGTACGTTTTATTGAGATATAGATACAAATGTTTTAATATTACTTCATAAATGTGTAAGTTTTTAATCAATATGACATGAATTTAATCTGAGAATCTGGTGTATACTTAAGGAAATCAGATGTTGTTGGAATCATTACGTAGAATAATATTTAAATTTTCCGGACCTTTGTTTAAGAAATTATCTTGGGTACAATAAACGTGAAAATCGTGAGTCTTGCGACTTGAATTGAAGAATAAATATTGATCAAAATGTCAATAATTATTACTCAATAAAATATATCGAAAATCTTGGTAATATCAGACAAAGATACTATTGCAAATGTCTCATAACATTGATATATTATTAGGCGTTCTATAACTAAGGTTTCTTTAATTGTTGTCTTTATTTAGAGAACAATGAATCAAAGCAGTGAAAAGGATTGTGCATTTATGATAATATATCTTCCGGGAAGGGCAATCATTGTTCCGGTGCCAAAATAACTGAGGTAATAATAGTTCCGGTGCCAATATAACTGAGGTAATAATGCATATACATATGAAATTACAGCTGAGGTGGCATTTTTGAAACCTAAGATGTAAAGTCACCTCCTGCCATTATATATCTGTGGAGCCATTGCAGCTAGGATAGCTGGTACCATTGAGAGTGCCATTGCGTATAAGGAGTCATTACAGCCGAAGACCGATTACAGTTGTAAGGGATGTTCTAATGGTGGGCGAGTTTGGCTTCTACCCTCTAAAGGAGATCCAGACCAATGATAGAACCCACAAAAGTAGAACCAGACCAAAACTGGAACTTCCAACAGGAGACCAAAACCAGCACTGGGACCCCCTATGGGAGACCCAGAACACCACTGGAATCCGCTATAGGAGAACCAGACCAATGCTGGGACTCCTTAAACAAGACCCAGACCACAGCTGAGACCCACAGGTGACTAACATGTATCTTGGAGTTTTGAAGGACTTTACCGCACCGTGAGAAATACGATGTACCATCTTTTATGTAATAAAGTTTACATAAAATAATATCTGTTTTATTTTACGAAATAATTTTCTAATTTTGTAATAACAAGGATTACGGCTCTTCATGATCTATTAAACCTTCGTGAGCCTTATAAAATAAGGTGGCAGAAAATTTAATTTATAAATTCCCCCCAAAATTAATTCATATTTCATTCTTATTCTACAATAATACTGAAATAGCATTGGAGTGTATAGTATGGTAAAGGATGGAACAGCATGGTAAGAGGGAGTTACAGCTGGGAACACCAGGGTACAAGAACAGAAGGGAAGGAAACTATCAGGAGAAAGCGCCAATCCATTATGACTATATAGCACTTGGAAGAGATCAGGATAAGGATTTGGTATGTGACGGGGGGGAAGGAATGGTGTCCAACCACTTGGACGGTCGGTCAGAAGCTAAATTACAAAAACAGAGCAGAAGCAAAAACGAAAAGGAAATAGGAACATTTATGGCATCCAACGCAGTTCAACGCATCCCTTATCTATCTCTGTCTGTGTATGTGTCGCTCTCTCTGTCTCTGTATCGCCCTGTCTCTCTCTCTCTTTGTTTCTTTATCAGTGACTATGTCTCCGAGTCAGTCTTTGTGCTTTTCTTTGTATCTCCATCTCACTTTTCTCTCACTTCTCCCTCACTCACTTCATCTCCATCTTTCTCTCTCTTCACCTGGTACACTATGGAGGACTTAAGTGATGATGATACAATAATGCACAAAACTGAACACAGAAAGTGAAATACGAGCTTCCAACAACTGAAAGCATCTAACATAAACGATGCTAACAAATGTGTGTAAATATTACAGCAGAATATTAACAATAACGACCTTGAACTTCTGCATCTCTTCACGTAATATTTATTCTCCGTGAGACATTACTCTCTCACCTTTCTCACACACTTTCTCTCACTCTCTCTTTGCCTGCTTCACTATTCTCCTGTATAACACCCTCAGTTAAGTCCGTCTGTTTCATCTTGCACAACAGGTGTGACCTCTGCAGTCTCACTGCCTTAGAGTCCTGTTCACATCCCAGCGACACCACAGCTCACAGACTGGACACATCTAACAGTCCAGGCGCAACTCACAGCTCGGCCATGACTCACTGTCCGACCACAACTTATAGCCCAGCCACAGCCCACAGTCCAGCCATTTCTCACAGTTCGTTTATAGCTTACAGCCCGGACAGAGGTCACAATCTGGACACAACTCACAGTCCGGCTAAAACTCGTAATAACGTATACCACACAGGGCTCGGAGGAAGACTTGCAATACAGACGAAGCCTCAAGCTAATCCTTTCCAAATTACTGAGAGATGTGGGGGCATATTTTACCGCGGAAAGAGAGCGAATCTTCTATATTAAACGTAAAGTTAAAAACAACACTATGACATTAAAAATATTTGATTTTTAGGTTTCTAAGCTCTCATAGAATTTATATATTTTTATTCGTGTGTATTATCATATATATATTATTGTTTTTATTTGTATTAGTTTGAGGGTACTTTTAGTTTAATTAGTAATACATATTTATTTTAGGGTGGTGTCAGCGAGAGTTGCAACTTGTTGTGGAGACTTATAACACTTATAACGATACACTTATAACACTGAAAGCTTGAGAAATCACGTTCGGAAATTTCGGCTACTGTCTATTTCGCAGTACTTATATAAACATAACTATTTTAAGACAATAAAATAAAACAATATTAAATAATTGATCGGTAAATTTAATTAGTATGGAGGTTTATTAAAAAATGTCCAATATATGTCAGTTCAATACATGTAAGAAACTGTTTTATTTTGTGGGTTACTTTTCAACAAAAGACGTATCTACTTTCCCTCATGTAATAGATGCGTATTAATTTCCAATCTCTGTCTGCTGTCTGTCAACCCTCCCTCCCCCCCTCTCTCTCTCTTATAAGGTATCACAAGGGTTCATTTATAATGGAATTGGAGTCCATAATGAAACTGCACACTACAGGCAGTTATCCTACATTAGTTCATCTGAATCCTTACACTAAAACAAATTTATTTGATGAAATTATTATTAGATTTTTATTAAGAATAAACTTTATTTAGTGCTACGTTACAGTCACATTAGTAACAAGACGAAGCTGGATCCAACTGAGCCTTCACTTGCTCCTTTGACCAGATTTCATTCGCATCTACCTGTTGAACGAGCATGTTTCAACTGCGAGTCAGCCTGGGAATTAAATGATCGCTGATGAAGTAATGATGAACGGCACGGTCATCATGAGGGTGTTGATGAATTTTATAGGAATTAAGAAATTATCCCTCTCAAATTAAGAATAAGCATATATAAAATAAAGATAGGTGATTTCAATACATTTCAATTACTATTGTAACCTAATATTCGAACCAGTGTGAAACCATGTTATCGGACAATGATAAATCTATTAATGCACACGAAACATTGGTTAAAATCCAGTAAAAATCTCCAAAATATGTGATTTAAATGGTACATAATGCATTTAACCTATCGGCAAGCAGGTACCTCCGCTGTTTACAAGCTGAGCTAGTTAGAAGCTGTGGAGAACCAGCCTCTGAAAACAACTATTCAAGATACAGTTGAATCCATAAACTTGCCAATACCCTCCACAAGGAAGGAAACCACCTTGGAAGATTTGCATACCTTGTGCTATTGAAGGTGCTGAGGAGGATAGCGAGATATATATGCTGCAGGCTGGCAAGGGAAATATATTCATGGGAACACCCAAAGTTAGCTTAGGAATTCCATCCTTAAGGCTTCGCACGTTGTGTTAAGTGTTCGGGCGATTTAACTTAAGATTATACAGGTGTTCTGGCGATAGGATGCCAACGCTTTACAGGTGTTCCGGCGGTAGGATGATAACGGTTCTCTATAACGTTATAGAGAAGGTAATTAAGGGTGAAGAAAATAATAAAAGGTAGGCAAGGTGGTGAAAGGTAAGCAAGGTGGTGAAACAAAAGGAAGGTTGCAGATGAGGAACCCCGTGGCGCCTGGTAGTGATTATAGTTACAAATATGAAGACAGTATTTAGTGAAGATGTTTACAGATGGTCTCCTCAACGACTCTCGCCACCCTTCGCTACCTTCCAACTCCTTCACCACATTCACTCTCCTTCACTACATTCCCAGCTCTGAACCACCTTTCTTATTTTTACGACTTATCCAGTCATCACCACCTTTCCTATTCTTCATCACTTTCCCTACATTCACCACCTTCACTATCGTTCACTACATTCTCTACCCTTCACCACATACATAATCCATCACTCTCTTTCCTATCTTTCCCACCTTCCCTCCTCTGCACCACCTTTCCCACCACTTTCTCTACTAAAACATTTTCACTAAACAAGGTTTATTGATGAAGATTCACTTCATCAATAAATGATGACCAAACCATATGTCAGAAAATGAATAAACGACGTTGTAGTCCGTCCTAGATCATTATCATGACATCAATAAAGTACATAAGAGAAAAGTAACATTTAATTATCACGTCGAAATTAGTATAATAGGTGAATTTCAGTTAGTATGGAGTTTGGTATTTAGCAAGAATGGAATATAGTGTAATATGTAAATTACATATATATATATATATATATATATATATATATATATATATATATATATATATATATATATATATATATATATATATATATATATATGTCGTACCTAGTAGCCAGAACGCACTTCTCAGCTTACTATGCAAAGCCCGATTTGCCTAATAAGCCAAGTTTTCCTGAATTAATATATTTTCCCATAATTTTTTTCTTATGAAATGATAAAGCTACTTATTTCCTTATGTATGAGGTCAATTTTATTTTATTGGAGTTAAAATTAACGTAGATATATGACCGAACCTAACCAACCCTACCTAACCTAACCTAACCTATCTCTATAGGTTAGGTCGGGTTAGGTAGCCGAGAAAGTTAGGTTAGGTTAGGTTAGGTAGGTTAGGTTGTCGAAAAATAATTAATTCATGAAAACTTGGCTTATTAGACAAATCGGGCCTTGCACAGTAGGCTGAGAAGTGAGTTCTGGCTACTAGGTACGACATATATATATATATATATATATATAGGGGGGTACCACCTCTGGTGCAATTATAGGGACCCACAGCCTCAGAGAAGGGAACACAGAGCATTCAGGGAAAAACTTGCCATTTAACTCTGAATACGTAAGAGTGTTCGCTTCTCCTATCACCCCCCCCCCTTTTTTATGGTGTACACTTTATATATATATATATATATATATATATATATATATATATATATATATATATATATATATATATATATATATATTTTAGTATGCAAGAGTACAAGATGCATCCTCGGGTCTTTAATCTTGACATTTCTCACAAAACTTGGGTTACGAGGCTTGCGAGACTCGTCTGACAAGATAAGCTAGTTTATACTGAGACATCAAGCTTGGCCAAGACAATCTACACCTTTTTCCTCATAACTTAGCGTGCAGGGATCAGCGTGCTCAGGGGAAACATTTACTTAAGAAATAAACGTTTTATTATCCGGATCTCAAGTGTCTTCAAGTTAGGGATATATATATATATATATATATATATATATATATATATATATATATATAAATACTCTCTTTTTTGCAGGTTCGACCGGTTATGTGGTGGTGGGTTGAGTAAGCCTTTTTTGTAAGATGTCACAGTAACTATTCGTTCATTATCTGTTGAATTTTACTCGCAAATTATTTATTGTCACGCTTTGATCTCTTATAAATTTTGATCAATGGACGGTATAGAAAATATATCAGATCAAAAAAATACTATAGTACCATTCGGCATCTCAGGTGAGCAAATAATTCATAAAAAACTGGAGATAAGAAAATGCAATTGTATATGTAAATATAATTGCAATTCTAAGAAAATTCAACCAGATCTCATAGGAAATACATTTACGAGTATCTGTAGTTAAATACACATATGTTCACCACTTAATACCAAATAAAAACAATTGAACGTTGAATTTTGTACCTATTTTTTGTAAGACAAAATATTACCGAAGGGTCCGCAATTTGAGAGAATTTTAGTTGCACTGTCCGCGAATTGTAAGACCAAACTGTACAAAATGAACGTTAATAAGAAAGATCTGAGAAGATGTAAAAAAACCTATACTCAGACATATATAAATATCTCCTATTCTATTAAGAAAACAGTGCAGTGTATTGTAGCAATAGTTGCGTGTGGGAGCTATGCAGTGTCCTTCATTCGAAATTAAATCATGTATGAATAAGAACCAGTGAAGTGCTAGACATAAAGCTTAGAAAAAAGATTGAAAGCTCCATCTACTCCAACAAGGGTTGACCTCATGACTTTATTTTATATATGAGTTTGATAACAATAAAGAAATTTGACAGCTGTGGCTGCTTGGTTTATACTCAACGACATGGAGGTAAAGGCTCTGCAGTAACTTTGCCTGCTTGCGTTTTATTGAACGTCTTGGAGACAAAGACAAAGTAACTGCCATGGTCTCCTGATTTATACTCAACACCTTGGAGACAGAAGTCTCAATAAAGATAAATAAATAATACAATTACAACAAATAAGCAGACAAATCCAGCTATAAAAAATATATATGACAAAGAAATTACAGCATATATGACCAGACAAAAATACATATTCTCAAAAGTCTGAGGACAAATATTATTCAGGATATAAGGATTAAACATAAAATGCAACTCTGCATAAACAAAGCATTTTTCGCTTAAGAAAAATTTGACAGCCAAAAGCACATAGAAAATATTTGTATATTCATCAGCCTGGCGACTCATCAGAGGAGGGAGGCGGCGCCACATCGGCCGCAGAGGGATGCAAAAAATAATAATAGGCTTAGGAAAGTTCACATTCAAGTTAAGGGGAAGTGGAGGAATAGCAGTAAGCTGCCCTTTAGCATAGTAATACTCAGGTGTTGCGGAGCTCTAATATGCATTGCTCATTCATGGGGAAGGATTAGCGCAGAGGCGGAGTAGAGACCATGAGCTGACTTGAAGATGCAGACCTGTTGCTTCAGAGGCTTACAGGACCAGCGTGGCAGACGACGGCCCTATTATGTGAAGTTTCTAGCTCAAGTGATTCATAGTGAAGCTCGCTCCACACACACACACACACACAGGGGCGCCGGTGGCTGAGTTGACAGCACGCTGGTCACGTAATCCTGTGGCCCGGGTTCGATTCCCGGCGGCAGTGAGAAAACAAAATGGGCAGAGCTTCTTTCTTCCTGTTACCTAGCAGTAAATAGGTACCTGGGAGTTAGACAGCTATTACGGGCTGCTTCCTGGGTGTGTGTGTGTGTCTGTGTGTGTGTGTGTGGAAAAAAATAGTAGTTGGTAACAGTTGACTGACAGTTGAGAGGCGGGCCGAAAGAGCAGAGCTCAACCCCCACAAGCACAACTGGGTGAATACACACACACACATACATATTATATATATATATATATATATATATATATATATATATATATATATATATATATATATATATATATATATATATATATATATATAAGGTTTTCATGATGATTTTATTAACTTTATTGTGTCAGCCATGCCAGCCCCTATGAGCGTCAGCAGTGCAGAAGTTTATTTATATACCATCCGTCTGGCTTGTCAGAGAGGCTCTCTCTCAGCCCAGCACTCTCTGGACCTTATTTTGTTGGCTGGAAAGAAGCTTATGAAAAGCTTTATCTGTGATAAACAGAATAGAAATTTAACAGGAAAGCCAAATAACCTTATCTTATGACTGCAGTACTAATAATATTGCAACGAATACAGTCGCTGCAACTACAAAGAGCAGGGACCCTTCAAAATTTTATGCCATTACAACTACAACGTTCACCTCATTACCACTCAATACAATATGAAGTGAAGTTAAGTATACATTTAGTTAACATAACTGATTTAAAAATCCCGAATCAGCCTGTTATAAAGATCATAATTAAATTTCCACCAAAGAAATAAAAAATAAACAAGAAATCCCGAAAGAAATTGAAAAGCACGCATAGCAGGGCAAGTGAAAAAATCCATAATATTTTTTATCAGATTATCAAACATTGATTAAGAAGACTGAGCTATTGAAAACGTGGACAGGTCAGATACTAACTAATTATGTCAAAGATAAGGTACGGTCATTATTAGGAGAAAGTGGTAAGCCATTAAGACCATATAGCATTCGGAAGGGATCTGAGGACGAGGATTTAAGATAGGACTTAGGGAAGGAATGGTGCCCAACCACTTGGACTATCGGGGAGTGAACGCCAGCCTGCTAAGAACAAAACCGTTGTTCTAATGTCGACCACCTACCCATCTCTTCACCTCTTTCTCTACCCTTTATCATCTTTCTGATCCTTCACCATCTTTTCTGCTCTTCATCATTGTAACCCTTTTCACTAAGCACGGTCTTCGTCTATATAATAGCCACATAAATCAAAATTAATGATCATGTAATAAACAATATTTTAATTGAATCTTGGTAACAATACAGTTTGATGTTTAACGAGATTGGAGATTAGTGTAATTTGCCATTTCATGATAAGGAAGAAGAGAGCATTGGGATCGATCCCAACCTGCCTATGATCATCCCTAGACAGAGACCAGTCACACTGAAAAGTTTATTGAGGCTAGCTCCAAGCACCCCCCCCCCCTCACCCCCAACCTATAACAAACATTCTCTTTTACAAATATTGCTGTTTATTATTATTATTATAACATTGGAGGATTGGGAATTAATTTTCTTGGGAGTTTAATGTCAGAAAGGTTTGGTCATTACTGTTTGTGTCACAGGAACACTAGGCCACATTACCAACTTCACATCAAAAGTTCCTTTTACGCCACAGATAGCACCACCTATATCTAAACGTCTAATTTGTATTACATCATGCTGGCATTAAACACGTTTTGAAAATGAAGTTTCGACAACATTTTCATCCCAGACTGAATGTTGATTGACGCTCTTTGTTACTAACTCATATCCTTATTTAATCCGACAAATAAACCATTGATTGTTTTTCTCACTTCTACAGAGACATTGTATAGTAAAGCGAATGAATAAACACACACTAAAGTTAAGTGGAAAGACAATAAACGATATATAAGAGTCAAGCGGGCTTGATAAAGTAGACAAATGACCATTGTTCTAACCTAAGATTCAGAAAGAACTTCAGTGTCATCGTTCTAATTAAGTGAAATGAATCATAAAGTTGTTGAAAATAAATCATTGCACAATATAAAATGTAAATCTGAAAAAAACATGGAAATTATTTATTCTATTAAAACACCTTAAATAGAATTCTCCTTAAAAAAAAAGTTTGGAAAATGCGCTAAATTCTTATGACCCAGCAACCTCATCTTGCAAAGTACAAACCCGAAACAACACTCATACACAAACACACAATTACCCAAACAAACACAATACACTTCAATACACCACCTAGCGAGTCAATATAAAGAAACAAAAACGGCTGTCAGCAAATTCTTCGGAAAAAGGGATTACTGAGAGGAATGTGGAGTGGCAAAGCATCTTATTCGCTGCGTCTCGACAGCCACAGCGAAGATTCTTGGTATACCGACTCCTATATTTTCTTGCCTTTTGAAAAAGGAAAAAGAGAGGAAACAACTGCGAGCGAATCAGGAGTGAGTGGAAGCTGCAAGCATTTGCCTACACTAGGTTATTTGATATATATATATATATATATATATATATATATATATATATATATATATATATATATATATATATATATATATATATATATATGTCGTACCTAATAGCCAGAACGCACTTCTCAGCCTACTATTCAAGGCCCGATTTGCCTAATAAGCCAAGTTTTCATGAATTAATGTTTTATCGTCTACCTAACCTACCTAACCTAACCTAACCTAGCTTTTTTTGGGTACCTAACCTAACCTTACCTATAAATATAGGTTAGGTTAGGTTAGGTAGGGTTGGTTAGGTTCGGTCATATATCTACGTTAATTTTAACTCCAATAAAAAAAAATTGACCTCATACATAGAGAAAAGGGTTGCTTTATCATTTCATAAGAATAAAATTATAGTAAATATATTAATTCAGGAAAACTTGGCTTATTAGGCAAATCGGGCCTTGAATAGTAGGCTGAGAAGTGAGTTCTGGCTACTAGGTACGACATATATATATATATATATATATATATATATATATATATATATATATATATATATATATATATATATATATATATATATATATATGCCCTGTCACACTCTATGTATACATAGAGCGAACCAGGAATCATTATAAGGTATTAAACGAAAGTATTACTGTACTGTAAAACGCAACAGAGATCCTTATAAAGTATTACTGTATAGGAAAGCAAGGAGCATTATAATGTACTGATATAGAGCATAGCATGTAGTATTATAAAGTCTTACTGTAGAGCAAAGCATGGAGCATTATAAAGTATTACTGTAGAGAATAGCAAGAGCATAACATATTATTGATAGAGTTAACTAATAATTTATTTATAAATATATGTATCAATACTTATATTCTTATTAAAAAAACATATTATCAAGAAACCTCAAATCGCAAAATGAAAGGCTAATTTTATTTAGTCTGTGAGTACACACCGAGGAGAATTATGTCTCTCTAGTCTTAAGCATCTACTAGTAAACTCCAAAGAAGTAATCGTGAAAACTTTGGTTGGTAAGGAGAAAACTATATATAAATACAATGGGTTAATTCCCTCCATCTATCTTTTTCGCCTTCTTCGTAAACTAAGGAAATTCTTAGGTTTTTTCTTACTAATTGCGAAAGTTGGATTAAAGTTTATTCGTGGTCCTGCTGGTTTTGGTCGGGGCTGTTTTAGAAGCTGGTCAGCTGCTTATATCCTCTTAAATTTATAAAACGTAAATAAACGTCGAGATCATTTAGGTGAATAATCTTGTAATCTGAGAAAAGCGCAATATATTTTGTTTAAAAAAGACAAATGAATAACGGGAGAGTATGGAGAGTAATGATCTCTTTAATGCATAACAATATACAGTCATGTTGTGTGCTGAGTTATACGACTATTCTTCAACAGAAACTGTTAAAGCCATAGCCTACGATGGTTATCATACATCATCACTATTCACGTTCTTCTGCCAAGCTACTTATTAAACACTACCATGTCGCTTCATCCCCAGGTCCTCAGGACCTTCCTTCATTCTAAGCACATTAATGTTGCACATGTTGTTCAGCAATCCTCTTACCAGTAGCTGTCCCGTGGTCCATTATACTCATGTCATTAGAAACAAGAGAAAGCCCTCCATTTTTCCGGCAAATATTTCTTATATGTTTTAATTTTTACGGGGGATGGGAAGTGCATTTATGCCTTTTTGTCTTATATTTTTATTGTTCCTAACATTATAACATTCAAACGAAATACAGAAGCATTTGTTAAATATTTAGAAAAACATGTTACTATTCTACGATTGCTATACTTTATATGAAGCTTATGTCCCTTGGATTGGACTTAAAGACATACTGGTGCTTTCCTCGTTGTTAAAAAGAGTACTCTAGCATCGTAATCAATGAATCGAGAAACGAGAGACACAGGCTTTCGTGGGCGAACCCTGCTTCCTGTAAGGTTTCTGTGGGAAACTGTTGTCTGCCATTGGGCTGCAGCCTTGTGTGTCCTGTTTTTGCTTCTTGTTAGTCATCCAGCCATATACTGACCATACCTCCTTCCTCAGCATCCAAGATTAGTTGATGAAACTTCCAATGATACGCATAGGTCCTTCAACTATTATCACATACTGCCTACTGTTATTAGTTTGCCTCGACCTCTGTCACTTGAAAGTTTTAATATTATCTTGTCGACTGATTACCTTGTGAGTGATTCCGTCAAAGTAATTTACATTATCAATATTTCAATTTAAAAATTGCAGAAAAACCAAATAGTGATCTTAGATGTAAAGTTTTTATTACTCTTACCAATTCTTCTTCTTCATAACAGCGCTTGATGACCTTATTTCGCCCGGAAAATTCACGATTTGGTTTGATATCTTCAGGTTCTTATGCTTAAGAGTGAAGACACATGATACGACGTTCACTCACTATTGACCAGCATCCTTATACACTGCTTCTTGCCACTAGCTAAGTAAGCGCAGGAGTCTAGGAGTGAGAGAGGATGGGAAAGGATTGAGAAGGGGAGAGAACAGAAGGAGAAATGAAGCTCTAACTGTCCCTCCTGCACGTCAATAGTACTGCGAAAGGTGAGGTAGAGTTAGGATAAATCCGATGGAGGAATGAACGTCAGAGGAGGATGTAGTGCATGGAGGGAGAGGGAGAGAAGTGGCATAGGAAGGGATGAGAAGTAAAGGCGAGAGAGAGACAAGGTAGAAATGGAGAAACTGGGACAATAGTTCTAACACAGTAAGGAAGGAGACTATAGGACGCAGAGAGGGTAAACGGAATAAGAGTATGTAGAGAGGGGAAATAGAAGGAAGATTACATAGGGAGGATGATATGAGGAAGAGTATGTAGAGAAGGTGACAGAAGGACAAGAGGAAGCATCACTTCGAGTAATAAAAAAAGAAGAGGTGGAAGAAATATTGTAATGAGAGTAGGAGGAAAGAGCATGAGGGTGGAGGAAGATAGGAATGTGGAATTTAAAATGAAGAGAAAGAGAAGGAGGAATACACTGAGGGAGTGATAGGAATGTGGAATTTAAAATGAAGAGAAAGAGAAGGAGGAATACACTGAGGGAGTGGTGGGTAGATTTCCCCAGGGGATGGCAGGCATAAGTCTCTCACCAGCCACGCGACTATCATCGTGCCAGAATATGGCCAGCCCGAGACAGAGGAAAAATCCAAGTGCGTGAAAATTATAACCAATAAGGCCTAGTAACAGTAGGACAGTGCATAACACGACGGCTTAACGGCGTCTTATCTATACCTATAAAGTAGGATTTCTGTTTATCTGTCGAAGGTTGGAGGCTAGACGCTTGTGGCTTAGCTTCCTCCAATATTGCAGTGAATGGTGGCGGTGAGGGGGAGGACTGCCACCAGCTGATTGTTGTCATCATCATTGCCCCCCTTTAAGAGGGTTCATCTCCCTTTGTGAAGCTTCTGAAGTCGTTGAAGAGAAGGAAGGAAACTATCAGGGGAAAGCGTCAAGTCATTATGACCATATAGCACATGGAAAGGATCGGGATAAAGATTTGGGATGGGACAGGGAATAGGAATGATGTCCAACTATTTGGACCGTCGGGGATTGAACGCCGATCTACATGAAGCGAGACCGTCACTCTACCGTCCAGCACAAGTGGTTGGGTGAAGTCGGTGGAGATAAAAGACGGGTCGCAGAATCCATAGAATTTCTCCATTACAGGAAGCCTACGCACGTGTATCAGCGCAAGCATGAAATATTAAAATAATAGATCATCCCTGGAACATATTAATCTAAATCTATGATATACGATGTCAAACTGTCTTCCTCTGTGTCTATCTATTTGCCAGCCTATCTGTTTTTCTGTGTAAGTTTGGAGAGAAGGCGCGTCGAGTTAACTTCATTTAACTTTGGGGTCGACCCTGGCACCGCTGGTTGCCCCATCTAGTTCCACTACAAACGATACCACGTGTTTGTAAGGCTTTTTTGGCCCTTAAACATTATGAAAATAAATAAACCTTATGCATTGAGAGAAATTCTCGAAGTACTAAAACTCTTCAGAAGTGTCTGACATTTAAATGGTATTCCCAAGGCACCAGCGACCGGGTAAATTATTGTCATAATGGGAGTCATAAATTATGGATTCTCTTCTCCGAGAAGCACTTGAGAGAATTACTTCTGAAGAGCTCTCTACAGTGGGAATAATATTCGTGATGGCCCTGAATGGTATGACACAATATACGCACCAAGTTATGCTTGTGGGGGTTGAACTTCGGCTCTTTGGTTCCGCCTCTCAATTGTCAACCAACTGATGTATAGATTCCTGAGCCTAGTGGACTTTATCATATCTACATTTCAAACTGTGTATGTGTGTCTGTGTGTAAAAAACTGAAGAAGAATGCCTAGATATTATTGGAACAGACTCGCATTCAGGTCAGCTGGAACCTGCCAGTCTTTCCCTGACAACTACAACCTACCAGCCCTTTCCTGTCAGTTGGTACATGCTCGCCTTCTGTCCAACCCGTCCTCCTAATAGAACGTCGCATTTTGACGTATACTCTAAAGGGCGTACATTTTCGTACATACTGTTCCGTTTTATGTTTTGGGTCGCCTGGTAGGTTAGGATAAGGGTACTTTAGTACGACAGTTTCTTGACGTTGGGGAAATCTTAAGAGGACGGGCTGGTGTGTCAGCTGTTGTTGTGTCCTCCCGCTCCCTGCCTGCTCTCATACTTCATTGTCCCTTATTGGTGCTATTATTCCTCTTGTTATTGGTATCATTGTTGTTAATGTTATTATCATTTTTATTATTATTATTATTATTATTATTATTGTTATTGGTATTGTTTTATTATTGTGGTTATTTCTTCTTTTTATTATTATTATTTATAATTGAGAAAATCAGTTGGAACAATGCGCGGATTTGAACCCTCGACTTTGGTACTTCCAAGCCGCGAACTATATCTCTGGTCCAGAGGTTAGATGCACAACATGGGAGTACCCAAGTCGCGGGTTCGAAACCCTACATTCCTCCAATTGATTTTCTCATTGATACATCACTGTAGTGTGATTTTATTGTGTATTATTGTTATTATTATTATTGTTAGTGCTGTTATTGTTGTAATTATTGTAAAGAGTAAAGTAATCTGAGATTCAACTCAATCCTCCAGCTTTCCTAACGCATCCACCTGATACCAAGTGTAGGTTGCTTACAATACCCGCATGCCCGCTGGTGCGGTATACCAAGTGTGTAATCAATGACGAGTTACACACATCAGCCGCATGCACTCTGGTGTGGTATACGGGTTCTACCCACCAACTCATCTCTGCAAATGCACAAATAAATCACATAAGGTGATGTCTGGGATGCTGGTGGGAACAACCAGAGATACTCAGGTACATAACGTGTGGGTAGTTCACCTGTACGAGCTTCATTGAGCCTGACGACTCTGCCGCAGCTGTGCCCTATCTCTGTAATGACTTTATTACATTCACAGCGCTGTTATTGCTGCCTGAACTGTGGCTGTGAATCTTTAATGTGTTTGACTTTAAATAATGTCTGATGCTTCTGATTTTATGAATTTATTTAGTCCTGTTTTAATATATTATTTAAAGTAATATAATTAGGGTGCACTGATATGATACGAAATGCTAACAAATATTAATAATACATTTGTAATAAACTTTCTTTAACGCCCATTTGCTCTCAGGTGACTGTGTCACCCTTTATTAGGCTAGATTGCCTTCAGGAATAACTAATTAAACAGAACGTGATGAGAGGCATTACAATGGGAGAGACGTGCATCCTCAACGGATATACGTACTGCAGCACACACTATGGCGCTCTCAGCCTCGGTTCATTGTGGACGCCGCTGAGAGCTCGGAATAAAAATGAGTGCTTGTGCCTGCTAGGTTCTTCTTGTAGGCCCGTCCAGGTGGTGCACCGGACCTAACTAAAGAACATTGTATTGGCCGATGCTGTTCCTACTAACTCCATGTTGTGCCCATTGAGATTCGATGTCACTGGAAGACACAAGAGCAGCGAGACATGATTACCATATGCAAAATCCAAAGGGGAATAAGAAGGGATGAAACAAATTCATTGTTTGGGATGGGAGGATGACGAATACGGGAACAAAGTTGGCAACTATGCTCCAGATTTGCCAACAGACACAGTGAAGAGAATAAGTTTACTCTCGGAATAGTGAATAACAAGAATGCACTAAGTAAACAAAACTTCAAATGTAGATATGACTGAGCCAGATATTTTATCCTATGCGCCAATCGACTGAAGATTAGAGGCAGGATCAGAGAGCTGAAGTTCAACACCCACAAGATCACTATGGTGAGTACACACACAAACAACCCCACAACACACAGCTCAGAGGTATGCCACAAAACCAGTCCCAGTGTCAGAGTAGTTAACAAATGGCATGCATTAGGAAGTGTTGAAGTGACGGCAGACTCCATACACAGTTTAAAATGTAGATATGATGGACCACCAATAGGCTCTGGAGCATGTACCCCAGTTGATTGGCGGGTGAGAGGCGGAACCAAAGAGCCGAAGCACAACCCCCGCAAGAAAGTACCAAGAGCGTCATTTTTCATTCAGTGTTCCCCAGAGCGACGCTGCCCTTCAACCGAAGACAATAAAGACGGCGAAAAAAAGGCTGAGCTGGACTTTTGCAAACTGTTTGAGTGATCGAACAGCCGGAGAAAGAGGTCCGAGTTTTCCTTCTTTAGTTTTCCAGGAGATCTGAGAGGGGGAAAATTTCGATTTTGGCTTGAGACAAAAGAGGCGGAATGTTGTAACTTTACAGTATACATTTTTACCAGATGCCAGAAGGTCATTGTTTCCTGTAAACCGGTTTTATACATTTATTTTTCCTAAATTTATTTTTGTGGGAACAATTGTGCTGCACAGTGCACAATTTGTAGTAATATTAACTTTAATAAAACAAATATTTGAAAAATTGGATCATATTTAATTTTGACTATATAAAGGCTTTTATATAAATCATATTTGAAAGAAAGATGAGAATAATAAGAAGCGGCATAATTTAAGTAGTGATGGTTATTAAGCATTTGTCTCTTTCATTTTAACTCCCACTTCTTTGTTCACTTTCACGAAACAAAGAAGTGAGCAAGTTGGAGAATAATGATAATTGTAAAAAAAAAAATATATGCAAAAGATGATAGTTGAAATAAATAAAAAAATAAATGTTATGTGGCAATGAAATTTGAAAGAAGTGATACAAGTGGAATATTGATGAAGGCCACGATAAAAAAAATATATGAAAAAGTAAGAAAAGTGATATGACAGGAATAAAGGAGAAAATAACAATGGAAAATAAAGGAAAAAAATATCCAGAAAATGGTAAGTGCTCGGCCACTTTAGCAAATTAGAGGAATAGCAATCAATCGGGAATAGTCGCCATTGTTGCAGGAACTCAGCGAAATCTCTGGTTGATAGGAGGCTGGTTCACGGGAAGGACTGTAATCCAAGGATATTGGTCCAGTGCAGGCGGTGGTTCTGGGGAACCTGTTGTCCAGGTGAACACTCTGGTCCTCAGGACACTAAAGTCACAGCGATCATGTGGTTCAGAAATCATGTGGTTCAGAGATCATGTGGTTCAGAAATCATGTTGTTCAGAGAAAACATCAATCTGCTGAAGACTTGTTTGGAAAAGATTGTGGCCCAAAGAAGTAATTATGAGGAACAAGTGTTAAGCCAACATGATAATATAACACAATATCCAAGGCAAAATTTTGAGCGAAGGTAAATTTGGACACAGTGACTGGAGGACTGTGGAATATAATAAATCATACGGAAGAACTTCTGAAAGCATAAACAGGCTATGAGTTCCCGCAACTGCACCAGAGGTGGTACCCCTAAATATGTGTATAGATTGAGTGTGGTAGAAGACAATATGTGAGCGAACTTGGGAGCTCCACAAGACTTCCCCGGATACTATATCCTCTTCTTCGAGGAAGAGGGTCCATACAAACAACCATAAGTGGTACTATATATATATATATATATATATATATATATATATATATATATATATATATATATTTATATATATATATATATATATATATATATATATATATATATATATATATATATATATATATATATATATATATATATATAACTGAAAACTCTACACCCCAAGAGTTTGTGTGGAGTTTTCAGTTGCATATTGGCTTGGGGACCATTCAAGCTTGTTCCCATATATATATGTGTATGTGTGTGTGTGTGTGTGTATTAACTAACAGTTAGGCAGAAGCATTATTAAATACTTCTACAATGTATATATCTTTGGTATATTTATTTAATTTAAATAGTTTTCTCTCCACCTCCTGTATTCTCTCCACTGTGACTGTTATCCCAGTAGATTCCAATAGTAATTCCCATTCATGGTTTATCATGATTTAAAACACTGAGTGGACTGTGTCCTTTAATCATAGAAGAGCCAGTCATAACAGAGTCAAAAGAATCTCTCAATAATTCACCTGCAACAGTGCAAGAGAAAATAGAATGTAGGTAATGCAATCAGCGTTTCCGAATGGAAACAAATACACCAAAACGTAATTGGAAGCGTTTCTGGATCCCATTCGCAGTCTTTCAGAGGAATCTTTAGTGCTTTCATGGATATTGAATTCAGGTGCTCGGCATGATATCTTAGTTTTGACTGTTAAAAAAGGGGTACTCACCTTATAAAATAGGTAAGACTTCGCAATGTTAGGCACCATGCAGGACAGTATCTATCATCTTGGACATCCATATCACCTATTCATAGTTCCATTCTCTACAGATTACATTCTTCTCCGTGAATTTTGTGGGAAAGCCTTTGAAACGCAACAATTCTCTGTGAAGAATTCTGTCGGTAAAGCTGAAGATTGAGGCTCCTTTTAAAGTGTATCATATTGTACTTAGTAATTGGTTAAATGAAACTATTTCACATATTTGTGGATTTAAAATTGAGACCAACTCCTCTCCTTTGGAGTTAACCTGCTGGAGATCTTCTGGCAACGACGTGGAGAAACTTCGAGGAGAGAGAAGATAAACTTGAACAAGATGTTTCGCCAATAAACCCTGACAATATGTAACAGAGACATGCTGAGTTCTTGCCTTTAAAGAGAAATTCGGAAGAAGTGAGGTCAGTTAGGTGACTCTGGACGCCCAAATATAATTGTGTTCAATGATATTTCGAGCACATGTTCCGTTATTATTAAACTGAAGTACAGTTTATTTTGTTTAATTTTGTTGTTGATTTTTTTATGTAACAAAAAGAAACTAAAAAAACTTAGGCCAAACTTTCCACTATTTAAATCTCACAGTACAGAAAATTAAAAAATATATATATATATATTTACTTCTGGAAACCCTTTTTGAAACTAGAGAAGAAAATGCCATACTCTTTTTTTTATATATGGTGGGTATTCGAGCACGGAGGCAGTTTACAAAAGACCAGCCAGGATTTTTTGTATTGATTGTTTTTATTGTTTAGAGCTGAAGGGCAGAGTGGCTCTGGGGAAACCTGAACAAGAAGGGCGGATCCTGACACGAAAAGTTAACAGCATCTTTATATGACAATTTCGCTTCTTGTTTGATGAAATATTCTGACTATTGTAATTATAAAAAAATAGATATATACATGACATTTGCATAAGATTTTACTTGCTACGGTGTGTTTGTGTTTGTGTGTATTTGAGTGTTTGCGTGTATTTCAGTATTGGGGTTGAGCATCAACACTCTGATCTTGTCACTTTGAGTAGGTTGGTTTAGAGAATGCAGTATTTTATGGTATCTGTCATATCTGCATATGATGCTGTGATTTGAGTCTGCCTTTCATTAATACTTCAGAACAATGATTCTATTCTCTAGTTTTTAAATTATATTTTAATTTGAAATTGTGTATTTATTTTTTTACAAGATTTCATTTAATTCATTGAACTCACTTAGTGTACTTACACCGAGAAGATTCCCACCAGCATCTCGGGTTCGGCTGTGGCAGTAAATACCATATTTTCTACTGGTTATGTTATTCCTCAAATCAAATACTAAATGAGGTACCCGACGGTACCCGGGTCGATCCGATTCCCAAGTCTTTCACACACACTCCCAAATCTCCCTTCACCCACACATAACCCTCTCCGTCTCCACCCACACACACCCTCTCCGTCTCCACCCACACACACCCTCTCCGTCTCCACCCACATACCCTCTCCGTCTCCACCAACACACTCTACCTCTCTCTCCTTGCACATCTTATCTCCCCCATACACCACCTTCTTGTCTCCTCTCTCTACACACACACACCCTGACTTCCCCCAGATATACCTTTATATGTCCTACTCAATCTCTCCTCCCCCCCCCCCCCCCACGCACACACCACACCACCTCTCTCCCCACAATCTCCTGTCTAACACCCCCCCCCCGTCCCCTACATACACCTTACCCCGCTTCACACTCAGTCTCGCCAACCTTCCTAGTCTCCGCCTTCACTGTAACTATTTTCAAAACACACTACCATCTTGAGATCTTGAGACGATTTCTGGGCTTAGCATCCCTGCGGCCCGGTCCTAGACCAGGCCTCCTTTTTGTTACACACCCCCAGGAAGCAGCCCGTAGCAGCTGTCTAACTCCCAGGTATCTATTTACTGCTAGGTAGCAGTGGCATCAGAGTGAAAGAAATTTTGCCCAATTGTTTCCGCCTCCACCGGGGATCGAACCCGGAACCTCAGGACTACGAATACGAAGTGCTGTCCACTCAGCTGTCAGGCCACCATCATCATTGTAAACATATTCACACGCTACCTTTCCTCAGAATTTCCGCATGCGAAAATCTTTCAGTTCCTTTATCAAAATTATTAAAGGTTATCCTGACGTTGACCAGTTCTGTATATACTTCCGATGTTAGCTAATACGTGCCAATGGAAATATATTTATAGTTATGTATTTCCGATGTCTTTATCGTTTTCTGATTTAGAAACTTGATTGTCCTTCATTCTGTGCAACTATTTGGGGATTCTCGCTGCTGTTCCTATCCACGTAACTTCACATTTTTCTATGTTAAAATCCATTAATTATTTAAAACCACTTCACAGTAAGAGTAGTTCATTTTCTAATGAATGGCAGTCCTCCTCTTCTCTGATTCGTCTGATTAGTTTTGTATTATAAAAAACTAAGAAAAACATGAAGCTGTATATTTCTTGTGAGGTTATTTGAAGTTCATAAAAAATATATAAATGCCGAGTTCTTGAACTTTTGATACTCCACTCATTATCCTTTCTACTCTGACGTCTCCCCTCAAACTGTCATCCTTTACAATCTTTCTGAGAGGTACCTAACCTAACCAAGCCTAACCTAACTTAACCTAGCCTTTGCTAACTTAGCCTAACCAATCCTAACTAAACCTAACTGTTTCACAGTTTTTCTCGATATTTGGAGAAACTAATTATATGCGCTTCTATTTTAATTATCTTTAATTTTATGCACCTTTCTTTTACTTCCAGTCACTGGCTGTTGAATCGTGGTCTGTGTTAACTATTCTTCCCTTTGTTCCATATAGCAGGAAGAAATGTAGGAGGAGGAGGGAGGATGCTGAAACCGGGAAATGATGTAGTGAGGGGAAGGAGAAGGAGATGGAGATACTGCAAGAAAAAAAAGAGGGTAGGAGAACTCAGGGGAATTGTAAGAGGACTAAGAGGAGAGGCTGGGACAACTAGTACGGTTTGAACAAAACAGAGAGCTTGGTCTACGAAGGTAATGGGAAGAAAAGTTGACGAATGAAAGGGTAAAGTGACAGAAATTGTTAAGAGGAGCGGGGGCTGATGTGAGGTGATGGGGATGGGTAAAGAGGCTGGAAGGGTGTGTAGGACAAGGGGAGAAAGAGGAAGAAATGCAAGAGGGGAGGTGAAGAACGAGATGAAGAAGAAAGGAAAGGAGTGGAAGAGTAGGATTGTGTGAAGAATTTCCTCAAGAAAGTTGAGGAGGACAGAGAGGAAGCAGGAACGATGAGACTGTGGAGTGGCATATTATTAGAAATATAAAAGCAGTGGAGGAGATATGAGAGTAAGCAGATAAGCAAAATAAGAGATGGGGAAATGAGAATCGAGAAAGAGATCTGAAGGAAAAAGGAAAGCAGAGGATAAGATAGAGAAGCAGGTAAAACAAAGAAAGAAGAGAAACCCGAGAGATAGAAAGGATTAGGGAGGTAAAAGAAAAGAAAATCAGGGGAGAGTGAAAGAGGATATGGGAAGCTGGAACAAGAGAGAAACTTGGTTGGATGAAACAGAGAGAAGGAGAATGAGAATAGCACAAAGGTGGCGGATACGGAGAGAAAGAAGTGAAGGAGTAAGATACGGTAAAGAGAAGGTGTAGGATCCGGTAAAGATAAGGAAGAGAATGAGTAAGATACGGATAAGATAAGAAAGTGGATAACTTGGAAAGCTGAAGAGGGATGAAGGTGAGGGAAGGAGTGGTGAAGTGGGAAAGAGCAGGATGTAAAGAAATGCAGGGAAGTAGTCGAGTAGATCAATGACGTGGAAGACGAAGATGGGGAGGGAGGCGAGCGAGGGAGAGACACAGAAGGAAATGAAGCTGGGGAACAAAGAGTACGAATGCCGATGCTGAGGAGGTGTAGAGCACATTAAAGAGAAAGAAAAGCAAACAGAAGAATGAAGAAATGCAGGAGGAAGAGGGAAAGATGTGGAAGAGAAAGTGAGGTGAGGGATTGAGAAGATCTGCAATACACAGTGTAGGGATTCAACGTGGAGGGGAGAGATGGTTTTCTAATTTTTAATATTGGATTGTGGAGGGAGGCGGAGGGAAAGAGGGTGAAAGTAGTTTTCTGGCCTGTGTTCCCCTTGTTTGAGTTGGCTTGGAGTGGGGAGCGAGGCGCCAGGGGTTCCGCCGCTCTATTGCTAATCGTCTTCCCTTCATCCAGCAGCAACCACCCACCTTCCTCTTCTCCCTTACATCCATCTACCATTCACCCCATTGTTCCCTTCACATACCGCTACCCTACACCCTATTGTCTACTTCACATCCAGCTACCATCCTTCACATTGTCTGCCTCTTAACCAGCAAACACCCATCTCATTGTCAGCCTCCTTCTCATTATCATCCCCCTAAACCTACACCCACCCATAACATAACCAGCCCCTCGAGCTACCACCCACCCATAACACAACCAGCCCCTCACGTAACCGGTCATCTACTGCAAAAGCTGTTAACCAAATTCTTTTACTTTACATTACATCAACTCTTGAAAGTATGACTTTAGAGCGAAGGTTCTTTGCGGGTCAGTCCGGTGAATAAGTTAAGTTTTCTCAACCTTCAATATACCAAAGTTTGGAAGTCAAATTTAGGTACGAAGCTTTGTCTAGTTTATATTTCCTCTGAGTTTACCTAAAGGAAACTTTACCCATCCCTATGATAAACTACAATCGCGAAGTTGTGTTTACTGAAAGGAAAGTTTCCAACTTCATTGATTAGATTGTCTTACATCGGTTTATTGTATCAGGTTGGAAGGGCTGGCTCACTTGCTCGTTTTGCTGTGAATTAATATACTTCAACACCTTCCTTTCGTGCCGTAAGTTCTCAGCTTATACAATCAAGGAGATTCATATTTCATTATTGTAACTTTGTGTTTCAGGTTTCAGCGTATGTCTCACTGTTTGGAACTGTCTGTCCATGTTCCAAATTTACCCTCGTATCATAATAGTCTTGATCATGTTACCTATGGAACATTGTCCCTACCCAGTGGTCACTAGATCCTAGTGGTACCTTATACCTAACCTCTCAATATCTTCCTAATTTTGGGTAAACACTAAGTCTAGTGTTGCTGATGTGTTCTCTCCCTTTACTCTTATTTGCTTTGTGATATGTTGTTTCAATAAGTGCTTGTCTGCTATGTCCAATAGTTTTGCTCTCCATGTCACATCACTCCTGTTTTTTTTTATTTATCCAGTCTATTTTGTTATGATTGAAATTTTCAGGTATCAGAAACCTAACTTTTATCCCCGTTGCCACTGTGGCTATTTTTTCTACTACCTTTATCAAAGTCTTGCTGTATTTATCACATTCTTCCCTATGTCTTCCGTTGTTTACTGGAGGATTGTAAATTACTGCAAGAACTTTCACTGTCCATAAATATTGTTATTTCTATTATGCACTCCTAGTGATCAGATTCCTATGATACTTTCACTTCTTCAAAGTTGCAGTGTAGTTGTGGCAGTAGACTTGACCACCTCCACACGTATTCACTTTATCTTTTATCACTTGATATCGTCCTAGGAAGATTGCTTTTCCAATATGACATAAAAGTTGAGTTTCTGATATTTGTAAGAATATGCAGCTGCATTTCTGTCATACTTTGCTGCAATATCAGAACATCAAAGGTCCACGGTTGTTCAGTATCTTCTCAGTAAGTGTAAGAAATATTGCCGGAACAATAATGGACGTGTTCAAGAAAAAAAATGACAGTTTCGGGCAAGACGTTCCAGACCAACCGGGCTGTAGTAGTCGTGTGGGCCTGCAGGCCGCTCGTAGCAACATTCTGCTGGGCCCAGCTCTCTCACGCCAGGGGCCAGGCTGGGAGAGTAGAACCCCCAGAACCCTTTGCAAGTCACTTTAGGTACAAGTTGTGCTTCAGACAGGATCCACATGCACCATCGCTGCCACAATACAGCCCCTTCTCTTGAATTAATACAAAATACAGTGCTAACATAATCAGAAACTCTTGAACCCACCTAACCGAACATATGCATAGCATAGAAAACGTGAAATGTTCTAAGCCACAGCTATTCATAGTACTTTGTAATTTGTACGTTGAGGACCATAACGTACAAACTGAGACCAACTAGATGAGAGGACTATT
Source organism: Procambarus clarkii (assembly GCF_040958095.1). Taxonomy (NCBI): domain Eukaryota; kingdom Metazoa; phylum Arthropoda; class Malacostraca; order Decapoda; family Cambaridae; genus Procambarus; species Procambarus clarkii. Next base: position 21,807,866 of record NC_091209.1, read on the forward strand.
ACCATAATACACACGACACAAGCACAAGCGTAACTATTCTCACCGCGATCACCACAACATTGGTGGTGAAGAGGTGGCCTGGCCACACCAGCTGCTGGTGCTTGTTCAGACCAGTGGGTGCTTGTTCAGACCAGTGGGTGCTTGTTGAAACCAGTGGGTGCTTGTTCAGACCAGTGGGTGCTTGTTCAGACCAGTGGGGTGTGCATACCTCGATATTTCGAGGCAAGAATTCACAAGAAGTCACCTGAGAAGTGCAGGTAAAACTAGTTATTTTTGTTTTGTAAAGTCATTTTGCCACCAACTATTCAACGCGAGAATAACATATTGCGAGAATTAGATGCGGCTTAAGTTCAAATTACAACAGGAAAGTAAACCATACTGACGTCTATCTCAGCTCGATCAAATCACTCAACTGAGACCAGACGCAATACAATATATTTTTCTTGTCTTGATCGCATAATCGGAAAGGACAGTGAAAGAGATAAGAACGGAATATTAAATTATTTTCGGTGATGAAGCTGTCATCCAGTCGAAGAAAAGAAAATATATTCTCAGTACACATAAATTTGCTGTTCTGAGAGAATAAAACGTTTCCAGAACACCAGGTTTCTGCATCAGAAAATTAGATTGGGAAGCAGCCGACCACTTAGACGAGCGCGAAGTTTAAATAGTGCAACAAGTTAATTAAATCTAATCTTGCACAGTATAGATGAAACTGCATATCTTAGATAACGACATACAAAAGAATGTTGTTACGAGAAAAATCAAGAAGTATTTGAAGACCTAAAAAGAGCTTAATTAAATTACATTGAAGACACCGGGCTTGTGATGTATGGGGCTGAGGCGAACTTGAGATGTGAGTCTGTGTTACACTGCTCAACATTTTTCACGTTTAACAAGAATTTTAAGAGCGCTGAATTTTCATTTATTTTGTCACTGGATAATTCATCAGGCTGAGAGCGTTCCCTCAACATACCAAGTAAGCCTTAACCGTATGTTTTCCTTGGAACACGACCCGCCAATCAGTTAGCAACCTGTTAACTGAGGCCAGGACACGAACCTAGACACATCGCTCACGAGGCGCGGGGGGAACGTGTTGCCACTGAGGTTGTGAATCGATGACTTAGCCTACTCTGTCATTGTGAAATGAGAGAGCCTTCTTTTCATAACAAATTATCTCATGAGAATGTGTCAAAAGCGCAGTTTGTATATAATTAATTGAATGCCAGACCGCTCTTGATAAATGTGTATGTCTTTGGTCTCCTGTTGTGAAGACCCATTTGTCAGTTCTGAGCACAAACAACACCGTTATTAAAGCGACGCTTCATGGCAACACCTGTTCCTTTATGCTAACCTGATACACGCATGAGGATTAATCTCCAGAGCGTCTATTAAGTGTCATACTGTATACTGGTGTATATAACAGATGGCGCTCTGTTAAGATATATTGATGTATCTTTTCCCTGATGATACCTGCTATAATGTATACATCCCTATAGCGGTGCCATGCCTAATATATCCGGATAAAATCCTTCTGTGCACTATGCAAGATATCTCTGCATTTTGGATAGAAAATGGTTTCGAGCTGAAAGCTGCTCTTTGGAAACTATGTATAAACGTGTTGGCTTTAACCACACACGCACACACACACACACACACACACACACACACACACACACACACACACACACACACACACACACACACACACACACACACACCTTGTGGAGTCCCACAGGGCTCTGTACTCGAACCTATTCTGTTTCTGATATACGTAAATGATCTCCCAGAGGGTATAGACTCATTCCTCTCAATGTTTGCTGACGATGCCAAAATTATGAGAAGGATTAAGATAGAGGAAGACAGCTTGAGGCTTCAAGACCTGGACAAGCTGCAGGAATGGTCGAACAAGTGGTTGTTAGAATTTAACCCCAGCAAATGTAATGTGATGAAGATAGGTATAGGGAGCAGACCAGACGTGTCCCCCTTAAGCTCAAATCAAGAGGATAACATCAGCAGCATATGCCCGGTTGGCCTACATAAGAACGGCCTTTAGAAACTTGTGAAAGGAATCATTCAGAACTTTGTATACCACATATGTCAGACCAATCCTGGCGTATGCGGCTCCAGCATGGAGTCCATATCTAGTCAAAAATAAGACTAAGCTTGAAAAGGTTCAAAGGTTTGCCACCAGACTAGTACCCGAACTGAAGAGAATGAGCTACGAGGAGAGACTACGGGTATTAAACCTCACGTCACTGGAAGACAGAAGAGGTAGGGGGGACATGATCACCACATTCGAGATTCTCAGAGGAATTAATAGGGTAGACAAAGACAGACTATTTAACACCAGGAGCACACGCACTAGCGGACACAGGTGGAAACTGAGTGCCCAAATGAGCCATAGAGACAATAGAAAGATTTTTTTCAATGTCAGAGTAGTAGACAAATGGAATGCCCTAGGAGGTGATGTGGTGGAGGCTGACTCCATACACAGTTTCAAGTGTAGATATGATAGAGCTCAGTAGGCTCAGGAACCTGTACACCAATTGATTGACAGTTGAGAGGCGGGACTAAAGAGCCAGAGCTCAACTCCCGCAAGCAAACTAGGTAATTACCTGTTTGTTTCAGCAAGTAACTCAAACAACACCATAAAAAGCAGCAGGTAACTCAGACATCAGAAACTGCTGATGCCTCACAAATCAATCTCCGAATAATTCTCATCAATGTTGCTTGAGTTATAAATTAAATGATATAGCTTCAAACCTACAATGCATATCATCACCAGCATAAAATCACGGAAGATACTCATATACTTAGTCACTTCCAGCCTAATGATAAAATATTCAGTAATTTTAATCAGATTCTTATAAGATATATAAGTTCACATTATTATACATTTTTGATAACGAATAATAAAAAATAATAGTTTATTGTACCTCTCCCACCCCTTTAATAACGGAATTAGAAAAGTAGAAAATAAGATTATGTGAAATTTTAAGAAAATTATTGATGCAAGAGACATTTGTTATGAAACAAAAGAGCTCTTTGCCTGGCGCAGAGCCGATAGCGCCTCCTGGAGGCACAGCGGACAATCAAGGAACTCAGCCGTGAAGCTCAGGACCAAAAGGTCTTCACGATTTTCAAGCAAAATCATTTCACATCTTCGTCGTAGGAGACGTAGTCACTGGGGCTGCATGTATCACGAAGTAATGGGTACCGGGAGGTTGTGGGAGAAGAGGTTGATAGTTGTGGAGGGAAAAAAATGGTTCTGAGACATAGGATGGGTGGTTGTCGAAGACAACATGGATAGTTGTTGAAAATGGGAAGAAAGGCTGTGGAGGATGATATATATATGGTTGTGGAAGAGGGTACGTGGTCCGTGACCACGTGCTGTTTTCGTGGTTGTCCGTGACCACGTGCTGTGTTCGTGGTTGTCCGTGACCACGTGCTGTGTTCGTGGTTGTCACTGACCACGTGCCGTGTTCGTGGTTGTTATTGACCCTTGATGTGTTCGTGTGTCCGCTGCTCGTCCCGTAGTAGTGGGGAGATTATCCTCTGATGACATTAACATTTTCAAGAGGTTTCAGACATTGTTTGTATACGTTCTATACAATTACTATACTTTATACATGATAAGAAAATAAAGTGTAGATATAAAGTAGGTAAGGCTTACCATGAGCTATGGGTAGAGAAAGCTCTCAACCTACTAACAGGATTCAGAAGTCGTCTGCTCCTGTACTCACCAGGGTAAAAAAAAATCTGATATGGTAAAAATAAACTCATTCCCCTCATATATTAAACGTTATGATATACGTGTCATGAGAGAACTGATTTTAAAATTATACTTTAATTAATTCCTAGTCATAGGATTCATTCTATAATACTGAAATGAATTTTAAGCAAAGTTTTGGGTGAAAGTGGTCGTATGTAAGCAGAGTTGGCTAGCCTGGTGGCAGCCATATTTTTCTCCTTCCCCTCGTTGCTATGTGCATTCATTACGCTTATATCCTGCCACCCCTTCAGCTCTCCGGCCTCAGAATGGCTATAATTCAGGCAAGAATGGTCTTGAAGGTCAGTGCGAGATTTAGATGCGATATTCTGGGGTTATCTCCGCCGCTTGTGATAGGTGGTTGTGGAAGATGAGAATGGTAGTTGTGGAGAAGACGCGTGGTTGTAGAGAGCTAGACGTGTTGTTGTTGATGACAAGACAAGTGGTTGTAGAGACCTTGGTGTGTAGTTTTGGATGATTAGACGGGTGGCTGTGGATTATGAGACGTGATGTAATGAAGGATGGAACCAAGTGGTTGTGGTAGCCGAAACAAGAGTTTTTGAAGACAAAGTTTGATGGTTGTGGTGGACGTGTTTTCGTGACCAAGATGCTAGCTTAATAATTGGTTGTGGTGGTCAAATAGGAACGATGTGTCCGCTTTAACGAGACAGTTTGATGGAGACCGAAAAGATGAGTTCGGTACTAACCTTCATGTTCTAGCCCAGATTTGATTATGTGGTCTTACACTGCCCTATATTGTGTGTTGTCTGAACTCCAGGCTACTCGTCAACATGTTGTTCTTGATGTGACTGTGGAGATTAAGCGATGCTGGTATTTGAAACTAAGTCGCTTTCACGGTCTTCTCCTTTACACTCATAATTGTTAAATGCGTATTCTTAACTCGTTTATATTCATTCTCATTCTTTTACCTACATTCGGTGTCCACGATAAGAATGTTTTGTTTACAGATACAGATGATTTCTCTGGTCGGAATGAATAGTTGTTGTGTCAGAGGAAGATAGTGTGTGATGACTGAGATGGTTGTGAGCGTCGATTTTGGTGATTGAGGTCGAGAAAAGTAGGCTTGGTAATCGAGTTGGTTGTCTTCAAATTTGGATCTGATGGCAAAAAAAAAGAAGAAGGTGTTGCTGTAGGCGAGACGTGTAGTTGCTTTGGCAGAGACGAGTTGATATGGTTGTGGAGATGAGCAACTCAGGTGGCCGAAATGTGCGACTGCGTTGTGTAAGATAAGCTGTTGTGATCTATGATGATTGTGGGTATCCGTTGAAATGGCTGTGTGTGACCTAAATTTAATAAAAATAATATATTGTGATATGCAATTTCACAGCTAACCGAAACATCCTGAAATCCGATATGTAAAGAATTGAGACGTCTGTTCCATTTGCATTTTTGTAACGAATGATCACATTACTCCGACCAGCTGAAGCACCCTGTGATGTACACTCGCCTTGCAAGCGAGAAAACCTGCGATCGAATCATGGGTAAGATAGAACGATTGTGCACCATTCCTTCTCTTCATTCGCCCCAGTTACACCCAGCAGTAATGGGGAACCTGGATGTAAAATCGCATTCTGGGGGACAACATAGTGCCCAATAACTTAACCAGTTCAAGTACCTGGCTCCAGTCCAAGATCCCAACAGAAATAAAAACGCAGACAGCGCTCATGCAAGCTCCCAAGTCCAGTGACTTGTGTTTGCAAGAGTCTAGTGGTCAATGTTTACAAACGTCTAGTGACCAATGTTTACAAGAGACTAGTGACCAGTGTTTACAAAAGTCCAGTGACAAATATTTACAAGAGTCTAATGACCAGTATTTACAAGTGTCTAGTGAACAATGCTTTCAAGAATACAAATTTAATATTTGTAAGCGGTCCCAATAACTTAAAAGGTTTCATTAGTGGATTCGAGCAATAAAAAACTTGCATATTCTCCAGGTCTGTAAATTATCCAGCTTATATATACAAATAAATAAATAAATACAAAACAAACTCATTTAATTTACTTCTCAATAACTTTCGGTAAGAATTAATAAAAAAAAGCAATACAAACTACTTAAGAAGCTAAAGCTCTCTATCTGGATATTCATTCGTTATTCTGGTTTGTCGAGTAAGATCTGTCAACGTCTGGAGGGTTATTATGGCCACAACAAGAGTTTATAGACCAACACTTTAGTCCTCAACACTGGTGATTTACTTCAGGACTGAAGTAAACTCAAAGTGTATAGATACACCTCACTGTGAATATATGCCCCTTGTCATTATTCTTTTAAGTAATGCCTTAAATAGTGTCTATGGCGGGACTCGCAGCTACCCCATCCTGCAGCCCGAACAGGGACGGTGCCTGGCGGAGGCATCAGGCGGACAGGTTGATCGATGCTGATGGAGAGGCTACATAGCGTATAGAGGAAGGGGGGGAGGGGGTGTTGTTGGGACAGGGTGTTGGTCCTGTACTGGTAGGGGGGGAGTTCAGAGGCGAGAGAAGGGGGCTAATTGGGTTGAACGGGAGGAAAAGACGATTAAGGTGGGGGGAGGATCGTTTAGAGTGAGGGTCTAGAATGGAAGGAGAGGAGAGAATACAGAGAGCTCTGAACCCACAGCTGGTTTCAGTGGCCGTAATACGTCGCATTTTTTCAGGGAATTGGCCAATCACCCATAAATGCGATGTATTAGTGAAATAGATGGGTTGCTTGGGTTCATGCGTTTTTGTACAGGCAAAATAATTGTATTATTTGTCGATCAGCTACAGTGTGAACATAAAGAAGCGTTCGGTGAGTAATTTTCACCCAACGTAAAGCATATTGTTAGATGGATTGAGTTTACCCTCAATTCTTATTTACAGTTGGTTAAATGTGCACTAATTCTATGCCCAACCTCGTCCACATACGAACCAATGAGACGAAGCTGTCAACAATTATCTTCCCGGGAAAATAAACATTGTTTATATACAAAATGAAATCACAGTAACGTCTTGGGAGACCTTCAGATGTAGGTTCCATCCCGCTGTTCTGCTCCCAACACTTTCTCTATTATAATACTGTGGGGGGAGGTTACCCGGCGTTGCCCGGGTCTATCTGTCTCCTTTTTGTTCACATATATATCCGTCCATCATCTTTCTATCCATATATCCATCAATTCAACTATCTATTCATCTATTTATCAATCTATCTGTCTATGCATCCAAACATCTATAAATCTACCCATCTATCTATCATCTGTCTATAATCCATTTCTGTCTCTGTCTTTGCCTCTTTTTCTGATTCTGCCTCTCAGTCTATATGTCTCTCTTTGTCTCTGAATGTCTGTCTGTTTTTTTCTTTTGTCCCTGAATGTATGTCTTTCTCTCTCTGTCTACGACTGTATGTCTCTTTGTCTGTCTTTGACTCTCTCTGTGGATGACTGTCTGTCTCTGTTTCTGTCTATTGCTGTGTGGTTGGTCCCTGGTGAGAGGAGCTTAGCAGAGTGTAATATTAAAAAAGGGAATAGTTATGCCATTTACTCTGAAAAAGGAGCGGGGCGTGAGAAACCTTTGAAACTGTTGTTGTAGCGTCTGTTTTATGTGACTACGGGCAAATTATGGACATCAGGAGATTTATGTTAATATATCCGAGATTAGTGAATAATGGTGTATATTATTATAAGAACTATATTTTAAATATTTATGTTCAAAATATTTAGCTATGTAGACAGCGGGCAATGCCAAAAATCGTCGTGGGGGTCTGAATGTGACCCTGATACGCTGTTCTTGCTTGAATTCTGGTGACCACGACCAGCCTATGTTCATCCCGAATCCCAGACCATTCCCTTAGTCAATTTTGGTGATACATGGTGATACAAACTGACAAAAGCAGACAGATAGACAGAATAGCATGTAAGTATATATTTTCTCTCTTATAAGTATAGATTACATATTTTGAAAGGGGAACTCACAAGCTAAGTTTCCTAAATTATTTATTCTCTTGCACGAAGTGCTTTTTAAATAACAATAATATTTACAAAAACTTTCTGCCTTACATTCCAGTGAATCCGAAGCCGCACTTAAAACCTGGATTGCGTTACTGTTGAGAGTAACGATAAACGCACATGGTAGCACCCACTCGTTGCCTGCACCAGGCATAGGACTTGCCTGCGAGCCTGGGCGGCTCAAGGGAGGAAGCACGATACAAACCCTTCCCGTTAATTCACTCCGAAACCCGGATCCTGAACAAATATTGGCTTGGACGTAGAGAGTATTCGAATTGCCTTTGAAATATATTTAGATCTGTGCAGTTACTCAATTAGGTATTATTTTCCCCTTGCTTTAGTATTCAGTCCTGGTCAATTCAATTCTTGATATCGGTGGTAATTACATAAATTCCTAACAGTTTACAGATACAGACCCGTGAGGGAGATTGTCGACTTTCACATCATTGATTGGTCAATCTTCTCCGTCGTTGCTCTCTGATTGTGTGTAAATCCTTTGTTGATATCACGATTGTTCGTGCGTTATTCCTCTTGCATGTTTGATTACTGATATCATTAACACTGCGATTCATTTACTGAGTCCTTTTGAAGATGTTAAGAGTATTTTCACACACATTCATACACACAACCAATTGTAGTGTTTGTCTATACTATTAATATTTACTATTTGTGTCTCCAGGATCGAGCTGTTAGCTCTTGGACCCTGCCTTTCTAACCCTCGGTTGTCTATTGTAATGACTTCCGACCTATTTTTCTTCTATCATCACACATTTCCAGAATGCAGCCTGTAGCAGTTATCTATCAAGAACCTATTTACTGCTAGATGAACAGAGGTATCAAGTGACAGAAACTATAACCATTTGTTTCTGCTTAGACATGGAAACTAACTCGGGCCCTTAGTACTACAACCTCAGAGTGCTGTCCGCTCGGCTGCGTGGACCTGTGTGTACTCACCTATTTGTGCTTGTGGGGGTTGAGCTTTGGCTCTTTGGTCCCGCCTCTCAACTGGTGTTGATCGACAGTTTTGTGTGTGTGTGTGTGTGTGTGTGTGTGTGTGTGTGTGTGTGTGTGTGTGTGTGTGTACTCACCTAGTTGTACTCACCTAGTTGTGTTTGCGGGGGTTGAGCTCTGGCTCTTTGGTCCCGCCTCTCAACCGTCAATCAACACGTGTACAGATTCATGAGCCTATCGGGCTCTGTCATATCTACACTTGAAACTGTGTATGGAGTCAGCCTCCACCACATCACTTCCTAGTGCATTCCATTTGTCAACCACTCTGACACTAAAAAAGTTCTTTCTAATATCTCTGTGGCTCATTTGGGCACTCAGTTTCCACCTGTGTCCCCTTGTGCGTGTTCCCCTTGTGTTAAATAGACTGTCTTTATCTACCCTATCAATCCCCTTCAGAATCTTGAATGTGGTGATCATGTCCCCCCTAACTCTTCTGTCTTCCAGCGAAGTGAGGTTTAATTCCCGTAGTCTCTCCTCGTAGCTCATACCTCTCAGCTCGGGTACTAGTCTGGTGGCAAACCTTTGAACCTTTTTCAGTTTAGTCTGTGTGTTTAGTTTGTGTGTGTGTGTGTGTGTGTGTGCACATGCACACTTTCGCTTTCCAACTTCAGACTTGCTCTTATTTATAGGGATGATGAAATACTAAAAAAAACTGTTCACGACTTTTGTGGGACCAAAATTGGAATATGCAGCAGTTGTATGGTGCCCAAATCTTAAGAAGCCCATAAATAAACTGGAAAAGGTGCAACGACATACTACAAAATGGCTTCCGGGATTGAAAAACAAGAGTTAGGAGGAGAGAGAACTCTCCAGCGCATCTAGGTGAGTATTAACCGTCCACAATATCCCCGAGAACCTCCCGCCTCCGCACCTCCCTCATTGGCAACATATCAGCGGAGGAGTGTCAGTAGCTGCCTCCAGCACAGTGAATCACAGCTAGGAGGTCGATGGAGGCGGTGACAGCTGGTCAAAAACGTACATGCATGCCTCCGACGGCTGGTCAAAGACGGACTCATTACACTCAGGACAAAAGACGTTGACTGACTGCGGCTGGACACCGATCCTTCACGCCGTTCTGCTAACCCAACTGCTAGTATATTCCTATTCATTCTCAAATGCAATTTCTTCGTGCTATCTAAGCGTTGCCTTCTCATAATTAGCCGTGCCTTGTGGAGTAGTCAATGAGGTGACGCCCATGCTATTGATTTAGGAATAATGTAGGAATTGTAGATTTATTTAATATACAGGTCGTCCTCAGCTTAGTTATTTAGTTAAAGAACTACGGTAAGTACACCCAGTGCATATAAATATTTAGAAAATGCATTTATCAACTAGTTCTAGTGATTATAATGAGTGTCCATCCTCGCTCCTTGAACCACCTGGATACTTATGTAGAAATGTTAAGGTTTTTTAGACTTTCATTAAAGGTTTTTGGTCAATGGCAAATGAACCTTTGTCCTAAGCAGAGATTATTATCAAGTTATAACTGGGTCGGCCGCTGATGGACTGAAAATAGCCTGAAGATGCGTCGCATATTCTAACCTTGTGGCGCCTTTTTATATGTATAATGCTGTTTTGAGCTCGTCTTGAAAAATATATATTTTTCCTTTTACTTTAGTATAGTATAGAGGAAAACACAGCTGGAGGGTAGAGAGGTCAACCGTAGGTGAGACAATAAGAACGCTGGGCAACCGAACCCATTATCTTGATTTGCCGATAAGGATAAAATCCACCCTCCTAACTTAATACAGCACGTACGAACCCAATCATCCCACCTAACCTGTCACTCCGAAGCATCGAAAACGTAGATAATTGTGAGCCGTTACTTTTCATAGAAGGTTGCATTTGTAACGTTGGTTACCATAACGTATAGAACGCTACCAATTCGTTGAGAGGACGAGTTACATCCATAAGAGAAGAGAGGGAACTAAACCATTGGACCATAGGCATATACACGGAACAATCACATACACAAACACATACCTGACACAGTAAAATACACACTGCAGAAATGCCTGTGTTGTGCCGGTAACTTCCACCACTGAGGAATACAAATGGTGGATTAACAGGTGTTGTGCTTCGGGTGTACTGGCGTCGACTGCCTCGTGCACTCTAACACCAGGGCCAATACGCTGGCTCACTAGGTACACTCTACACTGTACTGTGAAACAAGGACCCCCAATACACTCCCGTACTCTCGCTACACTCTACAATGTACCTTGATATCAGGTCCCTTACACTCTCTCGCTCTTAAGAACATAATAATGAAGGTAAGAGCAGAAGGTCTTTTGACCCATACAAGGTAGCTCCTATTTATATCTACCCACATATCTTACTACAATCTACTCTGTATTTTTATATCGGGATCACTACACTCTTTCTCTTGCTGCACCCTACAGTGTACTATGACACCTGGACCATTTCACTATCTCTTACTACACTCTACACTGCACTGTGACACAAGGACCACTATACTCTCCCAACACTGTACTATGACTCAATAATTATTCAGTAATATCTATATAAAAGAGAATATCTGTCGCGTCACCTGGTTATTTATCCAAGGCTAGTGACCAGATTATTGAGGCTAGCCTTATATATCTTTTCAAGATAACACACTCGTGGAATGTTATTATTCATTGGCTGGTCATTCAGTTACATTACTTCTATTTAAGAATTACCAGCTTCTACAGTGACTCCTGTGATTTTTGATGAAGGGTGAAATTGGGGATATGCTTTTAGTACAGTTTTGATAGAGAAAGAGAGAGAGAGAGAGAGAGAGGGAGAGCAAGATAGACATATTGACAGACAGACGGACAGACGGACAGACCCGGGTCCAGCTTTATACCCCCTTCTAGTATAAATATATATGAAGTAGATGGTCAAGGAGACCCACCGGAAGACCTCAACTGCGTTTCAAAGATGCCTGCAAACGCGACCTCAAGCAGATGAACATCGACATCAACACTTGGGAGGCAGCAGTTGCGGACAGATCTGCCTGGAGATGCAAAGTGCAGAAGGGACTCCAGCAATTCGAGGATGAACTAAAGAGGCAAGCGGAGGATAATAGACTTCAGAGGAGGTCTCGACCACTGTCAGACGCACACGCTTCGGCGTTTATCTGCGCTCGCTGCAGGCGGGACTGTCCTTCTCGGGTTGGCCTTCACAGCCACAGCAGGCGCTGCATCTAACTAGACTCCCAGGGCACAACTCCATAACCCCACGGGAGTGACGGATGCCTACTAGATGATCAAGACTCTTGAACAGTGAGTCAATTTGAGTGAGTTGTAAAGCAGGATCAAATTTACAAGAACATGCACAGTCGTTAGATAACTTGACAGTTATATAACTATATAGATAATTAAATAGGTATATATTTACACAAATAGGAAATTATATAGGTATAAAATTAGGAATATAGGTAACTTAAGAGGTAGTTAAATAAACAGATAAGCAAAAAACTATTTAACCTGATAATGATTTAATGATCCGAAGATACAAATAACTTCCAAGCAATAAACGAGAAGATTCTTAGATAGATTAGCTGAAACAAATCAAATTATTGTTTACATTTTCCTTTGAATGTTTTTTTCTTATCTTCTCTTTCTACTTAACTATGTATGTTAATGACAAGTCTTGAGTCATTAAATGATTTTTTTATCAAAATATTAAAGTAGCAACTTCAATAGGAGATCCTCCTATACCTCAGGGACACTTCTGGGATAATGCATGGTTTAAATAATTTCAGAATTTTTACATTCTAGTCTGGACTCGAGAAAAGAGAGAAGTCCAAGAATTTCAGTACACATTCATCCCTTTCATCCCTGTAAATGGACTGCAAGAGATAGATCTGACGTTCCCAGAAGCTGTGGAAGCAGATTTTGATCTCCTGTCTTCAGTCATATGTAGAGACGATCCTCAAGAAGGACAGGGACGGACTGTCATCAAAAGATTCATATTTTCTGATATATATATATATATATATATATATATATATATATATATATATATATATATATATATATATATATATTTATATATGAGTGTGTGTGTGTGTGTGTGTGTGTGTGTGAGAAAGCTGCATGAACGCGCAAGCCATAGATCACTAAGAACTCTTTGACCCGGCCAGGATTCGAACCCATGCCGTCCAGGATCACCCCTAAACGTACACAGTACCGTGACCACCGCACCAATCTATGGCATGCGCGTTCATGAAGCTTTCTCACACATGTTAAACTCAGTGCGGCCCGTGCATGCGCCAGAATTTGATGAAAAACTATACCCAAATGGATCCATGAATGTCGTCGGGGGTTGATCAATCAGGGAACTTGGTTAATAAGCACCACGACTGACCAATCCCTATAGACGATCATTGATGCGGTGGTCACGGTACTGTGTACGTTTAGGGGTGATCCTGGACGGCATGGGTTCGAATCCTGGCCGGGTCAAAGAGTTCTTAGTTCTTATATATATATATATATATATATATATATATATATATATATATATATATATATATATATATATATATATATATATATATATATATATATTGTACATAAATTCTGCAAATAACAAAAATATTAACAGAAATATACACTATCGAGGCTTGGAGCTATTGCCAAACTATATATTTTCTAGCATCATATCAATCATACGATACTGATATTGGTTCATTTGTTATTTAGCCAGCTTCCAAACAAAGCAATTGGCAAGTTATATGAAAAGTGGTATATCGTTTTGGGATCGTTGACCTACACACACACACACACACACACACACACACACACACACACACACACACACACACACACACACACACACACAGTATCACACAAAGCATACACGTTGTATACGGTTCAAGAGAGTTGAATATAACCATTGGCATTAGGACTCCAGTTGGAGCACGCGTGATGAACTGAGTAATCAGTCGTGTAGGTAAGGCCGGCGCAGTATTTAATAACTCTGATCAATTTACTAAATGATTAATGAACCTTCCATCTGGTACTACAATGAATATCTGTTTTATTAAATAAATGCCCGTGCTAATAATATACAGCTTCACTTACTAACAACTCAGACTTCGGAATGTAAATTATGTATTTTCGGTAAAACAAAAATTGAAAATAAAATTGTGGGTTACCATTACTGGAAATTTCACTTGACATCAATCCCAAGTTGCTCTCAACACTTTGCTTCTTTCAAGAGTGGCTTGCTTCTCTAGGCATCTTCTACAAGAGACGATTCGCTTGCAAATCTTCCGATTTTCCCTAAACTCATTTTATTAATTGGCGTTCATTTGTATTATTGTTTATTAAGGTTTTAATTAATTTGCATCGTTAATCAGGTCGAGAACCCTCCTTCGATTATGCCTTTGAGAGATGTTCAGCACATATGTTGCTCTTATGGCAATATAATCATACGGTAACTAAACCGGAAAAAATAATTCCTCGAAAATATGCTGGTATCGCAACAAAGTGAATGTTGCAGCTCGCACCTACTCAGTCCCTTATTTTTCATTCAATATTTAAGGAATTTATGCTAAGTATTTAGGTTATGTATGTAATGGTCGATATTGCAGGCCACGATGCTAATTTATGGCAGTGATCAGAAGAAATAATGAAATAATCGTTCCTCTCTCATGTCACGTGCTCCGGAAAGGCTCGACATCTAAGATCTGCAAGCAGTACATACATACATACACACACACATACACACACACACACACGGATACTCTGACCATACGATCAATTACTTGGCGATATTGTTTGCAAAATAGCTGCCTGGGTGTGATTAGAGATACATGTCCAGCGTAATGGCCACCGTATGGTAATGACATTTACCATGGAAATGAACCCTAATATGAACCAGTTGTTATGGCAATGAGGTCCAACTATCGCAATTGTGGAGAACTGGATCCCAGAATTTAGCAAGCTGTTAAGGTGAATGGAGCCAGACTCATCAGTGCGAGATGTCTATTCAAGGTATTGATCCAGGCTGCTGAGACTGTATCCCGCCACCACTACCCCGGCAACCGATGCCCAGCGGGCAAATATGCGAGAGTAACATTAATTCAACCTTGAATCAAGGTGATCAAGGTTGATAACGTTGATTCGACGTTGAATTAATATTACTCTTGGATATTGCACCCACTGGATAGTGGTCATTGCTGTTATGGCACAATAGCAACTTGCTCAGGGCGCCACGCAAAATTTTTGTCTCTACTGATCCTCATAGAGATAACCATTTGTGTTTATTAATAATTTTTTTTAGGTATTCAGTGCACTTGACTGGTATATTTTTTGACATGTTTACTTGAAGGATGTGATACAATTAAATTTTTAGTAACTATGAGAGTTGTATTATCATGGTCTGACGGAAATATTTACTGTACAAAGATATAGTTGCGTTTGTTGTCATCAAAATATTTACACCGTCTCCTAATATTGTTTCCTTCACTGCTGATGAGTTTAGCTTCCCTGAAGTTCTTGAGGTATCTGGTTCCTCTGTGTTCCGTCTGTTCCTGGTTCCTGTGTGTCACAAAAGAGTTGCTGGTGTCATCGACACGGGAAGGATACCTGTGTTCGTAAATCCCCTCATCTAATATTAAGTTCTTTCGCTTAGTTTCTGTTTGGTTAGTTTTACTATTGAAAACTAGCAACTAAAGTCACCCAAAGCAACATTAACACCACGGTAATATATATCGTCTGAAGTGCTGAGCAGAGAGCGTCAGTAAGCATGTGCACCTGGACATAATATTCAGCCCAATCTCCGAGTTGCTCCAAACAGAATGATATCATCTTGCATGTTGTCACGGGATGTATACCCTCCAGTCTGTGCTGAGAACCACAACACATGCATTAACACAGATATAACTCAATATGAGGATTGGTGCAGATGGTGATTCGTAGCAGCATTAACAAACTATGGTCTGCCGTTGTAATGGTCGTGGAATATAGCCTCAGAAGTCAGGATCAATACGTGGAATACACGTATCGTCTTGATCAGTTTGGTTCCAACAGTGAAAGTAACTGACAAGTGATAAATAAAATAAAATAAAATATAAACCTGTTGAAAGACAGAAGAAAATCTATCAGTGAAATGAAGATAATTTAAAATCTTGTGCACGCCTGTCATAAGCTGAAACTCGCGAGCGTATTTCGTGATAGAGCGAGACACAAGCGAGCCGACAGAGAGGGAACAGAGAGACTACCGAACACACAAGGAAAGGATACAGAGATCAGCAAAGAGACAGACAGACTTGGAAGGGACAAAGAGACAAGCAAACAGACAGGGAAAGGACAGAGAGACAAACGAGCAGACAGGGAAGTGACAGAAACAGAGAGAGATACACTGAAGAGGAAAGTGTAACATCATTATCAAGATCTGAACCCTGTGTTAGGAGGGAGAAGGAGCAAGAGGCTTACACAGTGTTAACGACACAGTTGAGAGCTCAGTTAGTGGATATGTTTGGTGAGTAGAGCGGATATTGAATCTGAAAACTGGAACAATGGGATATAATTTCAAAAGAAAATAGAGAGGAGGCGTGAGCAGGGCGATGATGAAGCCAGGAATGTGTTTGCTATGTAACGTGGTACAGAGAAGTCTGAAAGTAAAAGAAAAGATAATACAAGAAAAAATATTTTAAATATTTATTCTATACTTCTACAGCAAAACGTAACAACAAAAACTAAATAACATCAATTGTAATAAAATATATATATAATAAAGATTTGAGAAATTATAGTGACTACTCTGTCACTACAGCTTTTCATCTTTCTCACCTCCATCATCCAATGTAAAGACCTCCTTTACTATTATAACTTCTCTTATTCCCCATCTCCCTCATCCGCTGTAAAGATCTTTACAACCACAACTTCTCTTTATTTCTCATCTCCATCACTTGTTATAAAGAGCACCTCTACCACGTCAGCGACTCTCCTTCCTCATCTCCATCATTATATATCTCTTCCACTGGTATTTGCGTTCTTTGGTCTGATGATAATATTTGTCTCATAAATCGACTAAGAAGAACGAACCACTGTGCGACTCGAAACCAGAAAATAGACCTCTTAACTGAAGGAAAATATTGAAAAATAACGGAAACAACACTTGAAAGATATTAGAGACAACTTCAAATATTTTTAACCATTCAGATTGGGTTATATATATATACGTTCAGCTACGTTTTTATGCCATATTCTCAGCAGAGTCCCCTTAATATTAGCATTGATAGTTTAGACAAGTAAAATGCACTGAACATTTGGGAGAAAAGTGCCTGAGATGATGTCGGATGCTGTACACATGAGATAGTGGTAGTTGATGTTGAAGGTACTATGAACGGTACTCGTGATAGTGATAGTTGAATATGCTGGGCGTATGAACGGTATTCTAGATAGTGGTAGTTGATGATGGAGGTCGTATAAAAAGGCACTCGTGATAGTGGTAGTTGATGATACAGATCGTATGAATGGAGCAATAGTGATAGCTGACGATGCAGGTCGTATGAATTACGCAACAGAGAGTCGTAGTTGATGATGCAGGTCGTATGAACGGTACATATGATAGTGGTCGTTGATGATGCAGGAGGAATGGCCTCTGGCCAACATTAAACCTCGCGAGAAGCTATTTCAAGCCATGAATCAGAGAGTTTGTGGTGTGCGTGCGAGTGTGCCATTGAATACATAGACAAGAAGCCTCTACGGCAAGGGAGATCATAAGGCCTCAACACAGAAGACAGAGACAGAGAGAGAGAGAGAGAGAGACAGAGACAGACTGATAACAAAACACGATTCGTTAACAAGTGAAAATGTATATCAGCAAAAATATAATAAAATGAAGGAACATATCTCCAACAAAGAGAGTTAACTACTATCTAAGAGTTGAACGTTGTTACGGAGAGTTATATTCCTTCATCAAAGACAAACTGAGTAAGTATGAACACTAAGTTTTTCTAACAGAAACAAATAACAATTAATGCGATTGGTAGTTAAAACCAGTTCGTTTCAGGAAGTAAATATTAGAGGAATGAAGTTTATTACCTCTTTTCAATCCCCGTTTCATGTAGGAATGACATGAAGTTTTACTGTGAGTGCATGTGTGTGTGTCTGTCCGTCTTCATAAATGATTCTGTACGATCAAGCTGAAGGCTGGATAGAAAAGAGTCAACACACACAATATGTGCGTGGACGTATGTCTGTTTGACCCTCTGTGAGTGTGCATTAAGTTGATATTTACACTCGTGACACACTGACCATACCTGAAACACCACACAACACCCACATCGTATCACTGACACCCATCTCGCACATCCCCCTTACGCAACGCAGATCATCACAACACTGAATCGGGACTCAACACGCAAACTTCCCAAGCTCCGGAAACTAGAGAGCAATTTTATGTTTGTTTATGTCATCCGTCCAGCTGGATCCTTGAATATTAAGAGCGACCTCAGCCTGCACAAAGTTATGGCCCACCACACACAACACAACACAAAGCAACCCGCCCAGAAAATGTTGTAATTCCCATTTTATGGCGTTTTACGAGGGCCTGGGAGGAATATTTATGTGTCTGTCTGAGGCCCTGTGAGGGACTGGGTGTGAGTGGTCATAATAGTGCTTCTCCAAATATTTTAGGCGATATTCCAGTAGAGACACGCGGGCTTGGAGGGTTACAAGAGAGTCGGGTTTGGGTAATTCAGTAGAAGCTGTCAGAGTGTTGGCTGGGACATGTCCAGCCTTGAAGTCCGAACACAGGTTGCTGTGTTGTACCAGATTTTGCAAGAGCCGGCGTTTTTTTTTAATATATCAAGGAGAAAGATTTTTATTTATATAAATGAATCCACGTTGTTTAAAATATATATAAGGTTTGGACGAATTTTGTTAAATAATTATTTTGTTATCCTTGCGAATGAATGAAAGTTAGACATTTTTCAACCAGTCAATCCTTTTTATTCTCAGATATAATGTAAACACATTAACGAGATTTATGATAGGCAAGATATTACAGGTGTTGAATCAAAATATTATTATTGACACCAGAGAGAAAAATATAGACCATTTATCATGGAGGGGGCCTAGACGAAGGTATCAGGTGTCATCTTGGGCTGCTGAGGTGGGAGGCACAGTTGATGAGGTGGGAGGCACAGTTACTGAGGTGGGAGGCACAGTTACTGAGGTGGGAGACACAGTTACTGAGGTGGGAGGCACAGTTACTGAGGTGGGAGGCACGTCATAATTCTAATCGCCAGGTTTACAGTCATATATACTATCAGTAACATTGAGTCTTACATTTGCGATAATTACAAGCAGTCTGAAGATTGTTACATTACCATTATCTGCAGGATATTTAAGCAGCTTCAGCCCATGTTCCCTAATATCTTGACATTCTATTCCGCTATTTGGTAGATTAAACATCTCCTTAACTATTGCATACCGACGCGACTATGATGCCGATGTGCGTCGAGGTGTCGCAGTTATTTGCAATTATAATAATGGTGTTTATAGATAAATATGTTTGGAAACATGCACACAGGTGTTTCCCACTTCTAGGTGGATATAACACTAACAATGAAATATATGAATGATTTATGTTCAGGACTAAAGTATATTTTGTGTTTGGTCAGTAAGCCAGTTTCATGGTTATAATGATTTTCCAGATAGGACTTGAACCCAGCTACAACAGCGAAAACTTTGTCAGTTATACTCAGCAGGAGCCTCTCTCTCTCTCTCTCAACTGTTCTGTGAGTAGTTCTCAACTGTTCTACTTTAAGGTAAATTAGAGAAACTGGAACTGTGGTTCTCATGTCTGCTCATTTATTAATATTGCTTTCAGATTCATACTTTTTACACAAGTGCAGAAGCAGATGACTTCTGACTCCTGTTAACAGTCTGAGAGCATTCCCTTCCCGAAGCTCAAGGTAAGACAATCGGTTAACAAGCAGGTCCTTAATTACTGTTGGGTGAATAGTTAGAAACTGGCGCCCAGTCACCACCTTCTAAACAAATAAGCGTACATAACTCACTTAATTACAGTGAATCCTGATTTACTTTTAGAAATATATCACACATCTATAGCCATAGAAAAACCTTTAATAAGATTTAATAATATTAATAATAAGATTTAAGGGAAGTCTTCAGTGTTAAAAATAGTTCATTTGTGACTTTAAATTTAAATTCAGGGGAAATATTCACCGTAAAGTATACTCCACTTGTCAACAGAGAGTTTACCCTAGTCCTGCCCTGTGCTCAGGATAAGCAAGGTAACATCAAGCAAGGTATACTCAAACTAGATCAAATTAAGCCAAGTAAAGCAGGCCAGGTTGAGTTAAGCGCACACCATCATGGAGCCTTCCTTCATAATTAAAAAAAATGCTTAAATCTACGGAAGTTTTGTAAAAAGAACTAATAATGTGGTTTATTAAAAAACTTTTTCATTTCTCGATAAAAATGGAAATTCTTTTAATGAGAATTTAATGCCAAAGAACTTAAGATGCAATTAATGTTCCATAATAGCAAATATGTAGTGATCATTATTAGTTTAGTTACCATGATTTTTGTTTATTCTTAATGTCCTTGATGTATTCGTCTAAAATGTAGCCGATGTTGCGAGAAATGTTAAATCTATTGTTAGATTTATTGTTGTTACTATTACATATTCATCTTGTTGAATGCAATTATAATTGTATAAAGAAGAAGATGGTATATCTTGCAAGATATGTGACAAAGTTTACACTGCCCAATCAGAAAAATCCTAGCCCAAAGATGGAGGTCATGGTACAGTGTTAGCTCAAGTCAGGAATATAATGCAATATTCGTTCACCGGTGAGATTTTGGGTGTGTGCTAGACTGGAATAATGCAGAAGTCTTGGCCTATAGGAAGTCTTTTATTAGCAAAAAAAAAGCGTCTGGTTTCCATCTTTATATAGGGACCCTCAGCCTCGAAAAATAAGATATGCAGCACCCGGGGGAGCTTTGTCGGGCTCCAACGCCTGTACATATTGTCTTCTCCTACCACCCCCTTATATATGTAATTGTTAATTGTATTTAAACGTTATGTTTGTGTGTGCGTGTGCGCGCGTATCTATTTTCATTAGACTACATACGAGCATAAAATATTTAAATAAAATTCAGCAGAAAATTTCCACGAAAATAATTTTCTCCTCCAACATATAGACAGAGAAGATTGGGTTCCTACTTGAGCTTTCTTGATCGGTTCGTTGGGATGCATGATTTACCTAATTTGTAATTCGATCCAATGCATCTATAAAATGGCGTCTACAACTTAGATTGTAATCTCTTTATGTATTCCTAATTTGAATGATTATGCTAATGTAATTAAACCAGAGTAAAAGCCTGATTTTGAATTCCGGTCCTTAATGACATGATATTGCTTGTTTGTTGAGGCAAATTGAGAAATAAATCGAATTGTTTTAAAGTTGGGGAAATAGCAGATGTGTAAAGAGTAATCCCGACCGCTAGATCATATATTATACGTCTATAAGATTTTAATATTTCTTATATTCAGACTTGAGTCATCACCGACCCCCTATGACCACCCACAAACATCCACCAGTCATCCTGTAACGTTGGGTGAAGCTAGCCACAAACGTGTGGTCTCCAACCTTGGACAAAGAAACAAATGTATAGATATTCTCTTTTATAGATGCAGAGTGTGTGAGTCTGTTTATTATTTGTGTCTGCATAATCGATCTATTAGCTCTTGGACCCGCCTTTGTAGCCAATCTATTTTCCTCTATTATATCTACTACATAAATTTCTTACACATGCACACACACACACACATCCCCAGGAAGCAGCCCGTAGTGGCTGTCTAACTCTGATGTATCTATTTACTGCTAGGTGAACAGAGGCATCAGGGTGAAAGAAACTCTGCCCATTTGTTTCTGCCTCGGCCGGGAATCGAACCCGGGCCCTTAGAACTACGATCCCTGAGCGCTGTGCACTTGGCCGCGAGGCTCCTAACATATGTGTGTGTATATTTGTGTACGTGCGTTCGAGCGAACGCTTGTGTATACTTCTCCTGGTCTTTGTAAATGTTTATATTCTCAATGCAAAACTAATCTTTAAAATTAAAGTATTTATTCATTTGCAGAAGATTTTGCCAAATATTTCCTGCCTTTCATTGAGTTATTTTCTCTAAGTATTCACTCTTGCTGAAATTCGTGTGCTGAGATGAAGTTATGTGGTTCGGTATTTGAACAGAAATACGCTTACGGTCTATTCATGTCTGTGCCACCTTTTGGGTGGCTTAATCTACATCAATCAATCAGAAAAAACGCATGAAGATGAGCGCCATCTCATCTACTGTATAGCTGTTTGTCTCTCCTCGTCTCATATTATATATTAAATGCCCAACACTCACGTCAACTTCGCCCACTGCTCTAGACAGTAGTGGCGAGTCCAGAGGTGGACGTTACCATAGTGAAGATGCCTCGGGGCACCTGTCAGCTCAGTGTAACTCCCTGAGATAACAATGCCAGGCCATGAGAGGCTGCGGCTCTCACAAGAGCAGGGTAGAAGCTATGTAACATTTACTTTAATATAAAAATATATCTAATATAAAAATATGCATTTTGCTATTTATTTGTGTTTTTTATTTCAGTTATCAGAGACCTGTCATGATTATATCTTGATATTACGACAAAATGTCACTTTCTTATTATACCTTTCACAAACAAATTTATATCCACTGCATGAGTTTTGTGTTTTGGTTAACACACACACACACACACACACAAACACACACACACACACACACACACACACACACACACACACACACACACACACACACACACACACACAATATATATATATATATATATATATATATATATATATATATATATATATATATATATATATATATATAAGCAAAGGTTGAATGGTCCCCAAGTACAAATAACACCATAACTCAATGATGCCTCAGAGAATTCAAACCCAGGCCGCCAGGGTTCTGCCCATCAACAGCACTGGTACCATGACCACTGCACCAGTGATCGGTGTAGACACTGATGCAGTGGCCATGATCATTGAAGTCACTGACACTCATTTTCACAAAAAACGATGGCAAAGATTTACGAAATACCGTTCAGTGGAGCGATGCTATGAAACTCCTGTGACAGTCGTCTTGTTTTGTTTTATATTTTTCTCTTCGTTAACATACGCATTAAATCAAACAAACTAAAGAAAGTTATTGTCTGCTTTTCATCCATCTTATTACAGCAAAATACAGTTATATAGGTGATGACATACTCCCTTCCGAAAATTTCGTTGTCAATTAAGAGTGTAGATTAGTATGTCTTAACTATGGCTTGAGTTTTCAAGACACATTCCTGAAATCTGGGTTTGAGTTCTGCATGTTTGTCACAGGTGTACATTTTTAAAGCAGTTTATTGAATATACAAGATTTTAAATATATAGTTTAATCAACTACAATATTGACTAATGTGGCCAACTATAATTAGTTATACTATTTTTTTTTAAGTATTTATTGTGTTGTAGATGTGAATGGAGAGCATGAAATATATTTTTTGAACTTGATTTGACATATCAATAGAGCGAAATTCGAAGTTCATTGTTCCTCTTTCTGTTCTAATTAATTTAGTGATATCATATGTGGCCATTAAAATATCGAACACAATTAATTATTATGACCTCAGAATATGGACCAAAGCCACAGCTCACTAACTGTGCAGCTGTCCTGCAATGGTTTGAACTTCCGGCCAATTTCACAGACATGGAATATTATTTACAGGGTTTCCTACTATCTCTAACAGGAACGAGTGTTACAAGCTTAGGAATTTTCAAAGGTGATAAAAACCAAATATATCTATACTTGTTTAGAGCCAAACATGTTCATGTATCCAACCACCTCCAACCGGTCAGAATAAGTCATGTTCATGCACCTAACCATTTAGAATGACATGTTCAATCTTCCAGCCAATTAAAAATAGACAAGTTCTTACCTGCAATTACTTAGAATCACAAATGTTCATAGCTCTAGCCAGTAAGACAGCCATATTCATATCCCCAGTCGGTCAAAATATAACACGTTCATACCTTCACCCTGGTCAGGACCAGGTATCCTTACTCCTGTGGCAAGTCAACCACATCGCTTTTCAATCATCCAGCGAATGTAACCATGAATAACCTCCACCAATAAGCAAGCCAAGACCTAGAGTTTGCGCTCACTAACCATCCAATTACGACGGAAACAACCCCCTGCACCCCACAGAATAATACTGGCCCTTGTGCTGACCTTGTGACTTCAATTGTAGCCGTCATTCACTAGTTGCATGGTCAATTGACATTCAGAGGTCGGATCGCTGTTCGAATCGTCACACTGCATCCGGATTGAATTGACGTGAAGGGTTCGTTGTGATGTAAAGGCCCTATAACTGGAGCCATTATATTCATGCCAGATGCAGAGACTAGTTAAGGGATGCGGTCACCGGTTGTTAAGATTACATCAGATGATAAAAGTCTAATAAAACCCTTGCAAGGTTATTCAAGGTCAATATCATCAGAGGCTACTCACATGAAAAAGCTGGTGTAGAACTACTAATCCAGTACGACTAAATAGCACTAGGAAAGGATATGAGGATAAAGATTTAGAATAGGATAGAGGAAAGGAATGATGCCCAACCACTCGAACGGTCGGGGATTCTATGCCGACCTACAAGAAGCGAGACCGTTGCTCTACCGTCCAGTCAAAATGATTGGGCAGAGAGAGAGAGAGGAAAAGGACACACAGATACGGAGAAATACAAAAAGACAGACAGATTGACGGTAACACGGGAAGAGCGCGGACAGAGATCAGGACAGACCGAGGCAAGCGCAGATACAGGAAGGCGCGGGCACTGACAAAGACATAGGGGTTGCTACGATTGCGACTGAATATGAGAAAGGAATGATAAATTGCCTAATGTTCTTAAGAAGAAGAAAAAATGTGGAAAGGCTTTTGGTGTTGATGAAGCGAAACAATAAATTCGGTCTCGAGGAGAAATGAGAGTAATCTGGATATACAGACGACCTTAGGAATACTGGGCTGAGTGCCAAGATCATTCACCCCCCCCCCCCTCAAACAGACACACACACACACACACACACAGACACACACACACACACACACACATACATACACACACACACACACACACACACACACACACACACACACACACACACACACACACACATATACCAAATGCAAGAATCAATGATGAAACAAGGGTTGAGGTTTTTAACATCAAATTAAATGAGTTTTTATAATAACCAATGCATCAGCAGGATTAGAATAGTATGGTAAATTTGTGAGCTAAATTTGTGAGTGTACCCCATATAGTAAGAAATATACAGAAGATTCGAGCTATAATGATCTAACACTGAGTCATAGTCTTTAAAATATGTTTACAAGAAATAGGGCTTCTAGAATATAATAATAAAAATATAATACTGTAATTTAAAATAAATGGTAAGTGCACATTATTTAGATACATAGTAAAACACTTATTTATAGTGTAATTTATACTTAATATTTATACTTATACATTGTAGGTCGTTTTAAGGTAACTTAAAACGATAATTATAATTATTTTGATGATTTCAGTCTATTCATATAAAGATGAGATAGTGTTTATACGTTACTTATACAGTTGTGTCATATAATGGTTCTGTAACTTCATCATGACATATTTAGTTGCTTGTTTCAAAGTGATAAATATTATTACTGCACACGTGTGTGTGTGTGTGTGTGTGTGGGCGAATGTGTACGTGTGTCTGTATTCACCTAGTTGTTCTTGCTGGGGGTGAGCTCTGCTCTTTCGGCCCGCCTCTCTACTGTCAATCAACTTTTTTTTTCACACACACACAGGAAGCAGCCCGTAATAGCTGTCTTACTCCCAGGTATCTTTTTACTGCTAGGTAACAGGCGCATCAGGGTGAAAGAAACTCTGCCCATTTGTTTTTCCGCCATCACCGGGGATCGAACCCGGACCCTAGAATTACGAGTCCCAAGCGCTGTCCACTCAGCCACAGGCCCCTACTCTGTACACGTGTCACTAATAACATCTTGTAAATAAAAAGAACGACACGTCTGGACGAGGACTGACGTTCCCGTGTACAAAACGACATACCTGTACGCAGAACGACACTGGTTATTCTTCCACGTGTGGACAACGACATTCTTTCCATGGCATCAAATTTTGGACGTTCATTAATACGTTTCATAACACTGACTCTGCGTTAATTTTTTGGTTGAACGGTAAATTGGAAATTAATATATGTATTTTTGTGTGTTCTCGTCATTACCCAGTGAATAAACCGTAAACATTCTTGCGGAAAAACAGGAAATCATCTGGAAAAAACAGTCCTGGCTTCTAACTAATGAGAATTGAAATTATATTTCACTTTCATTCAAACATTTGCATATAGAATGTGTAATTATTGATGAATATGGCATACATCAGTGCTGTTACTACACATTATGCTGTTCTCTTCATCCCCCCCCCCCCCGGCCTCCTCACAGAAGAATAAGGATACAGAAGGATAAGGGACAGAAGGATAAGGGACTACCTGGGAGAAGTGCAGTGGGAGGAAGAACTTAGAGGAAAAACAGTGCAAGGTATGATAAACCAAGTCATATTGAAATGCAAGGAGGCTTAAGAGAGATTTATTCCAACAATAAAGGAAAAAAGCAGGAGGGAATATAATAACCCATGCTTTAATAGACAGTGTCAGGAAGCAAAGGTGAGAAGCAGGAGGGAGTGGAGGAAGTACAGAAGACAAAGGACAGAGGACAACAGGATTAGATGTAACAGAGCTAGGAATGATTACATTAACATAAGACGAGTGTCGGAAAGAAATTATGAGAATGATATTGCAGTCAAAGCGAAAAAGCAACCTAAATTACTACATAGCCATATAAGAAGGAAGATGTCGGTAAATGACCAAGTGACAAGACTGAGGAAAACAGAAGGGGCATATACAGAAAGCGACAAGGAAATCTGCGAGGTACTGAATGCAAAATTCCATGGAGTGTTCACAACCGAGCCAGAGCAGCTCCCATTGTTAGAAGAGATTACCTAAGATGAAAGACTATCAGATATAGAGGTGACAGCAGAGGATGTAATGAAACAGTTGACAACACTGGATGCCAGTAAAGCAGTTGGACCAGACAAAGTATCACCGTGGATACTTAAAGGGGCAGCGCAGGCTCTCAGCGTGCCTCTGGCAATGATCTTTAATGAGTCACTTATGTCGGGAAAATTGCCCAGTTGCTGGAAGGAGGCAAATGTCGTACCGATTTTCAAGAAAGGTGATAGGGAGGAGGCACTTAACTACAGACCCGTATCACTGACAAGCATCCCCTGCAAAATACTTGAAAGAATAATTAGGCTAAGACTTGTTGAGCACCTGGAGAGCATTGGGTTTGTAAACAAGCACCAACATGGGTTCTGGACAGGGAAATCATGCCTAACAAACCTTTTAGAATTCTATGATAAAGAAACAAGGATAAGGCAGGACAGAGAAGGCTAGGCAGACTGCATATTTCTTGACTGCCAAAAGGCCTTTGATGCAGTACCGCACATGAGACTGCTATACAAACTTGAGAGGCAGGCAGGAGTAAGCGGAAAGGCCCTAGTATGGGTGAAGAACTACCTAACAGGAAGGAGCCAGAGGGTAATGGTAAGGGGCGAGAAGTCGGACTGGCGAACAGTAACAAGTGGAGTACCTCAAGGATCGGTGCTGGGACCAATCCTCTTTCTAATTTACGTAAATGATATGTTTACAGGAGTGGAATCATACATGTCGATGTTTGCGGATGACGCAAAATTAATGAGAAGAGTTGTGACAGACGAGGATTGTAGGATCCTCCAAGAGGACTTAAACAGGCTGCAGAGATGGTCAGGGAAATGGCTACTGGAGTTTAACACCAGTAAATGTAAAGTTATGGAAATGGGATCAGGTGACAGGAGACCAAAGGGACAGTACACAATGAAGGGGAACAGCCTACCTGTAACGATTCGAGAAAGAGACCCGGGAGTGGATGTGACACCTAATCCAACTCCTGAGGCACATATAAATAGGATAACGACAGCAGCGTACTCTACACTGGCGAAAATTAGAACTTCATTCAGAAACCTAAATGAGGAGGCTTTTAGGGCGCTTTACACTGCCTACGTGAGACCCGTCTTAGAGTATGCCGCGCCATCATGGAGCCCCCACCTGAAGAAACACATAAAGAAACTGGAGAAGGTTCAGAGGTTTGCGACGAGGCTTGTCCCAGAGTTACGAGGGATGGGATATGAAGAGCGGCTGAAGGAACTGAACCTTACGACACTAGAGAAAACAAGGGAGAGAGGAGATATGATAGGGACATATAAAATACTCAGGGGAATTGACAAAGTGGAAATAGATGAAATGTTCACACGTAATAATAACAGAACGAGGGGACATGGGTGGAAACTGGAAACTCAGATGAGTCACAGAGATGTTAGGAAGTTTTCTTTTAGCGTGAGAGTAGTGGAAAAATGGAATGCACTTGGGGAACAGGTTGTGGAAGCAAATACTATTCATACTTTTAAAACTAGGTATGATAGGGAAATGGGACAGGAGTCATTGCTGTAAACAACCGATAGCTGGAAAGGCGGGATCCAAGAGTCAATGCTCGATCCTGCAAGCACAAATAGGTGAGTACAAATAGGTGAGTACACAGTACCAAGATGATCCATTGAGACATTAGCAAGTATTTTATAAGTATCAGAGTAGTTAATAAATGGAATGCATTAGGAAGTGATGAGGTGACGGCTGACTCCATATACAGTTTCAAATGTAGATACGATAGAGCCTAAAAGGCGCAGGAACCTAAAACACCCGTTGATTAACAGTTCAGAGGGTGGACCAAAGAGCCAAAGCTCAACCATCCGCAACATACAGCCGTCGGGGCTTGACGGCTGAGTGGACAGCGCTCGGCATTCGTAGTCCAGGATCGATCCCCTCCCCCCGGAGATGGCAATAAATGGGCAGAGTTTCTTTCACCCTAATGCCTCTGTTCACCTAGCAGTAAGTCTGGTAGCTGAGTAGACAGTGCGCAGGACTCGTAATTCTGTTGCCCGGGTTCGATTCCTGGACCAGGCAGAAACAAATGGGCAAAGTTTCTCTCACTCTGAATGACCCTGTTACCTAGCAGTAAATAGGTACCTGGAAGTTAGACAGCTATAACGGAACTGCTTCCTGGGTGTGTGTGGAAAAATAAATTAGTTAGTAGTTAGTAACAGTTGACTGACAGTTGAGAGGCGGGCTGAAAGAGGGGAGCTCAACCCCCGCAAGCACAACTAGGTGAACACCCGCACATAGTCTCCCTTTGGCTTTCAGAAAGGGTCAGGTCTTGAAAAATCTTTTTTTGAAGCTGTGGGAGGATCTACTTTTTTATGTTCCTAGGAGCAAAGTATGATGAATAGAAAATTACTGTAAATTTTGCCGAGCTCACTACATAATTTCCTAAGAAATTTATTAGAATTTTTTTTTTATTTTTTTAAATACTTGGCTGAAGGGCAGTGCCGAATTCAATCGTGGTGGCAAGTACTTTGAATCAACGATATCAGCGTTGACTCTTGGTGGGGTATGCAGGGGTCAGGATGTCAAAAGGTACTATCACAAGCAACCCTCATGCTCAGCTTGCTGCTAAATTAAGCACCATAGAGCACATTCACAATATACAAGCTGAAAACAACATTGCATTGACCATATACACTGACGGATCACTCAATACAGCTACAGGGAGGGCAGGAAGTGCTGTTATTGCTCATCAGCCCGATGGCAGCACAATTCAAAGAAATATCCGAATTAGTAACTGGGCGTCCACAATGCAGGTCGAGTTGGTAGCTATACTGGTAGCACTCGAAATTATTGACAACACTGAAGTAGACAGCTTAATTATTTCTGACTCCCTATCCTCACTACGAGCAATAAACAGTTTGCAATCAAGTAATAACGTGCTTGTCTTGGAAGCTAGACGTAGATATGTAAGAATACTTAGCAAGAGGGTAAATATAAAAATGTTGTGGATTCCTTCTCACATTGGCATGCAGGAACATGACAAAGTTGACGCCCTTGCTAAGGCTGCAGTAAATAAAGACAGTATTGAATGGAATCTTGAGTTATCAAATAGGTCCCTTAAAAGTGTCATTAGACGAGAACTCCTAGATGGATTTGAAGAAAGTAGAACAGTGCAAACTGGAACTAGTAGGTCCATTGTTCATCACAATGAAATGTGTGAAGTAAAACATGTGTATGGGGCAAGTAACAAAGTCAGTAGACTAACAGATGTTGTCACAGCTCGTATAAGACTTGGCTACAAGTATCTCTGGCAGTTCGGCTTGTATAGGGATCTAGATGAAGAAAAGTGTAAAGTGTATGGACATAGGCAGGGACACACACTCGAACACTATATCTTGGATTGTTGTAAAATTGAGCCTTTTAGAGATAGATCTAAGCTCACTCTGTATGATATGGCAACCTATCTTATTACCATGGATAAATTACCTGAAATCCTTGCACTGTACCCACATTTTGCTTCCAGTAGATGAACGACATATGAGATTCAGAAACAAGTAGTGTATTGTGAGGACTAATAATAAACAGAAGCTCCCCTATGACTCTGTAATATCCCCATTGGCCAAACTATTATGTATTAACGATAAGACCTACCATTAATGTATGATGACTTACTGTAAAGATGTAGCTCTTGTAATAGCACTTTCTCTGTAACTAGCTGACATTGTATCTATAAGGTGTGAAGGATT
The DNA here is from genome assembly GCF_040958095.1 of Procambarus clarkii. NCBI lineage: Eukaryota > Metazoa > Arthropoda > Malacostraca > Decapoda > Cambaridae > Procambarus > Procambarus clarkii. The sequence goes on from NC_091209.1 coordinate 21,838,458, forward strand.
GAAGAAATTGTTTATGTAATAATCTAAGATGAGGTCTGATAAAGACCTTTTGTGCCCTCTGTAATGCTTTTGCGCTACCGCTCACAGGATGAGTATGGGGTGCACAATAAACTAGCCGCCTTCGGCGGCAACAACAAAAAGCGTTGACTCAATATCGATAACAACAGAGTTGGAAAATAATCTATGGATAATCAAACTCACATTTCAGCCTCAATAGGACTTTTTCGTTGATGCAATAGAAGCCAATTCTACTTAAAGAAGGGCTTAGGAGGGGTTATACAATGACAGTCGCCATACAATAAAATTCACCATGCAAAATTTAGCGAGGCTAACTCGCTATTATCTGGCCTCTATCGTCGGACCGACATAAATTCTCCTATTTATATAAATTAAATATTGTTACAGTGCAATTTGGCTCTGTTGCATCATTTTGCTAATGCAACATTTCAACACGAGGGCATTTCTTCTTACGATATTATTAATTACAGATGTTTATAATTTTTTTAATTTAGTGAAAAAAAGTATATTTTTATGATGAAAAAAGCGTGCACTCATTGAGACATTAGGTCATTCGGTCTTTGCGTCAAGTGACATGTTTAAATAAATGAGATAGGTTGATATAGTTGGTCAGGAGGCGAAATATGTTCAGTGGGCAACTCGATGACATAATGCTATAACTCGTTCATCTAACTGGGGTTTTGGGAGCTATCCTTAAGTTCAAACTTCGAGGAACAGCTAATCTCACTGAAGCTCTGAGAAAGCACTCTAGTTTGAAGAAGAATATTTGGCGAATATTAAATTGAATTGCGCCTGCGTTTGACTTACGTCATCAGGAGGCCGTAAGAGAGTATCTCTTGCAGAGTTGTGTCCGTCTTGTGCACAAATGTTACTTCCTGGTGTCCCGGGAATTATTTCACCACAGTCGACGGGTGTTCGAGCCTGAGAGACAGGAGGTGACTTGAATCCATGACCAAAGAACTCTGTGTGCTGACATTACAACTGCAACTTATAGCTTGTATTTGTCTCTCTTTTCCCTGAGAGACAGGAGGTCTCTCAGGGAAAATGTAAAGACAGATGGGAAGTGTTGATAAGTGTAGTTACTTATAGTTATGAAAAATAATTTAGAACATAAGGAACTAATGGTTAATTTGTATTTATTTTGTTAATAGTGTTCAATGGCTGTAGTTTAAATACACTTCATTCTAGTGTTAGTTTCTTCGTTACAGAGATGTTTAGTCTCCCTGATCTTCTTTAGTTTAGTCTTGCTCCTGATTACTGTGTTGCTCTTGGTCCCTGTGGAGCCGCTGGTGGATAGAGGTCTCTAGCCCAACAATAAACCTTATTAATATCCATTACCGTAACTGTTATGTATTGATGTGAAAGTCAACTTCATTCTGTTATGTTCAATATTAGTTCGTCTTAATTCTTGAGTCTTTCATAAAGGTTTGGTCGCTGTATTTGAGGAATAAGAATAATACTGACAAACTAGAAGTTGCCAAGACGCAACAATGATACGTATATATTTAAATAAATTATACATAGCTCCTTTAAACGTTATTTAAATTATTAAGTCTGCCAAGAAAGAAAATATGAGATAATGAATTAAATTTAATAGTATCAAATTCTTTAACAAACTTCACATAGATATATTGTATAGTATTGCATAATTATTCACAAAGTTCAATAATGGCTTTGAAATTATAGATAAACGATTTCTCTCAAATAAACCAAATTACTTTTTCCTTAATCGAATGGAAAATAGATAGAACAGCTTACCAGGTAATACAATTCAACGTAGTATTGTGGAACACTTAAAAACTGATTGGAAAATCCTAGCCTTCATTGCTTGCTCGAAAATAAACTTTCCATAAACAAAAACATAGGTTAGATCTAATGGAATGTTCCTGCATTGGATTTCATTGTAATATTGCAATTTCATTGAAATAATCTGTGGTTGTGAAATAGTGTGTTTATGTCTTTACTGCATGTCAATCTCTCTTTTTTCCATTTTATGTTTTCCTGTGTCAGTCTGTGACCCTTTTTGACTCTGTCTCTCCATAACTGTGTTTATATTTCCATCTATCTAACAGTCTCTCTCTCCCTCTCCCTCTCACTTTTTTTCTCTCCCTCTCTCCTTTTTTTCTCTTTCTTTTGTCTTTTTCTATCTCTCTTTTCTTTCTTTCTCTCTATTCTCAGATATTAAGATCATTTTGCTACGTTCACCGAATTGTTTATCTTTTGCGTGGTGTGGAAATACTGCATTTATAAAGTATTTCAAATTTCAACCTTCTGGCAGCAGCATTAAATATTATTTATTTTTGTAGAAGTTTAGGTTTTTTACAACTTTAACACAATGAGAGGGATTGGTAAGCAAAATTCTAAATAAGAAGGTTTTAGACCATATAACCTCCCTGGCTTTGCGCCCTTGAGAGGCTACTCCAGACGGACAACCAGAGCGCAACTCCATAGTCTCCTGCGACTTATGGATGCCTACTACTAGGATTATGTGTAAACTATAATGTAAATTGCGACGTCTGGTGATTTTACTACAACTGCTTTTACTTGCCATTTGCAGGTAAAATTAATGAACATAAGTATAAGCTATATACAAATATATATCCAATATATCCTATATACAAATATATATCCAATATATCCTATATACAAATATATATCCAATATATCCTATATACAAATATATCCAAATATATACAATAACGTTTCGCACAAAGCACATGTTCTCGTCAAAAATTATTATAACTCACGCACCTTACATCAAAACAAAACTAGCACCAATGCCTCAATGGAACCAAATCTTTTCCAGTAATCGCTACTACCTAAACCAGACGTCCACTACCAGCTTTCCATATCCACACAGGAACTACAATCGTGACTGTCTCAAGTACCATCTGCTTCTGTCTCTGATCGCAAGTGCCACTAGAGACAACAACTCGATTCCCAATACTTCAAGTTTCTCAAAGTCAATTCCCTTCTTAACAGAGGAACTTCACGGGAAAACAACCAGTGTATTCCAAAGTCTCTCTTTAATCATTGAAGAACCCACTGATTGGTCAGATTCAGTGACAAATAATTAATAAAATAAAATACAGGTATTCTAAGATAGAGGTATTCTATTTCACATCTAGATGTGATGTTCAGTACGCTAAACCCAGTTCAATAAGACAATTAATATTTCTTGTTTAGTATTTTGCATCACATACTGAGATATAAATAGTGAACGCAGCGTTAGAATATGTAATCTGACATAAAAGACCCTTTCAGAGTCCCTCTGAGCGGAAAGCAATCGGGAGAAGCAATGGGGTCTGAACTGCTACACTGGCCGCTTGAAAGTAAACAGAAACGACCCTGGAGGGCCCTCTGTGATGAGTTTTGCCAGAGTGAGCACCAGTTGAGGACGAGGGCGGTAACTGCATATTCGACTACAAATCAAAACTAGCGTTGTCCACCCGACGTATATCACATTTATTACGAAGCATTAACGCGAATATTAACCAAAGATCATTAATTTTAAGATCAAAGATATTAGGAAATTTGTGAAAGAACGAGAAGGGTAGAGAAAGAGACAGAGAGAAAGGTTGAAGTGTTCAGGTGATTCACATGCAAAGTGCTGAAATGAATGGTAGTGATGAGAGGAGCAGGTGAAGCTAAGTGCCGAGCGAATGGTGGGGGGAATACGGGCAGACTTTTAGTACTGCCGCAGCCAGAGGTGGAGACCCCGACACGCAAATCATCTTGAAGTGTAAGGGATAAAATGGAAAATGGGAGGAGTGAGAGACAAGTCAATGGAGAGAACACGTCTAGAATGATGAGGGTTTGTGTATACGGCGGGTGGTAGAGTGCTGTGGTACATGTAGTACAGCGGGCGGGTGGTAGAGTTAAATATGACCAATAAGATCATATTTAACCAACTGTGCTTAAAGGAACGCCTGGTTCCCACGAATACAAACAATACTATATATATATATATATATATATATATATATATATATATATATATATATATATATATATATATATATATATATATATACAATTTATTTATAATCTATGGCGTATATAATATCCCTTATTTAAATTTTTCAAGATTGCTTTATTTTACTGTTCATGTATATATTACTGTCGTCTTACCATAACAATTATTTGCAAACTATACATGTTTAATCTTCAGTTATATATTATTTCTCATTCTTAAATCACAGACAAAATTCGTAATAGAACGAGAGTCGAGGAGGACTTAAGTATTTGGAGTCTAAGGCAGTTTCTTATGAGTGGATCGAGAGAATGTAAACTTGTAAGCTTCTTGTTGACCGCTTCTCGACAACAACGATCTGTGTCAATCCCATTCTCAACTCGCAAAATAAGACTTCGACTCGACTTACTGTGAGCAGAAGAGCAGATCCTGTTGATGTTTATATTGGGACGTCCTTTTATAGTTGAGAAATGGTAGAGTGTACAGTGTCTGACAAACATTTATAACCTATACTTTTCATGACGATATTCAACCTCAGAGACAAACAACAGTGCATGTAGTCTCTGAATGGTAATGGAGCTTCTCATTTTACAACATATACAATACAATAATGATGATTGGGAGCCATCTCCACTCCCCCACCCCCTTCATGTGGTGGACATAATACACAGAGAACAAGTTCTGGTGGACACCACTTAAGCGATCTCCCTAACACAACATGTTAGAGAAGTTTAATTGATCAAGAGGAGGGGGACTGACCATCCTGGCGCCTTGACCTCGCCTTCACCAACGATAGGGTAAACACTGAGAAAATAGACAATAAAATATAACAAGCTGCAAGTAATACTATATGCTGGTATTCAAATATATAGTTATTTTGATAGAAGAAGGGGGAGAGAGAGAGAGAGAGAGAGAGAGAGAGAGAGAGAGAGAGAGAGAGAGAGAGAGAGAGAGAGAGAGAGAGAGAGAGAGAGAGCGAGAGTGAGAGAGAGAGAGCGAGAGTGAGAGAGAGAGAGAGAGAGAGAGAGAGAGAGAGAGAGAGAGAGAGAGAGAGAGAGAGAGAGAGAGAGAGAGAGCGAGAGTGAGAGAGAGAGAGAGAGAGCGAGAGTGAGAGAGAGAGAGAGAGAGAGAGAGAGAGAGAGAGAGAGAGAGAGAGAGAGAGAGAGAGAGAGAGCGAGATTAAGAGCTCGTATTAACAATTACGTTAAAAATCAACATTAGAGTCAAATATTTAGTGTTCTCTTCAATGTTTCTGGGAGCTCTACGTGTCTGTATCGCGAAATTTATTGATCATGAAATGTTCAAGATATATGGAATTGCATCAAAGATACAATATCCCAGACGTGTTATACGTGCATTTTTAGGACAAAATATATGAACATTACATTATGCGAGCACACGAGATGTTCACAAAAGACCTTCAAACTAATAATCAACAATGCTGTGCTTCTGAGACACGTACTGGTCCTACACAATGTCACACGACATCTTATCAGGAATATGTGAACAAATTCTACCTTCAGGACCTCCAGACCAACCGCTGGTAACTGTTTTCACTAGAACTAATTATCCCGGCTCATAATCTGAGCAAGAACTTACACACTTTTAAAATTGGTAACAGAAGAGTTAAAGAATATTATTATTATTGAGTTGATTTATTCATCCATTTTTATAGCTGATTTTAGTTTTAAATATCTTGTGTGCCGTTATAAGTAATAATATTTTCTGATGCTGCCTCGTATTGGCCAATTGACCGTCTGCAGCTCATATATTCGTATATTCTTATGATGCTTTTCTACTCCGTAAAATCAATAACAAGAAAATGTTATCGTTACTACTCTTCTTGCAGGTATTCAGGGAAGCTGAAGTCATCATCATCACAGAGCACAATCGATACTTTAGCTTATTTCTCTCTAAACTCCACCTCCTTCCCCGCCGTAGCCTCCCTTACCAGCTCCCCACCAGACCTCATTCTCTCCCACCACCACCACCACCACCTCCTATTCCAGTCCCCCTACCAGACTCCCTCCCTCCCTCCTTTGCTGTTTTCGTAATCAGGGGAGTAAGTGTTTTAATATTTAACAGGCTATTTGCAGTAAGTGTCGCACAGGAGAGAGCTTAGTTAAATACGAGGGAAAAAACCACGGGGGAATGTGGTGATTTAGACGAGAGGAACGTGAAGATTGTATAAACATTTTTTTTAGTTCATCTGACCATTTGAAATCCAGGGAGTGAATTGTGACGTGAATTAACTGATACTTCAATTGAGGCCAGCAGATGAGGGATGTGTCACGAACTGGCCAGGATAAAGAGGAGCTCCTGACTGTCGGAGACACGTTATAGTGAGCTTTGAAGGATTCACAAGAACAAGAATGGATGACAGAAGCTACATAGGTGAGAGATGAAATTACAAATGAGCTGCCAAAGATATGAGCTGCCAGAGCTATGAGCTGCCAGAGCTATGAGCTGGAGCAATAAAAAGGCTGATGAGAGTTGTGTCGAGTTCTCACACATGATGAAATGGAAACCTGACGACTTTTCAGTTCCTTGCTGATGAGGTCGAGGCGTTATAGTGACAGAGAGGATCATTGTCTGTAAATGTGGAGGCGGGAGTGTTACCTGTAAATGTACAAATGAAGAATTGGAGTCAAATATGTTGAAATGCACTTCAGATTAATTACTTCTCTTCGTGATAAAGTAACATATAATGGAAATGTCTGTGAAGAAGGCATAATAACTGACTTTAACGTTATAAGTATTGATGAATGCTGCCTGTAAATGAAATTAGCGCACATTACTACAGTTAACTGAGTTCGTATTTTTTGGACATGTTGATTTAGCAATATCAAAAACCCAAGAGAAACATCACTGAATAATTAAACAAAAGGTAAGAGGATAGGCGTTACGATCCAACCATTCATAGTAACTTTACTTAGCAGCAACACAATCATCAAAATAGAATATATGAAAAGAATCATCAACATGAACAACAGGAACAGAATCAGCAGTATGAACAGTAGCAACAGAATAAACAGCAACAACAGAAACAACAGCATAAATACCAGTAACATAATAATCAGAGTGGACAACAGGACAAGAAGCAGAAGCAACAGAATCATCAGCACCAGCTAGAGCACCATCAGTCTAAATAGTACCGGACTCATCTGCATATACTGCATGCAATATAATAATAATAATCATTAGCAGATTAACGACAATGAAACCAACAGCAATCTGAGGAGGAAAAGTCCGCGAACTCTCCCTCAGCAGCAGACTGGTCGCTCCTCGACTTGCAAATCTTACATCTGGACCTTACAAAGTGTGGCAAATTTTCGGTCGTATAACAATGACAAGTGAATTGCAGAATTTCGGCCAGCAGCTCTGAATAGCACACACTTTAACTCCGAATCTCTAGAGATCTTGGCGTATGTAGATTTCGGGAGGGCGGAGCGCATTCAAGCACAGCCTCCCTTACCATATTAGGACGAGCCCACTTCCAACGTCCTAGATATGTCAATGTGCATTGTAAATCTCGCAACAGTGGAAACACAATTTCTTGTCTCGTCGTAAATTTCTCTCTCTGAAACCTCACCTGCGAGAGGCTCCAGCTGACACTAGGATCAATATTTGGGAGACTGATGGGCTTCACAACGGCTCTACGAGATTTCTGCTTGTTGATGCTGTTGTGGCTATTGCATTTGCTGCTGTTGTGGTTATTGTTGCAGCTGTTGTGGTTACAGTTGTAGCTGGTGCGGCTATTGCCGCTGCTCTTGTTGCCATTACTCCTATTGTGCTGCTGCTGTTATCCATACTGCTCCTGCTGTTACCATCAATATGAAAATGCTGCAATAAATTATTAATCGTTGTTCCTGCTGTTGCTTATCCTTCTCTATTTGTTGCAACTTGATTTGTTGCTATTTGATCCCGTAAATTCTGAAGTGTTACAGATGCGTGATGCTGCTGCCTTAGCTGTGCACGTGTCCTGACAAGCAGGTGTTTGCAAGATGCTACTTTACTGATTTAAAATGTCCTGTTCTATCTCTGAACTTTTCTTCTAGAATCTATTTCTCTCCTCGCACCGTAAAACTTTACGTCTTGCAGATGGTCAGCAGATGATGTCAGGGCAGCAGCAGGAGACAATGTTGGGACGCCATCAGAATATGATGTCGGGTCATCACCAGAAGATGATGTTGAATCAGCAGCCGGAGAAAACAAATAACATCATTGCTATGTGGACTTGTTGACGTGTACTGCAGTTGGGAAATTTGTGAGTCACTGCGAGTTAATGCGAGACAGTTGGAAGGTCACAATGACAATGACATAACCCATTTTTGTCAGAAAATTTGAGATAAATCTGTATGGTGTAAAAGGTCGGAGGCATGTTCTCGCCCAAGCAGGAAAATATTAACCAATAGCTCAGGTGAGGCTGAGTGCTCAATCTTGTGGAATCAACCTGGCCAATCTTCAGGTGTCATCAATTCTGCTTCTGGATGCTGAGGGAGAGAAGTTACACGTGACTCTAAGTAGGTGTTTCTCAAACATTTCCATAGCAACAAATGTTAAATGAAAACCTTACATTGGCTTAACATTATTACTCACGTCCAAAAGCCTAGGAATTCAGAAAACGATCCAACGTTTGTAAGAAGGCAATTTACAAAGCAGTTTGAATTAAACTTTTAAAGTTACATGAACATGCACAAATGGTGACCCGAATGAGGATGAAGGCAACAGCGCTGTAACCAATTCCATTTAGCATCTTCTTCATGTGAAAATGTTAAAAAATATATCGTAATATCCTGCATCTTACTGTTTTTCCTATCTCTTTATTATTGTTGTTGTCCCTCTTGACACCAGGCAAGTCAGGGAATAGCTGACTGCTCACTGACCTATTACGAAGGAAATTGGCTTCTGATGTGATGGGAACCTGTGCGTTATACGTGAAGGCCGCAGTTATTGTGTGTTGTTGTTGTTGAGTGTTGTTGTTCTTGTGGTTCTGGAGTGTTGTCTTGGTGTTGTTGTTGTGTTGGTGTTGTTGTTGTGGTTGTGAAGTGTTGTCTTGATGTTGTTGTTGTTGTGGAGTGTTGTGTTGGTGTTGTTGTTGTGGTTCAGGGTTGTGATGTTGTTGAGGGTTGTGTTGGTGTTGTTGATGTTGTGGAGTGTTGTCTTGGTGTTGTTGTTGAGGGTTGTGTTGTTGTTGAGGGTTGTGTTGTACTGGAGGATTATGTTGTTGTGGAGGATTGTGTTGTGGTTGTTATAGTTGTGAAGGGAGAGTTGTGCTGGGGTTGTTGTGGGAGGTAGAGTTGTGCTTGAGTTGTTGTTGTGGACTGAAATGTTGTTATTGTAGAGGAAGGGATGTATTGTTGTGGTCAAATATAAATTTATATGTGAATAAATAAATTATATCACAGTATGTTAAAATTGATGAATGCATCAATGGGGATGACCGTAGCTCGGGCGAGCAGAGATTGAGGATGGATTGGTAATCTGATTCACCACAGTACTGTAAATACAAATAATTGCAGAAGAATAAAACATTGAACCTTACCTCCTACAGACGTAACTGAACATTGAATAACACGAGAATAATATTAATTTATTTTTAAATTAATATGTTTTTCTTATTTAAATAAAGATCTTTTCTTATTTTGCAGTAAGTCATAATTTATTAAAACGTTCTTGTGTCGGGCCGCAGCGTGAGCGAGTATTGCCTGAGGATGGGTGGATGTATTAGTTCTCTCAAGCACTGAACATGCATATAATAATACTCAGTCACGTAAACATCATGTAATTCAATTAAGCATTACATTTGAAATTCCAACGCAATTACATCAATTCTGTGTGTCTTGCGAATGTGAGAATTATAGGAGTACTTGAGCAAAATAAATGTAGTTGGCAAACACAGCCCAGTCCTTAAATGGAGCTTTCTGTTTTTGTCAAGAGTGTCTGATATTCAGCTGTTGGGGATGCCCATAAGGAATGATAACTAGTGCTGGAGAAGTCATTGTAGGGCTGATGTACGAGTGCGCCAAGATTATCCAAGTGGAGTGAATAGTTATTCTCTTTTACCTTCCTTGTGAAAATGTTGTATTTGTGTGTCCGGATAAGTAAAGCAAAAATGCATTAACATAGTCATATATATGTAAAACTAGCTTGTTCAAGTTTTTGACACTTTTAGGGTAATGATATAAGTGAAAGAGGCGAAACTTATTATCGTAGGAATTGCATCTTTGCCCTCCTATGACAACCCCCGTTCACTTTACTGTACTGTTCTTCAGCATTGAACCGAGAACAACCATCCAACATTTGTGTTGCATCTACTTCCCCTAAGTTTCATTCCATTAACAGTCCTTGACGAATCTTTATGCATCTCAAATAGTTCACTAATTTTAACACTATCGAATTATTTGAGTATGATATATATTCTGACTCGTTGTGTACGCGTCTACGGAGGAAACAGGTTCCATTCATATAGTGTCTCTCTTATTAGAATGTGTTGCTTATTGTCTATTATAATTTATTCACCATTTCCTATACTCTAACACAGTATGTTCTAGGTGTGACCTGACCAAGGTATTATATGGTCTATAGCATTTTGTAATATAAATTTTTGGCCAAGAAAACAAAGTATTATTTTTGTTAACTTACTTTTTACCCGCCTTTGTTTAGTGTATTTGAGTTATTTAGGAGCTATTAATGATCACACCAAAATCATTATGCTGTCTGTGTGTCTGCTTTTTACACAGGGGGTTCTGGAGTACACATATTTTGACTTCTGTTAGCAGGCCGACAGCTTTCCATTTTCCATAGTTCATGGAAAGCCTTACCCAAGAGGTTTCTCCCCTGCAACACGATCCGCCTATCGGTTTTATCCCCAGGTCACCAATTACTGCTGGGTTAACAAAGGCGAACTGTTAGAAATTGGTTCCCAATTAATCTTCACCGGGTTTTCTCAATGGGCGAGTGTATCATGTGTGCGATACGTCATGGGTTGGGTGTTTTGTGTGCGTGTGTGTGGTGTGTGTGTGTGTGTGTGGTGTGTGTGTGTGTGTGGTGTGTGTGTGTGTGTGGTGTGTGTGTGTGTGTGTTCGTGTGTGTGTGCGCGCGTGTTCGTGTGTGTGTGTGTGTGTGTGTGTGTGTGTGTGTGTATTCACCTAGTTGTATTCACCTAGTTGTGTTTGCGGGGGTTGAGCTTTGCTCTTTCGGCCCGCCTCTCAACTGTCAATCAACTGTTTGCTAACTACTTCTTTTTTTTTCTCTCTCTCTCTCTCTCCACACCACACACACACCCCAGGAAGCAGCCCGTAACAGCTGACTAACTCCCAGGTACCTATTTACTGCTAGGTAACAGGGGCATTCAGGGTGAAAGAAACTTTGCGCATTTGTTTCTGCCTGGTGGGGGAATCGAACCCTCGCCACATAATTACGAGTCCTGCGCGCTATCCACCAGGCTACCAGGCCCCCCTCCTGGTAGGGACCTGGTAGAGTGTGTGTGTGTGGGTGTGCATACCTAACTACTAGTCCAACAACTGACCATCCCCTGGAGGCAGCCCCCAGAAACACACTACCGCCCAGATACCTACTGACCGCTAGATGAACAGAGACATGAGGTGATAGTAAACGCTGTAAATTGTTCTCGTTTTCTCTCCTCTGCCATCCACTCCTATACACTGAGTAGGGGCCAAATATCTTTAAAGTCATGAAGGAAAGTTCGTGAATCGCTGGAAGAGTGATCCATCGCGCCATTGTGAAGAAGGAAATGGACTTCTTAAGAGGACGGAGAGTTGAGGGCAATACTTCGAGGGATTGAGTGTTATTATGTTGTGTTGTGAATGTTGTTGTGGAGAGAGAACTGATGTGCTGCGGAGTTCCTTTTGGAGATAAGAATGTTGTGCTGCAGATGTAACATGTGGAAGCGTGCTTCTTACTTTGTGGAAATGAATATTAATCGGAGGTCATTGATAAGGTTTTTGTTTTGTGAACGTTCTTATTAAGTGCTCGTTGTAATGATCTTCACGTTGCTGTTGAGAGAAGGTTGATAACAGAATTTTCCTGAAGGCCACTATCTCTCTAGTGGCAACGACGGGGACAGGAAGCCGGAGGCATGTCAAAGGACCCACCATGCCTTCTGAGGGATTTTTCCAACTGGATTTAGAACTGAAGCCGTCTAGGTGTTTTCGACCTTGGCGGGTAGGCGGTTCAATAGGGTTTATAAACCTATGAGTGAAAAGGCATCTCCTGTTTTCTGTCCTACATCGTGGATTGTTGAGCTTAAAGCTGTTGATCCTTGTATGCGTGACATCTGACCTTTTAAAGAAGCAGTTTGTATTAATGCCACAAAACGTGTTCACTATTTTAAAGGTCTCGGTGGGATCAGTCCTGTCAAGTCTGGTTTGTAGTGTAGTTAGTCCTGAGTCCCTCATCCGTTTCTGGTATAAATGCTGGCTTAATTCAGGGATAATTTTTGCTGCTTTACTGTTGATGATATTGTATTAGCCTTGATAGGGAAGGAATTGTTAGTGAGGGATGACAATGTGTGTTTCACTACTGTATCGATGCTGATATTTAGTACAATAAACATACCTGAGCACCGGTTATTCTAAAGGAAGTTGACAAACTCGCAACAACTACTACACCAAAACTAAGGACAGCACTTCATGCTTGTGGGAGATATGACAGCACCAAGTGCCACGAGTGTCTCAGCGATGTTTTGACATCATTAATTTACATATAAATATAACAAACTGCCATCCAGAAATTATATTGTCGAAACAATTAGTGAAACGCACAAAAACGAACTGTTGTCCAAAAAATAATGTTTTGGTACAACAGTTCTTCTCTCTACGTTCAACCAATTATTGCTCTAAGTAATATAGTTTGGAGGATGGGCAGTGGACCTCTGGTTAGTGTTCCCCAGGGTAGTGTATCTCAGTGTGGTGTATCTCTGAGTTATGTACCCCAGGGTAGTGTATCTCTGAGTTATGTACCCCAGGGTAGTGTATCTTAGTGTAGTGTATCTCTGAGTTATGTTCCCCAGGGTAGTGTATCTCAGTGTGGTGTATCTCTGAGTTATGTACCCCAGGGTAGTGTATCTCTGAGTTATGTACCCCAGGGTAGTGCACTCTAGAGTTCCAATGATAATATTTCCCAGGAGAGTGTATTTCTGTGTAATGTATCTCAGGGTAGTTTACATCTGGTAGTGTAACCTCGGGCTGTGTACTCCATGTAAGTGTACCTTGATGCATTGCACCCTAGGGTAGTTTAATCAGGCATAGTGCAACTGGATAAATCATGTGGCTCATTAACTACAATGACAGCATGAAGGTAATCCAAGAGGCCTTTGATTATGTTGATGACTCCACACAGACCTTTAATAAAGGCACTGAAGAAACCTAAAATCACATTTATTTACCATTTAAACAAATCTTATGGGGATTCCATTGGTACTATTTCCTGATAAAGCTACCTCACAGAATTGAGAATGGGACATAAACAAAAGACAAATATATTAGGTAAAAAGATTGATGTAAATACGTGAAAAGATGCTAAAGTGATATGCCCATTCAAGTTTACATGTCTGGAAATTATTAAGCATCACCTTCATACCATGAAGAAGTAATTATGAGGAGAAAGCACTAAGCCAGAATTATCATATTAGATCAATCTTAGATTACTAATTTCTACAGTCACTTCTTTCCATGATCATACCTAATGCATTTATTTCAAATGAAAGACAGAACTTATCATCCAGTGCGAAGGTAACCTCACCTAACCTAAAGCATCAGATTCAATGACGAATATATGAACTCTTAATACTAAGCTTCGTAACAACTCCCTCAAAAATCGACTCTGAATCCAGAGGTTAAACAAGTGTCAATCTTGTGTTCATTTAATATGAGCTGCTCATTTATGACTCACGGACATTCACAGTTACTTAAATATAATTTAAAACACCCTGGAACAAATAGTTACACAGAATAAGTGCAATTCTTGACTGCAACAACCAACGTAAACTACCATCAGTGTTATTGATAGAACAGCAATGTTATGACTTAGAAAAAGGCCGATATGGCCTATTTTTATTTCCAGTCAGGAAGGCCTCTATGATGTGTCATTGATTATATTTCAAGAGCAAACCTCTTCAAGCACAGAGTTCTCCAAGCACAGAGTTCATGAAATTCAGAGTTCCTAAAGTATAGAGTTCATGAAGCACGGAGTTCTCAAACTCAGAATTCTTCAAACACAAAATTCCAAAACACAAAGCCATTTTCAAAAAACAGAGTTCTTGAAAATGAGAGTTCCTCAAGTCCTGAGTTTGTGAAGCACATGCTTCCTGAAGCACAGATTTCCTGAAACAAAGTCTTCCTGAAGCACTACGCCCTTCACGCACGGAGCTCCTGAAGCACTAAGTTCTTCAGTAAGCACATACAAAACAAAGCCACTTCCGTGTCTTGTGCTCAGCTGCGCAGAACAAACAATGCGTTACGCATACAATGAAGCCATTCGACTTTGACTGTACCCGAGAACTGTCTTCCAGGCGGAGAGTGAAACAGATGGCAACATTATCCCAAAACAGCCGCCTCGATAACCAGGCAAACTTGGACTTAAGCTGACAAATCATCCAATTTGGAGGATCTAATTAGACTGTGGCTTATAACATCGTACATAATAATGTTCTCATCTCCATCATTACATCATAGAGCGGAGAGCAGCTCATATTATCCCTGGGTGTTGCGTATATTATTGTTCTGTTGCGTCCATTATTGTGTATTATGTTCATTACCTGTGTTGAGTATATTATTGCTGTGGCGTTATCACTTCTGTTGCATTTGTTATCACTGTGATGAGTTCACTGTCACGGTGTTCCTTTCATTTTCGCAGTGTTGCGTTCATTATCACAGGGTTGCGTTCATTATTATCGCTGTGTTGCATTCATTATTAACGCTGTGTTAGGTTCATTATTACCGCTGTGTTGCGTTCATTATTATCGCTGTGTTGCGTTCTTTACCGCTGTTTCATTCATTATCGTTGAATATTGCGTTCATCAACGAATTGATGCGTTCGTTATCGCTGTGTTGCGTTCGTTATCGCTGTGTTGCGTTCGTTATCGCTGTACATGTAACGAATGCTTGGATCACTGACCTGAGGAAGGAGACAACGTGCAAGGGTCTGCGGGAGTAATTTTCTTTATGGAGATGGAATTGGGGCGAGTGAAGGAGGAGTCAGCTCCGAGCCTCGGATTAGGCGCTCAAACTTGCGGATTGTGCACTTTACGGTAAAGTTTAAATTATATTCTTTATCTGACTTCATTAAGAGTCCTGTGTCATATCTTAGGAGACGGTGGGTTCCGGAAAGTTAGTGCCGGGTCGGAGTTTGAGTGAATGATAGGATGAAGCAGTGTGGTGCGAGAGTTGCGAGTGTGTATTGGTGAGTCATAAGTGTGTGGTGGGTGAGTGTTGAGTGCGTGGTGAAAAAGTCATAAGTGTGTTGTAGTTGAGTCACGAGAATGTGGTGGTGAGACATGAGTGTGTGGAGGGTGTCTTGAGAGTGTGGTGGGAAGGTTCTGAGTAGGGGGTGAGTCATATTTAGTTTTTATTAGTAACTGTAAAGCAATGTTCTTATTGTGTATGTTTATGCTAAGGAGGAGGCGGGGGAATGATTAAATTAAGTATTTTCTGGTTGAAGTATTGTCTTGATGCGTGTCTTTGATTCAAAACATTTACGTTAAAATTCATTTCAAATATTAACACAATTTGTATAATCTCATGCAATGTTTCACATATATTAATCGGTATTGACTTGCACAGTCTTGTGTGAGCATTCACCGTGTTCAACACACTCCTGGACGACTACTTCGCTACCTGAAGTGAAATACATTATCATACCAAAACCTCAATCTCTCACTCAATTCCACAATCTTGAACGTCCCCACACAAGGGCCAGAGAGTTGGGCTCCTGTGGATTTTCTCATTGAAATATCACGATAGTGTGATTTCTCTGTGAAGGGTCAGATAGTTGTTATCTCGTCACCACGCAATGGTTAGGAAGCTGTTATACACATTTTTACACACACACATCTGCCAAATAAATTTATATATTAATAATATTATACCATATTTTCAACCACAATCTCCCATACTTCCCACACTATCGTATCTTTCTCACTACCATATTTCCCAGACAATCGTATGTCGCACACTATCGCATCTCCCACATTTCCATCTCCGCCAACACGGTCCTACATTAGAAGTTCAGCTGCTGTCGCGACAAGGCCCTAAATATTTATTTAGTTCGGACTGAAAGGTAGAAAATGAATGATGGCGGCACGCTACCTGTACCTATTCCCTCGGGTGGATCAGGGCTACTAAAGTGGCGGAGTCTTTTCTTCAAAGGATGTGTTGAGAGGTTTTGATACGTAAATGTCTGGCAGAGAACAACACGGGCGCTCGTAACAATATAAACACATTGAAGACGACTTTAACAGACCGTAGTTACGATAGTAATGACAATTACATCTAGCTTAAATGTTGTTGTTGTTTTAGATTTAACTACTCCGAACGAAATGTCCATGTAGCACGGGCTATAGTGAGCCCGTAAAGCTTATACAGGGCTAGTTCTTATATAAGATTCAAGACAGGGACAGAGTAAGGTCAGGTGGGGTTGGCTTTGTGAGCTGAGAATGAAAGATTATACTTTGCAATGTTGAGTTTTCTTTCATTCTATTCACTGCTGTTTTAGTGTTGAGAGTCTCAGAACTTCGTGTGGTGTTGTTGGTGTTTCATCCTGGTTTGTGTATCACGTCATCTACTGTCAGTCTTCTCTCTTCTATGTGTTTCTCAACATGAAAATGTTTGTCTATAAAAGTGGAATGTTTTAAGAAAATATAACCTACAGCATCACTGGAACAAAATAAACAAACTTGCAGAAATCCAACTTCAAGTAAAAGTCTGTGTTCAGTGTATTTGTCTTCCCTGCGCAAATAGAGTTTTTGTCCTCTTTTGATAAGCTTTGGTGTAGGATTCCAGTATAATGAAATCCTTGCTTATTTAATCCAGTTTTAATTCTTAGACAAATGTCTAGTAAGTGTCAGTGCTCAAACCCTCGGTATTACTTATGCTTACATTCATCCTGTTGCTGTGTGTAGACTCGAGAGTGTACCCGGGTGTGGGTGTATCAGTGACACCCACTCCAACACCACCCATACATACACATTACCGCACTGCCACACCCGCATGCACGCTACCACACCCACACACATACTCTCCCACCGTACTACACTCACACACGCTACCACACCCACACACGCTACCACAGTACCACTTCCACGCACGGCAAATACTCCGCCCATGCAGCTATTTGTTTTATTAATTAACCTCAGTTACAATTTGCTTGTGGCTTTCACTAAAGTATATTTCTGCAAATTTACACAACTCGACAATTTGCTCGCATTTATTTTTGCCTCACCACAGCTATAGGATTTGAGTTGAAAACCAAATTATAGTGAAATATTTTTTTCGTACGTTTTCTATCCTTAATCATTCGGTTTTCCTTGGCATCGAGTTAGCATTTAAAGTCACTTGAATAGAACAAAGTTCGAGAAATGCATGCAGGTTAAGAGTGGAAAAAGAGTTTATGAAGCTGTTCGGGACATTCTGAAATATTAAGTCAATATTTATTATTCATGATGTTTGAAAATTCATTTTAAACGAAATCAGAATAGTTTTGGATCCTTTGAAGCCCGAAGCAACTGAGTCCGCGGTGTCGAGATGAAAGAATCAACATGATTCTTCAAAAGAATCTTCGTGTCGTTTCCTTGTGAGAAATATGGGTCTTTCTACTACGAAATACATTTATTTTGGAAATACTTTCTGATTTTACTGAGGGATAAATTTGCTTTGTTCATGACGGTCGGTAACAAATCACGAACCAAAATGATTCGTATTTCGGTGTGATCGGAGTTGACTAGCTTCGTCTCTGGTGCTGAGAACCATTCTTAGCTCCATCCCTGGTGCTGAGAACCATTCTCAGCTCCCTCTCAGGTATCAATGAACTGCCAGTGACGGTTCTTTTAAGAACTGTTTCCCAAGATAATGGAGACAGATAGAAATGGATTTTTTCTCATAATATTTCTTTCGTTCTTGTCTTCCTATCCTTTTACATTCCATCGTTAATTCCTTCCGTCTTTTCTTCCTTCCTTCTACTTTCTTTCCCTCCCTCTCTCCACAGCGCCGCTGCAGTCAAAGCCAGACGTCAACATAACTGCATGTACATAACATCGTCAAGAAAATGCATCGACCGTGATGAATAATTCAAGGGAGAGGTATGAAGGCTCTAATATAATGCGGAAGACAGGTGGAGAGAGATCGCGTTGCCCCGGGGTAAACCCTAGTAACCTTATTATTATGAAATGCTTTCTGTTTGTAAGTGAAGGGAGAGTAACTCGGTATACGAAGAATAACAACATTGAGGAAAGGTTTATTGAGAAATTTATGACTGTTGTATTCTACAGGTTATTTACCGAGTACGTACTTTTTAACTAGTAAAGAACACAAGAACCATAGCAATTGCAGAAACCATTATTGTCCCAAATAAGATAGCTCCTATTTATGTCCAACAAACTCATTCATATATGTCAAAACTCCGTTTGAAACGATTCAGTGATCCAACGTCTATTATTTTACAAGTTAATTATTCCATAAATACGGGTCTATTTTGAAACGTTTTAGATATTATTTTTAATGTTTTGTGCTTCACTGAAGGGTTATGACAAATTTCAATATACGTTTACACCTGTGATAATAACATTCTCTACATCAGTCCGGCCAGGAGTTATATTCACTAAGAGTTTAACTTATTCCTGAACAATGTTCAAGAGGAAAGTATACATGCTTCACATTACGCCGTAGTTCTTGACCAAAATCTCAACCAGCTCTACATAGTTTTCTGTCTCGTTATTGACCAGGAAACCCCGAACCACTTCAACAAAATTGTTACAAGCTGCTTTCTACTTCTTAGTGAGCGTTTTGGGAATTCTTTGCACTCCGTATCCATGATCTTCTTTTAACGAAGACACCGACTTTGACCTTTGCTCCAGACAGCTTAGGGAAGAAGTCTTTGAAGGCACATGAAGACTGCAAACTTCTTCTTGGAGCTGTGACCAATTGTTTCAAAATACCCAAATTGATATGTAGTGGTAGCATCAGCACTTGATGCTGTTCCTCCCACAGAGAACTGGGTCTGCTGTAGCCAGTCCCGCCTGCAGAAGTGCGCCTTAATGCCCCTGCTGTCCCAAAAGCAAAGCTAGCAAGAAAACTTGGTAACCGTCTTGGAGACCTATCAAGAATCATTTTGAGGCCTACGATGACCTCTCAGCCGTACTCACCATACGTCCAATTACGCAACTGAAACTAAACTGAACTGAACTGGTTGGCTTAAGGCCCCTGTATTTTTATTACTAGAAAATTCTAGAGGATACTTCGCGTTAACTTAGCACGAAGTCTATCTGAAATGTTTTGGAAAATACGTAAATTTGCAAATGATGCTAGTTACAAAAGCAATGTTCCTGAGAAATATAAACTATTTTATATACCTTTAGACAAAATCAATTAGTAGACAACAATTACTACCCAAGAACAAAAATATTGTTACACAAAATTTTTACACTCTTCATTTCTTTAGCCGTTTGTGACATCAATAATTACATTATCCACATTGAATATTTTAGTTTCATTCAGTAGAAAGAAACCACAACTGAATAGGTAACATACACTAAATTTGCATGACTTTTATTTGGAATGGAAAAATGAGAGAGAGAAAGAGAGAGAGAGAGAGAGAGAGAGAGAGAGAGAGAGAGAGAGAGAGAGAGAGAGAGAGAGAGAGAGAGAGAGAGAGATGCACTAAGCATAAAGAAAAAGAGAATAAAGAAAAATTTATTAGAGATAAAAAATATTTAGAAATAGACAGTCTTGTAAAATATAGTAGAGATATATGGATTTTCTTAAAAAATTTTATAAAAAAAAAAATATTTTACATACAGTATAAAAATAAAGATTAAACGTATAGAATGGAGCAGAGATTATATAAACAAAATTACATGAAATCTTAATACAGAGAAAGTATAAAATAAGAACGAGATTGCTAAGAAAACCTATTGAGAAAGAAACAGAATAAAGAATGAGGAAAATTTAGGGAATAATGAAAACAGAGACAAAGAAGAAAAGACAGAACCAGAAATTTTCTCGACATTATAGAAATTTTATGTTATCATTAATCGTCGGTTATGGCTCATAGTTTCCCAGGTCTTTGTTTACAGTCCATTACCAGAATCAAGACGCTGGAGTGTGTCCTGGAAGGTGATGGACACCACTGGACGGTCTCCTGCAACGTGATATGTGGGTGTATATATATATATATATATATATATATATATATATATATATATATATATATATATATATATATATATATATATATATATATATATATATCCTCCATATATAGACGGAGGAATATGCCTATTACAGTATGACGTTGACGACCTGTGTGACCAGAAGGTCTCTACACCGTAAGGCAAAGGTAACTATTAGGGGGTCAGAGAGAGAAAATAATTTGAGAGTGGATATAATTCCACCACTCTCGCAAGAGCCACACATAAACAGGGGTAACATCAGCTCCATATGAGATTCTGGCAAACAAAAAAGTATCCTTTTGACACCTAAATGAGGACTTTTCACGGGTTGCGGCACAAAGTTTCTTAGACCAATACTGGAACATCCAACACTGGCATGGAATCAGTGCCTTGTGAAGCACAAAACCAAAATATAAAAAGTACAGAGGTTTGCCACAAGATTGGTATCAGAGCTAAGAGGGTTAAGCTATGAGGATATGTAAATGGAACTAAATCTCACACATCTAGGGGACAGAATAAACACAGGGGAGATGATCAGAATAAACAAAATACTGAGGGGGAATAAAGTGAACAAATATAACATCTTTAAATTAAATTAAATAAAAAATAAATAGATGGAAGCTTGAAACACAAATGAACAGAAAAAATATTAAGAAGCATATAATCCTGCCCTGTATGGGTGATCAACAAGTGGAATCCACTAGAAGTAGATGTTGTGGAAGCCACCCCCATGCACAATATTAAAACCAGATTCGAAAAATAATTTGAAAGTCAGAATATTACATAGTAATTCATCTGGTTCAACAAGGCTAGTAGGCGGGAATTTAAGAGATAAGCCTCACTCCCACCTAGACAATGGCAGGTAAGCACTGATTGGTAAGTACCAGGAGCTGACGTAACAGCAGCAGGGCTGCCACCAACTATTATTGCTGCATCAACGGGAACGGAACTGTGCAGCAACAAACCCTGCGGCGGCAGGAGCAGTAAAATCATCCGTGGCAGAAGAGGTTAAGCCACCTGCGGTAGCGAAGGCGATGCTACCAGTGGTAACATAGCAGCACCAACACTACCCTAAACAACGTGATCCCCTCCACCATCACCACCACCAGCGCCACCAACACTCTCACTACCGTCAGCGCGTCCAGGACCACCACCACCGTCAACAACGTTAACTCCACCATCAGCATCACCGGCCTCAACACTGGCACTACCTCAGGTGGAGGGTACGAGGAGCACAGAGTCGTCCTCTCTGTGCCTCAGGCTGACACACATGCACTCCACATCTGACCTGCAGTTAATATCGTCTCTTATTTTCCGTGAAGGCAGGGAAAAGTTGTAACAAAGTGTTTCATTTACCGTGCTGGAGATTGTGGTCATAACGATAACTCGGAGTGTCTGCTCGATCCTCATGCACCAGTCCATGTGGAAAATTTGAAATATCTTCCATTCTTTATTGATTATTCAACCTGTTGAACTCCAATGAAGTGCCTGTGTCCGATGCAAAGAGATTGGTACATAGATAATCGAAGAAACAGATTTTAAGGGCAGAAGACAGACACAGAGAAAAATATAGATATAAAGAGATAGAGACAGAGATTTACTAATGGATATAGTATCGCATGATACAGCATAAAAGAAAATAAATGAATTGGTGTGGCAAAATTGCCGAAAGTCTAAGAGCAGTTATTCAGTGACAAATGGCTGGACATGAGTTGAGATTTTTCACTGGTTAAAAATAAAGAGTAATCATGGGAGTGTAACAATATTAGAATCACGAGTCAACTAAGTGAAGTTTTCAAGGTATAGTGCAAGAGAGAGATCACAAGATTTCAGAGTCAAAATATAAATATATATATATATATATATATATATATATATATATATATATATATATATATATATATATATATATATATATATATATATATATATATATATTAGTATATTTTGGTAGCAGTCTTTCCTGTAGACATATATTATTAAATATAACCGAAAAAGTAAGATTAATAATTCTAACACGAATTTTCTCAATTTTTCGTACATTTCTTTTCACTGTTGGAGGTAAATCAAAAATCAATTCTCCAAAATTCATTTTTATTTCTAGTCTGACGCGACACGAGCGCGTTTCGTAAAACTTATTACATTTTCAAAGACTTTAGTTTACAAATACACAACTGAATAGAACTTACGCATCTCCGATTTTATATCTACATTTGAGTGAGGTGGATGGGGTGAGGTGGCATTAATAGGGTATTAATTTCATCAACACAAGACAGAACAAGAGGTGGTATTTAATAGGGTATTAATTTCATCAACACAAGACAGAACACGAAACAATGGGTATTGAACAGAAGTGTTTGTAGGAAGCCTATTGGTCCATATTTCTTGATGCTTCTATATTGGAGCGGAGTCTTGAGGTGGGTAGAATATAGTTGTGCATTAATTGGGTGTTGATTGCTGGTGTTGACTTCTTGATGTGTAGTGCCTCGCAAACGTCAAGCCGCCTGCTATCGCTGTATCTATCGATGATTTCTGTGTTGTTTACTAGGATTTCTCTGGCGATGGTTTGGTTGTGGGAAGAGATTATATGTTCCTTAATGGAGCCCTGTTGCTTATGCATCGTTAAACGCCTAGAAAGAGATGTTGTTGTCTTGCCTATATACTGGGTTTTTTGGAGCTTACAGTCCCCAAGAGGGCATTTGAAGGCATAGACGACGTTAGTCTCTTTTAAAGCGTTCTGTTTTGTGTCTGGAGAGTTTCTCATGAGTAGGCTGGCCGTTTTTCTGGTTTTATAGTAAATCGTCAGTTGTATCCTCTGATTTTTGTCTGTAGGGATAACGTTTCTATTAACAATATCTTTCAGGACCCTTTCCTCCGTTTTATGAGCTGTGGAAAAGAAGTTCCTGTAAAATAGTCTAATAGGGGGTATAGGTGTTGTGTTAGTTGTCTCTTCAGAGGTTGCATGGCGTTTCACTTTCCTTCTTATGATGTCTTCGACGAAACCATTGGAGAAGCCGTTGTTGACTAGGACCTGCCTTACCCTACAGAGTTCTTCGTCGACTTGCTTCCATTCTGAGCTGTGGCTGAGAGCACGGTCGACATATGCGTTAACAACACTCCTCTTGTATCTGTCTGGGCAGTCGCTGTTGGCATTTAGGCACATTCCTATGTTCGTTTCCTTAGTGTAGACTGCAGTGTGGAAACCTCCGCTCTTTTCCATGACTGTTACATCTAGAAAGGGCAGCTTTCCATCCTTTTCCATCTCGTAAGTGAAACGCAACACGGAACTCTGCTCAAATGCCTCCTTCAGCTCCTGCAGATGTCTGACATCAGGTACCTGTGTAAAAATGTCGTCAACATACCTGCAGTATATGGCCGGTTTCAAGTTCATGTCGACTAAGACTTTTTGTTCGATGGTACCCATGTAGAAGTTTGCAAACAGGACACCTAGGGGAGAACCCATGGCGACCCCATCTACTTGCTTATACATGTGCCCATACGGGCTCAAGAAGGGTGCCTCTTTAGTACAAGCTTGGAGTAGTTTCCTCAGAATATTTTCTGGTATGTCAAGAGGAGTACAGGCTGGATCACGATACACTCTGTCGGCTATCATCCCGATTGTCTCGTCCACAGGAACGTTGGTAAACAGCGATTCTACGTCCAACGAGGCTCTTATCCCTGACGGCCGTGATGGTCAAGCGGATTAAGGCGCCCTGTAGTTACCAGTTGCGTTGCTTCTGGGAGTATGGGTTCGAGTCACTTCTGGGGTGTGAGTTTTCATTCGCATATAGTCCTGGGGACCATTCAGGCTTGTTCGCATTTGTGTTCCTCACGTGTGCCCCAAAGAATGAGGTGATTTCGTGAAATGCTATGCCCAAGATTACCATCCGAGTTGCCGTCGGGGAAGTGGCTCAAATAGCCTCGGCTATCACTTCCTTTTGACGGCCGTGATGGTCAAGCGGATTAAGGCGCCCTGTAGTTACCAGTTGCGTTGCTTCTGGGAGTATGGGTTCGAGTCACTTCTGGGGTGTGAGTTTTCATTCGCATATAGTCCTGGGGACCATTCAGGCTTGTTCGCATTTGTGTTCCTCACGTGTGCCCCAAAGAATGAGGTGATTTGGTGAAATGCTATGCCCAAGATTACCATCCGAGTTGCCGTCGGGGAAGTGGCTCAAATAGCCTCGGCTATCACTTCCTTTTGACGGCCGTGATGGTCAAGCGGATTAAGGCGCCCTGTAGTTACCAGTTGCGTTGCTTCTGGGAGTATGGGTTCGAGTCACTTCTGGGGTGTGAGTTTTCATTCGCATATAGTCCTGGGGACCATTCAGGCTTGTTCGCATTTGTGTTCCTCACGTGTGCCCCAAAGAATGAGGTGATTTGGTGAAATGCTATGCCCAAGATTACCATCCGAGTTGCCGTCGGGGAAGTGGCTCAAATAGCCTCGGCTATCACTTCCTTTTGACGGCCGTGATGGTCAAGCGGATTAAGGCGCCCTGTAGTTACAGTTGCGTTGCTTCTGGGAGTATGGGTTCGAGTCACTTCTGGGGTGTGAGTTTTCATTCATATATATATATATATATATATATATATATATATATATATATATATATATATATATATATATATATATATATATATATATGAAATAAACAAAATCAGAAAATAACCGAGAAATTGGTCATTGATTAGAAATATGTGAGGATCAATTAATTGCATTAAGACAGTTTGTGAAGGACTTGCGTTATTGATGCAAGGTGCACATAGCCTTGCTTGAGCTGCAGGAAGCATACGTGAAAGTTGGTACAGAAGGGGTTAGGAGAGTAATGAGCATATGTAAAGTTGGTTGAGTTCTGTTGAATACCATGAAATTTCACGGACACATAATAGTAACAATTAACATAAATGTATTCAAGAACTTACATGCTAACACACAAGGGGCTTCATTATTCGAGATCGGTGTCTGCACAGCTAAATCACATCAGAGACATGGAATGTCTAAGTGATCGATAATGATTCTCTAGGGAACTAACCCTTATTTAAGACTTGTAAAACAAACCAATTGCTAACTCGGTTTTCTAATCACTGCCAGTATGAGAAACTGGACACAGGAGCTCAATAGAATGCTCGAGTCGTCACATGAACATAAACATCATGTCATCTCATGAACATACACATGATGTCATCTCATGAACATACACATGATGTCATCACATGAACATACACATGATATCACATTAATATACACATGATGTTATCTCATGAACATACACATGATGTCATCACATTAACATACACATGATGTCATCACATTAACATACACATGATGTCATTACATGAACACACACATGATGTCATTACATTAACATACACATGATGTCATCACAATAACATACACATGATGTTATCACATTAACATACACATGATGTCATCACATTAATATACACATGATATCATCACATTAACATACACATGATGTCATCACATTAACATACATTGAAGACATCATGTGGCACAGCTGGCGACAAGGTGGCAGTGGCGGCTGGAAGCTCACGTGGTAACAGCTGGTGATACAGAGGTGGCGCGGCAGTAAGACACAATGGAATGGCCAGTGGGCAAAGTCACGTTTTCCATGAATGGCTGTCGCAGCGAGACCTACATGGACAATACATCTCAGCATTTCCACAGTCATGCAATGTTTGCTGAATCACTTTCCAAGGTTTACTGTCCTGATGACTTGCATATCACACCTTTACTTAGGCACACAGAACACAGTCTCTCTCTCTTTCTCTCTACCTTGTGGTGTCTGAGTTTATGTTAACTACATATCTTATAAACTACATATATATATAAACGTTAAATTTAACGTTCTACCTTGAATGGTTCCCAGCGTCACAGATACTTCACTACTCACAGACATGGGAACTAATGTGAGGATAGTTCCCTTATATGACCTTCGGCTGCCTTCAGCTACAAACACACACTCTGTAGCTCACAAGATGGCGGACCTCCCTTATCACTGTTCTATTATGTAAAATGTTTTAACTCGTCCTAACCGATCACACAATGGACGCACGATGGCCATCGTGCAATAACTTTGCTTGTGCAATTAGGGCTTCACGTAGGCATCCCACATGAAAGGTTTATTAACTTTAATACAGATACTAGTAACCTGCACTCACAGTTGTATGAAAGTGGATTCTAAGCTGCATGCACTGCAACGTACCTCTTCTTCCTAGCGATACTTGCACTTTGCATGAAGATTGCGCTGCAATATACCACACAAAACAGCAGGTGGAAAACCAATATCTAACAACACCCCCTGTAGCAAGGTTTCACAGTTCAGTGCCCCCTTACATCTCGTTAATGGGATTACATTTGCTACACTAATTCAAGGATAAGTAAAGTTAATTGAAGTGCTGCATAACAATTTATTTTGTTCTTTCTCCAAAAATCAAACACGATAATACTAAGCCAAACTGACATGAAAATCAGAAAAGGAAAAAGAGTCAAGAGCATAAACTGCGTCAAACACAGAAAATGAGTTTAATTTGTTAAAATCACACTAACATTCGACTGGAAGGTAGAGCGACGATCACGCTCCGTGCAGGTCGGCGTTCAATCCCCGACCGTTCAAGTGGTTTGGCACCATTTCTTTTCCGTCCTATCCCAAATCCTTATCCTGATCCTTTCCCAGTGCTATATAGTCGTAATGGCTTGGCACTTTCTCCATATAGTTCACTTCCCACTAACATTCCGTTTTCTATATTTTCTAACATTTTCTGTTTATACATGTTAATGCTCTTCCGTGTTAATATTAATGTAAGTGTAAAAGTATTAATAGTGCGGAAGAGGATATGATGCGACAGCTTTATCGAAACTAAACACAAATATTCATATATATTAAAAAACTAAGCACCTGAAATCAATATATTACAACAAAATACAAAATATTGACGAATGACCGATTGACGAAGATACAGAATATTTGAGACGAATGCAGAACGCGGCTTATTTTGCTGCGTTATGGCCAAAAAATAAGGCCCTGCAGAGTGTTTATATATCTTCACATCGCATTCAGGCTTTTAATGAGCAAAAATCTTGCCCGGAAATCTTGAGTCCATTTCGCTGGTCCTCTGGTCTTAACATGTATGAGTTAAGTGTGCGTGTACGAATTGGTAAATGCCTTGAGGCGGTAAATCTTTTAATGAACGCGTTTTTTGACGGTCGTTGTTTCAGTTTTGTCACTAATCTTTTAATTCCTATACCACTTGGGCTGGACGGTAGAGCAACGGTCTCGCTTCATGCAGGTCGGCGTTCAATCCCCGACCGTCCAAGTAGTTGGGCACCATTCATTTCCCCCGTCCCATCCCAAATCCTTATCCTGACCCCTTCCCAGTGCTATATAGTCGTAATGCCTTGGTGCTTTCCTTGATAGTTCCCTTCCCCTCTATTATTCTCACAACACATGCATAACACATATATTAGCTACATACAAATATTATCTTGGATAACTTTTAAATAATTAGAGTAAGAGATCAATTTAGCATAAATGAGGAGAGGCAGCGAGACACAGCGACCGAACAGCAGGGCAGAGCGCAACATGCAGCCATTTTCGAAGCAATACAAGCAATTTTAGACACTACCAGAATGACAATTATGACTGCCCTCAATTTACACAATACATGACTACGAGGGTCAATCTCGTAAACATTACTTCACTTTCACAAACTATTCAGCTTTGTCCTCTTTAGGACTTCATAGCCGGACAAAATAAATTATATGAGCAATTCAGATCACAGCGGAAGAGGTAGCTGAGCCCTTACTATGCCAGGTAACATCAGAGTGGTTGGGGAGACTCAGAATGCTGGTTGGCACTGAGTTTTACTCTCTCATTTCCCATCACTGTATAGCTTAAGTCTACCTTTATATACCAAGTTACATAAGCTCGTCTCATTGGACTACTGAATAATTAGTCATCTGTAATACACCACAATTTGTACGACTCTGTTGCATAAAATATATCCGTGACATAAATTTTCCAAGGACAAGTTCACTGATGGCAGCCTCCGTCTAGTAACAAAACTCACATCCTCTCTACAGCTAGTTATGGGTTAGAAAGACCTCGGTGAATATTCTGACATTACAACCCTTGTGCTGGGTTATACTGCGCACTTCAGAAACAACACAACAATAAACACATATCTTGTTTCATCTCTATTATTTTTGTCACACTTGAGAGATGCCTAGTAAAACATATGCTACAAAATAACTACCAACATATGATAACTATAACAGTATTAATATCACCACAGTGTTCCAGTGCTGGGAGGTAAAGTTATATTATTCCCATTCATACCCCGATAGCAACACCAGATCTGTTTCTTTGTCTGTGTCTCTCTGACTGTTTTTTTCTGACTATTAATGAGGTCTAGATATTTAAACAACTGGAAGCATTACATAATTCTAATGGGTCCTGGATGCCCTTATGCAAATCTTCAGTGAGAGAAAGGGAAGTATCAGGATAAACTGCCAAGCCATTACGACTATATATCACTTGGAAGTGATCAGGATAAGGATTTGGGATGGGACGGGCGGAAAAGGAATAGTGTCCAACCACTTGGAAGGTCGATGATTGAACGCCGACCTGCATGGAGCGAGAAATCTTCAGTAAGCTGCGCAAAATTAACAGTACTTTTGACTGTTGAGATCTATTGATTTCATACAGTTATACAGTACAGCACAGCTCTAGTAAGCTGTGCTTCAAGGATATAATAAGCTGTGTTTTAATGGTCTAGTAAGCTATGCTTCAATGGTCTAGTAAGCTGTGCTTCAATGGTCTAGTAAGCTGTGCTTCAATGGTCTAGTAAGCTGTGCTTTAATGGTCTAGTAAGCTGTGCTTTAATGGTCTAGTAAGCTGTGCTTCAAGGATCTGGTAAGCTGTGCTTCAATAGTCTAGTAAGTTGTGCTTTAATGGTCTAGTAAGTTGTGCTTTAATGGTCTAGTAAACTGTACTTCAATGATCCAGTAAGCTGTGCTTCCTGGTTCAGTGAACCTTGCTTTAAGATTCCAAAAAACCGTATTTCGAGTCTTCTATAAACTGAGACTTCGGTAAAGTCGGTGCTCTCCGTGCTATTCCAGACGTGGATCACAGAGGGATTTAAATTTCATTATGATCGTCGAGCGAGTAAACCCAGTGAAAGCAGTTTATAATTCCGGTGTAGGTAGCGAGTGAGTAGGTGGAGAGAATATGAATAAGAATGTAATAAATATATCCGGAAGAAGAGTGAAAACAGAGATAGAATAACCAGGAGAAATGGTTTACCGAGATAAAGTGAGTGTTTGTATAGAAAAAGTGTGCAGAAGGAAAGTAGTTGGACAGTGGCTATGGAGAATGTTTAAAGGTGAAAAAAAGGAGGACTGTGAATAGAGGAAGACTAAGTATAGGCAATGTTGCCGAGAACGTATAAGGAAGAATTGTTGCCATGAAGGAATTGTTGATGTTGCCAGCGGAAATGAATGTGGTCAATGGAGCTTAAACGCGGAGAAATATGTCCAGTTACGGAGAATTGAAGGAATATGTAGTGAATGTCGTCAAGAAGGAAATGGATGGATATGGCCACGAAGCAAGTACAATTTTGTATTCGTAAGTGCAGATACATACATACATGAAATCAATTGCAAGATTTTTTCAAGTTTTAATTGAAAAATAACTTAAGAGACACGTCGTTAAAAAAAAGGATAAATGTGAGCAGAATATCTGAAACTTAGCACGATGCATGTACACATAGTAGTTAATGATCATCCAGTGCATGCATACACAGGGGATAGTGATCATCCAGTGCATGTATACATAGGAGATAGTGATCATCCAGTTCACTGAGCAACTGTGTCAGTTGGATTCATTTATTGTTAGTAAAACTGCAGAAACGGCTATACGAATTACAGTTTTTGGAACGTTGAGATTTTTATCATTTACACTGCAGCCAAGTGTCAGGTCAGCTGCCTTTGTTTCATTCTGCTTCACACGAACAACCCAACTTTTGTGCAGAGGAAATGGTCTAATAAGTAATTTCTACCATGTCATAGCTATGGTAGAAAATTTTATTTTAGCATAAGGGCAGTAAGCAAATGGAAAAAACTAAATGAGCAGGTTGTAGAGGAACACTCAATTGACAACTTTAAAAGCAGGTATGATAAGGAGCTAAGTCAGGAGTCATTGCATTAGGCAACCAGCAGCAAGGAAAGCGGGGTACAAGACCTAGAGCTCAATTCTGCGGGCAATAATAGTTAATTACACACACATTCACACACACACACATAATATGCGATCGAGGAGGCACAAATAGGTGAGTACAGCAACCAGTAAACGTATACATATTCAGAAAATCTTAGGAGGTGTGCAAAGCTTATTTTTCGTTTGTCTAATTTTCAGGCAAGTATCACGTTTGTCTCCTACGCTGGTGATATTAATTGGTTGGACATTATCAAATTGCGTACCCGAGGGTAATTCGACTGAATAAAAGCACAGCAGTCGTGCGAAGTAAGTAAACCGTGGCTTGATTGTTCCGTAGACTTTACCTGTTATGTATTGAAGCAACCATAAATAATTATTATCAAATAATAAAAAAAATCGAAACATACTAATTGTGAGAATTACATATGCATGCCTATAATAGTAAGTTGGGATACTATAGAGCATTAAGGTTACTTAAAAGTAGTTAATGAGAGAGAGGGAAAGGGGGATGACGTTGGGGTAAAGTGAGTAGGAAAGAGGAGGAGAGGGAGGAAGAAAGGTGGCGAGGGGGTAGAATTGAAGGGGGAAAAAGGAAATTGGGGTAAAGGGTGAGGAGTGGGAAGAGAGAAAAGGAGAACGAGAGGGGTGAAAGGGGAGGAGAAAGGGAGAGGGGAAGAGATAGGGACGGAGGAATAGACAAACCCGGGCAAAGCTGTGTACCCCAACCTGTATTAAATAAATTAGTAAGGTAAGGATACATCTGTGTAGGAATACATCAACACTGAAACCAAAGTTATATTATAAAATAATGCTTATCGAAATTTATATAAGCTTTAGCAAAACGATTTACATGACAGAAAATATAATATTTCTGTGAAGAACAAGACAGAAATGGAGCTCGCAATGCTGTAGAGGATCTTGTGCACAAGCATACATCTGGCCAAGAGAGGCTCATGAATACTCATAAGATACAAATCATATTAAGAGATGATATGAACGATCACCAAAGGGCAATGCTGAAGGCACCAGGAACATTAGTGGAGACCATAACAGCTTTACGGACAAATAACGAAGGAAAGAGAATGAAGGTCATAAAGCAATGATTCTAGATACACAGAAGTTAACATATTTACCATTTTCCTCCAGGAAAGTGAGAGCTTCGACAAACGAAATTGCTAGAGTCGCATTGCTAATCAAAAACCAATATTAAAAACAAGCCAGCACCGCTATTCTAGGAAAATCAATATAAAAAAGATTTGGGTTATGGTAATAACTTTAGATGGATCTCATATTTGTTTCTAGTTTAACAAGTAATATCATCTTCTAGCTCCGGTAACTGTGTTCTGTCTTAACGATTCCTGGATATATTCCACATGGTTTTCCCTTCAGTAATCAAAGATTTGAATTGGAGACAACCTCATTTTCTTGTTTTGAACTGAAGAGATCTGAAATTGGATCATAATCAGCTGAGAAATGTCTGAACTGCCAGCGAAGATGAAAGTCTCTACAGGTCGTTATGGTAATTTAAAGACATTTCATCAAGGAAAGTGGAAATCGGCTTTGTATCCGATGCATGCAACGGAAAGATTCTGGAGCAGCGGCTTTACTAAATCGCCGCTGCATTGAAATTTTATTTTATATTTCTTTGTTATTTGTGTAACAAATCTTGAGTCAGAGAGTCACAATTAATGCACAACATAAATTAAGAAACATAATTACCTTCAGAGATCCTTCACTCAATAATTGTCAACATCGGATGCAATTGGGACACGCTAATATAATCCGATACATCATAATAAATGCCTGCATACCTTATGGGCATATACGGTTCCTAGTTGTTCCCAGCCTCGAGTTCAGAACAATAAATTAGATGACTTTAATGATAAATTGAGACAATGATGCTGAAACAATACGGTGGCATGCACATGCTTGGCTAAAGTGATTATGTAATTTAATAAGCTTATCAGAAATGCAAAGAGAGCGAATTACATAGCAAT
The DNA here is from genome assembly GCF_040958095.1 of Procambarus clarkii. Taxonomy (NCBI): domain Eukaryota; kingdom Metazoa; phylum Arthropoda; class Malacostraca; order Decapoda; family Cambaridae; genus Procambarus; species Procambarus clarkii. The sequence continues at coordinate 21,871,086 of NC_091209.1, forward strand.
ATCCATGAACTTGATTGAGTCTTTGCTTTAATAGTAGAGAAGGACAGAGAGAGAGAGAGAGAGAGAGAGAGAGAGAGAGAGAGAGAGAGAGAGAGAGAGAGAGAGAGAGAGAGAGAGAGAGAGCTTTCCAGTAAATGATTAAAAAGTGTAAATGACAAAGTGATTAAATAATTATTTCTAAATTTATTTAGTAATATATATATATATATATATATATATATATATATATATATATATATATATATATATATATATATATATATATATATATATATATATAGCCTAGTGATAGCCTCGGCTATCACTTCCTTTTGACGGCCGTGATGGTCAAGTGGATTAAGGCGCCCTGTAGTTACCAGTTGCGTTGCTCCTGGGAGTATGGGTTCGAGTCACTTCTGGGGTGTGAGTTTTCGTTCGCATATAGTCCTGGGGACCATTCAGGCTTGTTCGCATTTGTGTTCCTCACGTGTGCCCCAAAGAATGAGGTGATTTGGTGAAATGCTATGCCCAAGATTACCATCCGAGTTGCCGTCGGGGAAGTGGCTCAAATAGCCTCGGCTATCACTTCCTTTTGACGGCCGTGATGGTCAAGTGGATTAAGGCGCCCTGTAGTTACCAGTTGCGTTGCTCCTGGGAGTATGGGTTCGAGTCACTTCTGGGGTGTGAGTTTTCATTCGCACATAGTCCTGGGGACCATTCAGGCTTGTTCGCATATATATATATATATATATATATATATATATATATATATATATATATATATATATATATATATATCATATGTACATAAATATAATATCCTTTTTTAACAGACAAGATTCCATTCTATTACTGATTTCCAATTTAGTGATTAATTACTTAACTTCAAGATGACTGAGTAATTGTTTAATTTCCAGCGTAGTGGATAAATGATTAATTACTAGTTTAGTGATTAAATGTTAATTATCCCAAACAGCCTTTGCTTCAATAACGTGCACCTGTACAGGTTATCAAAATTAATTACATTAATTAACGATCAACATGACAAAGTATCTAATAGCTCTGAAGTGAGGACTCTTTATTTTGCGAAATAATGATGAGCCTATATTACTTGATGCATGAATAATTACATCAGCTTATTATATTCGTCATTATGTGAACAATGTGACCTTTAATGCAGGTTAAGTTTCGCTAATACATATGTCGCTACTCATTATAATGAATTATATTTCTTTGTGGACTATAATCTTGGTTCTAGTGTAGAAAATCAGAATGATTATATATATATATATATATATATATATATATATATATATATATATATATATATATATATATATATATATATATATATATATATATATATATATATATATATATATATATATATTTAAATAGGGAAGGGAGTACCACCTCTGGCTGGAAGAAGGGGGACCCATAGCCTCGGAGGAAACCACAAATAACGCATTGGAGGGAATGTAGGTCCCCTCCAATACAGTTTCTGTGTGCTTTTCTCCTACCTCCCCCTTCCTTTGTATGTATATTATATATATATATATATATATATATATATATATATATATATATATATATATATATATATATATATATATATGTGTGTGTGTGTGTGTGTGTGTGTGTGTGTATATACATATACCTTTTTTCATTCATCGGGACAATCGGAATCTGGAACCGCAGACCACAAGTACCACACCAGTACCACAATAGAGGATCTTAGAGACACAAATCTCCTGTCCTGTTAGAACTTTAGGCCTTCCCTGACGTGCCAGTTTGACATGAAGGTGTTAGTAGAACCTGGACGTAATGCAAGGTTGGTGGGAAATATTTAGGCATTGATCCATTGGTGGAATTAACTACAGAAAAGATAACTGAAAAGGCAGATGCACGACTGACTCAAAGTACATTTGCATCTGTATCCCTTAAAAAAATGCAACCAAATATATATTGCTAGCAATATATAAATATATTGCTACAAGGAAATGCACAGAAAACATGCGATGTCTTGCTTTAAACAAGTGTCATAAATAAATTTATTCTAATTCTTTAATGCTCGACCTCAATATTTGTTTTCAGTGTTTTGTGGCATTCCAGATCTACTTGAAATTAATTAACAACCATTTAGGATTAACATTAAAATTAATAATAATTATTATTATTAATATTATTATTTTTCTTATTATTATTACTATTATTATTAATATTAAAATTATTATTATTATTATTTAACGGTTTCGTCAGATATAAGAAAATTATAATCTATAAATATTATTTTTTCTGCTTCTGTACGAGAGCAAATAACATTACCCAAATATATAGAAAAATTAAAATTATGCACATTTTAGCGACCCGCTGCCATGAGATGCGTTGTGATCGCATTTTCATACCAATTTATCAGTGAACAATAATTGCATCAGCTCGTTTTGATGCCAACATTCACGGTCCGTAAAATTTGTATAACAAATGGAATTGTTCATGTAAATATGGGAATTGGTGAGCTTACGTAACTCGTTTGTATATAGAATATTATATATATACACCTCATATATAATATACATATATATATATATATATATATATATATATATATATATATATATATATATATATATATATATATATATATATATATATATACATGACAGTGTCAGACTTCGGAGGAAGAATTGAAACAGGAATTTCCTTAAGTACTTTCGTATATTAATACATCTTCAAAAGGAAGGAATGATTCGTGATGGGGTGAGCCTGGACATCTTGGGTTCGAATAATTATTGACATTATCCTAGTCAATAATATCTTCTCGAACGGTTACATTGAAAAGGTAATTAAAAGAAAGGTCACAGGCCATGCAACCCATAAAGGAGAAACCATCACAACACTTGTACCTCCTATCAGACCGTTTTACAGAAACTTCTTTTCAACGGCTTACAAAATGGAGGAAAGAATCTTGAAAGATATTATTGATAGGAACGTTATCCCCACAGATACCAATCAGAAGATACAGTTAACAATATATTACAAAAAACAAGAAGATCGCCAGTCTGTTTATGAAGAGCTCTCCAGAGACCAAACAGAACGCCTTAAGAGGGACCAACGTCGTCTATGCCTTCACATGCCCACTTGGGGACTGTCAGCCCCAAAGATCTCTATATAGGCAAAACCATTCAATCCTTTATCCCATCGCCAGTTATATCACACTATAACCACTTCCTATCACCAGTCACGTATCACTACGACCACTTCAAACCATCACGAATCATGTATCCCAACAACCACTTGATCATTTCCCATGAATAGTCAAGCCACCTCTTGGGTTTCAGAAGCCCATCAAACAGCAATGAACGGAAGCCACGAAAGGTATATTGAATTACAGACATGAATACATACATCACCCTTCTCTTTTCAGGTCACCAGTCTAGATAGAACTTCCCATATTACTCTTTCTCGGCTCAGTATATATTCAACATACCCATATAATTTGTATATTAAAATATCAACTCGAACTTTCAGTATATAATATTAATCAAGGTATTCACAACATCACACCGTATGACGACACATCACATTACAACACATCTCACCATATGACATGTCATATCACACTGCCGGACAATATATCATATGACAGAACATAACGACATGTCACATCTCACCGCATGATATGTCACATCGTTCCTCACATTATTCCCCACACTCTCCACCGCCTCTTCTCTGCAGCACGACCATGTCACCAAGAGGGTCAAGGTGGTGCTCAATAGGACTCACACACAGACCAAGTTAAAATGAAAAGTACAGACGAGGTCTTCTCAGCGAATGTCAGAAGGTCAGGTCGTAGAAGTATGTTTCACAACACACACACAGACGCAGCCTAAATACGTGCCAGGTAACATCTCACTATAACAAATTAACAATATATGAACAGCCGGGGTCCTCTCAGAGACTGTCAGAAGGACGGGTCGTAGGCGTGTGTTTGACAACACATGTCCCGTCTAGATTCGACTTAGCAACAATATCTTTTAAAAGAAATTGTGAAGATTTTGTGAGGCTTTTTCAAGATTGGCCCAAAAACTTAGTCTTCATGAGAAACCACCGTCAGAGAAATATTTATTAATGCTGTATAATACGAAATTTATACAACGTGTATAAATCTGCTTCGATATCGATTTTCGATGAAGAAAATACATGATTGCCACTATGTAGTAAATACATTTGTAAATATTTTGCACATATCCCAGGGAAAATATACGATTGAGTTTAGCTTTGTTGAGTGAAAAACATGCCTTATGTTTACCTTTTAAATAATTCTGTTGACAGTGCTTTATAAAATACTTTTTGCTTACGATTTATTTATGAACCTGGTAAAAAGTAATCAGATATCTGTAGAAAATAAAATATACAATATAAAATACACACACACACACAAAGAGAAAAAGATCTGGGGATTGATATCGCACGGAACCTGTCCCCAGAATCCCACATCAAAAGGATATCATCAGCGGCATCTGCTAGATTGCCCAACATAAGAACTGCCTTTAGAAACTTGTGTAAGGAATCGTTCACGACCTTGTGTACCACTTATGTCAGACCATTCATGGAGTATGCAGCTCCAGCCCGAAGTCCATACCTAGTTAAACACAAGACAGAGTTAGAGAATATTCAGAGGTATGCGACAAAAGAAGTCCCAGAACTAACAGGTATGAGCTACGAGGAAAGACTACGGGAGCTAAACCTCGCGTCCCTGGAAGACAGGAATGTAAGCGGAGACATGATCACCACCAACAAAATTCTCAGAGGAATTGACAGGGTGGACAAAGACATGGGTGGGTGGGACACGAACAAGGGAACACAAGTAGAAACTTAGTACCCAAATGAGCCAAAGAGACATTAGAAAGAAAATGAATATAAAGAATTTAATTTATTTTGTTCCCTTAAGAACATATTCACAAATTTCTAATATATATTTTCATCTACCTAAATACGACCTCTCAAAGAGATATATAATGAATTATATTAATTTGCAGACTCAACTTAGGGATTAAACTGAAAGCCAATGTATAATTATAATTTACTCCGATAATGATTTGGAAATTTTACTCCAGCATGTGGAAGCAAATATATTTGATAATAATATCTTCATAGTTATTGGCTTAATTGGCAGAAAACTGTTGTCAGGGAGTATATTCCATTTAATTGTCGAGAATTATAAGTCACGGCAGGTATAGATAGACCAGTTAGGTGGAAGCAATTTCCCGTTACGCCGGCTATAACCCAATTAAACGGTGGCAACTACTCTCAGTTGCGGTGAGAATAACGATAGTTTCTGATGGAACCGTTTGTTACCCTATTAAGACCTACTGGTTATTATGAATAAGGTTATCCGGGGTGTCCAAGCTCGTTACCTCTTTTTCTTCGAATATTATCAGGAAATATGAAACATTTTGCGTCCCACGGAGGAATATTCTGGGTGCATAAGTAGGATAATTTACTTCATAGGAAAAGTAACCTAAGGGAAAGAAAACTATTTTCTACTTTCATGCTAAAAAAATGCTAAGGAACGGAAAGGAAATTATTTCTTCTGCCTAAAAGTTAGTAATAAATCAGCGACAATTTAATTTCTTATAGCATGAAATATCGCAATATTTTTCGTTCCTCTTTCAAGCTTCTCGGCCCATTGAACTAGACCTGGCAAATCTTCGCGGCCCGTTGAAATAGACCTGGCAAATCTTCCCGGCCCACTGAAATAGATCTGACAAATCTTCCCGGCACATTGAAGTAGACCTGGCAAACCTTCCCGGCTCAGAGATCTAAAGCTGGGAAAACCTCTCGGTCAGGGGTCTGGACCAGACAAAACTTCCTCAATATATCAGTATAATTGTTAAGATAATGTCTAAATTGACACAAATCGTGGAGCAAATATACAGTTTTCAGTAGAGAATTATTAAAAAATACTCTAAAAATACCTATACCTTCATTTGTCTTATCAAAATTACGTTAACTGAAGATCTGGAAAACTTCGATGGATTTATCCGTACGGTTTCGAGAAAATACTACTTCATATTTTATGGGATTTATAAAGAGATGAAAGTTCGTGGAAAATGGGCATGAATACTGACAACGGTAATAGCCCAATTTAGGCAGTCAATATCCAATAAAAAATGTTCTCTCGTATTTAGGATTTTTAACAAAAAGTCTGTAATTTATGTTCATACCTCAATAGAATTTGAACAAATGGAGCAGCTGTTTTACGTTACTAAAATATACTCATATTGCTCGCGAGTCAATTATGAGTTCCAGTAATCACGAAACAGGTCATTCGCGTGCTCGTATGAGACGTGTTCTTGACAGTATGAGGCGTGCTCTTGTCAAGGGTGGATGTCTCAGTGTCTCTCTAGCTAAGGAATTATTTACGAGTTTCACAATGCCACACGTTATACCTTAAGCCCTGTACGTACCCAGCCCAGCATTTGGGTCAGAAGTTTAAAGGTTAAGAATATTCGTGAAGCACTTTGTATAGTGTAAGGAGTGATATTTACAACGAGATAGCTTGAAATTGATGGGCAAAAGAAAAACAGCGAAGAACTAGAAATTAACCATGAAAGATGGTGGTTAAGTCAACGAATCTCTAGCAGGAGATGAATTTGAGCTGAGACCCAGCAATTGGAAAGTTGTGCGTGGCAACAACGAAGGTAGGATAATACTAGTTGCAGGCGACTCCCAGGTGCGTTATGTGTGGATAAAACCTTCTGCTCCAGAGATGCAAGAAGTTGAATTAGGTATGTTTCCCTCGGGTAAGGGTGGGAAACATAGTGGACAAGAAGAGCAATATATTGTCAGGCAACATGGAATGAAGCACATTTTTGCCGCCCAGTAGATGGAAACGATATTTGTTTCGTCACGAAAGAAGAACTATTGGACAAATATTAGATAGCGTTAGATATGATTACGAATAAGTGCGGAAACCCGAACATACGCCGTGTTTTGTCAAGGTTGAGAGGTGGTTGAACAGGGAATTCGAGAGCAATTCACGTAAACCAACGTTTTGAAACGTATTGAATGATTTTTTTTTAAATGTAATGACAGCTGAGACTTTAATTTTGTAAATAACACCATACATGCAATATACAGGTTCGCCTTACAAGGATGTAGCAGCTTTTGTAAGACTCATTACAAGAAATAGTGTGTAAGTGTCAGGCCTGAAATGGTTTGTGAATAGGGTGTAAATAAAAAAAAATTAAAAATTGGAAAACTATTGGATATAAAAACAGAAGCAGACAATATTACTCCAGTAAAACTAATCAATAATCAAATAATAGGAGATGACATGCAAGATGTCTATAGGTAGGCTAGACTTTTTTATTATTACCATCACATTATATTGTGGTGATAACGTGAATGTTAAGCAAGCGCTTGGCATCTCTGCGGATTATAGATGCAATTGATTCATATTAATTACAGGAAAATACACAAGCAATTATGTAGTCGTATTATCAACTGCAACTAGTAAAATATATATTGACTAGGCCACAAAGTATGTGGCCGAAGATAATCAATAATCTGAATTCAAGCATCAGGTCTTCAGCAAACATCTGAACTCTCACGCGAGACGTCAGAGAAAATATACATCTCTAAGAGAATTTTAAGGGACGTATCTCTCATTTTTATATAATTTGACGCGCTTTGGAGAGGGCTTTGACAGTTTCTGGGTCTCTTGAATATACATTTAGGCATAACAAATACTTTCAGTAAAATATTGTGACTGTGTGATGATGTCCAGTATCTACAAGTCATCAAACCCAGCCTCTTAAACATTAGTATCAATAGTTTCTATGGATGGGTTGTGCAAAATATTGACTGTTGTTCCCAGAAAAAGTTAACGTTTTTAACTGTTGGAATTCTAAAGAGCATAATTAAAAATGAAACAGCCTAACAAAAACCTTGCCTAATTAGTCTTCATGTTTAAATAGGCTATTCACACTTAATATCTTATGTACTATTTTAGGCCTAAGAAAACGTAAGTGTCGTTAATTCCTTCTTTATCTTGCCCTCTATAAAATCAACATACAAAACATGTCTCCTTTTGTATTACCGTCTATGCTTTACACTGTACATCCAAATTAGTTCAGGTACGATCATTCATCAACATACAAAGGAGGGCATAGTGATATTTATGCTTGAAGTTTTTCCTCGGTAGCTGTGGGTAACACTTTGTGGCAGCCTGATTATCCCTGAGACCATAAGACGGTCGTGCAAGCAGTGAAGACATTATCCACTACCTTCACAAATTGCATGACCCTTTGTCCCTCCCAGCACGGCCCCGAGACCTTAACTGTGGAGAACAGCTGGTCTGTTGTCTCCAGTATTCCCTCCACAGCGCCCCTGATGCATACAAGACTTTTATATTTACTTGTTATCTGCTATCCTGCTAATCTAGAGAGAGAGAGAGAGAGAGAGAGAGAGAGAGAGAGAGAGAGAGAGAGAGAGAGAGAGAGAGAGAGAGAGAGAGAGAGAGAGAGAGAGAGAGAGATATGAAAAAGAGAAGTAGCAGAGAACACTGGGCTCTCTGTGGGAGCCACCAGCTGCACCACTGACAATATTGTATACACACTCTGCCGCTCCAACACACAGACAAACAGGATTGTCAAGCCGCGTCTGATCAACATGCACCCGTTCCTCTTAATATTGGGAAATTCACACACACACACACACACACACACACACACACACACACACACACACACACAGTTGACCGTTGAGAGGCGGAAACAAAGAGCCAAAGCTCAACTTCCGCAAGCACAAGTAGGTGAGTACACACACACACACACATATATATATATATATATATATATATATATATATATATATATATATATATATATATATATATATATATATATATATATGAACACAGTTTTTAGCAGATGGACAAACCAACATTTAGTCATTTTCTCTGAGGAAAAGCTGTCTGTCACCAACACAGCAGTAACAGAAGAGCTGTCACTGCGTATTCTAGATTGATTATTTTTTAAATATATATTTATATAATTACATATATTAGAATTTTATGTATATTGAGACGAATATTAAGTTATGTTAGGTGTATAGGTTCTGTGGGCATGTCATTGTATTGGCAGTAAGCACATGAAACATTTCTGCCAGCCCGTCCTCACAAAACAAAGGTCAAAGGAACATTCCATACAGCCGCTAAACCCAGTGTTTGTGAACGAAAAACGCTTACACACGACACACAATTAATGATGTTCGAACAGTGATTTGGTGACCACCGCTGTTTGAATGGTAACTTTGTAAAGTTTCACCTACATCAAATGCAAATAATCGCGAACAGAACCTAAACACTTAACCTAACTTACGTCTAAATATTCATAGAAATTGTATATATATAATTTTAGCATATATATAAAAACATTTAAATTTTGCAAATAATGTTAAAATTGAGGAATGCGTCTTGGAGGACGGCCGCCCCTTAACGAGCCTGGCCTTAGGACAGGTTGAATCATTAATAACAGAACAAATATATATAAATTAACCATTCCTAGGCTTAATTATACACATAGTTGAAACATATGCCACTAAATACAACGTTTTTTGTTACATTCTACTCTAAAACTGATGCCTGCGTGTTTTTGGATCGGGCATAGCTTGCAAGATCATAAACTGAAGATAAATTGTTGAGTTCACAATGTTTTAGTCAAATACTGATTTTATTGACCAGACCACACACTAGAAAGTGAAGGAACAACGACGTTTCAGTTCGTCCTGGACCATTCTCACAATTAACTTGAGAATGGTCCAGGATGGACCGAAACGTCGTCGTCCCTTCACTTTCTAGTGAGTGGTCTGGTCAACATTTTTCAGCCACGATATTGAGACTCATCGTCTGCAAATGCTGATTAATTAAAATCTACGTAAGTTGTATATGACGTATAGCTTTTACCTGAGGATTGATTGGTTCATTTAATTTGTAAATGTATCATTTTTGGATGAAAATTCAGTCGTAACTTTAACATCGAAGGCAGCTAAAACGATCATACACACTTGTCTGGGAATGTCCCAAAATTCTCGTTGTTATATATATATATACATATATATATATATATATATATATATATATATATATATATATATATATATATATATATATATATATATATATATAGTCAAATATAGTCAAATATATATATATATATATATATATATATATATATAGTCAAATATAGTCAAATATAGTCAAATATATATATATATATATATATATATATATATATATATATATATATATATATATATATATATATATATATATATATATATATATATATATATATATGCACAAAAAGTTCTCAATAAGCTACACTTCAGCTGCGAGGAAATTATTAAACCGAAATACTTCAATGAGCGACAAATTGCCAAAAATTTGAATATATTGCAATATAAAAAATTCAATTTTTTTCGCGTTGTGCGAAAGCCACTCGACCCACAGGGAACAGTTTGGTCGATCTCGTCACATTAGCAACTTTGGTGATCCCACGCAGTAATATTTTATAAACACCCAGCCTTCAGCCCACCTGATGACTAGCACCGTATCGTCTTCATTTGATTCTTTTCCCGTGTGACATGACTGCCTTCCTGCAAATTGTAACCCAAGCACAAAATATATTTTTTGGCCTCGTTACTTACAGGTAAGTAAGTAACTTACCATTATTAAGCCATTGTGTTCGAGGTCTCACGAAGTCTTTTCTTGTAAAAAGTGTGTAATTCAAATCAGAACAATACATATATGTATTATTACATGGCATAGAAAATATCAGTTTGGAAAGATGATGCATCTACATATAATTTTTAAACGGAAAGAAAATATAACATTGCTACATACATTCAGTTAATCATAGAATATTTAAGCCAATTAGAAACGATCATTCTCCTATTTGAATAATGTCTTTAAACTCTAGCTCGACCTAAGAGCATGTTCAGCATATACTGAAACATACATATAATAAGACTATATTAAGGAGTGTAACAAAAATATTAGTTTCCTTTTTACGTAATTCTTTTAAGTACATTATTCTAATGTTTAGGACTGTTTTTCTCAAAACAAAAGCTAAGGGTTCTGTCAGCATTTCATTATAAAAGTTTAAGGTAATAATAATGTTTTCCGAGTTTATGTTTAATGGTAAAATATCTTGTTGTGGTTACAGTGGCTCCTGATATTAATATTTCAGTAATTAGTAAGCTTGCCCTTATTAAGTAAAACTAAAAAATGGGAAGTGTATAACTCGTTACATTCTTTTATACATACGTTCTAAAATCTTTCATCAAGTAACATGTGTTTACTGAAAGCTTTAAAATATACAAATATATCTAGTAATATATACAAGTAATATATAAATGAACATACCCTAATTAATAAGTATCAATCTCGCCACTGAATGTTTAGGAAAGTTATATGGACAAAAAACTATCATGTTTGTCTCTATTCCACTGTAAATATTTGCAAAATAACCCTTGTAGTTTTGGGTATGAATTTTAACACACACATCCTGCGGCGTGGGATGTATGTACTCACCTAGTTATGCTTGCAGGGGTTGAGTTCTGGCTCTTTGGTTCCGCCTCTAAACTGTCAATCATCTGGTGTACAGATTCCTGGGCCTACTGGGCTCTATCATATCTACATTTGAGACTGTGTATGGAGTCAGCATCCACCACATCACTGCCTAATGCATTCCATCTGTTAACTACGTCTGTGTGCGTGTGGGAGGGGGGGGGGGGAGGGAGTGAAAATGTCCCCCTTCTTACGTTTCCGTGACTCTACTCCCTATTGTTCTATAATCTGTGTGAATATTATTTATATGTCATCGATAAATAAAGTTTGTTCATAATTCTCTTCGTAAAAAAGGTAATAAACCTATCTCCTTCAGGACTAACAAGTTAGGTCTTATTTCGCCAAACCACTTTTATCATCAAAGCAGCTTTGGTAATTGCCGTTGGGACTTTTCCTGGTGTTATTGCGTCTGGGACTGTGTTTACGGTTTGGGAATAACAGCACTGCTGCTCCAGCTGGTCGTGCCGTTGCCGTCACTAATGCGGCTTCTGTTGAGGGCAGCTTCTGTTGCGGCTGTTACAGCCGTTATTGATTTACCTCGGCCTCTTGCCCCGGACACCAGCTTCAATGGCGCTGCTCACGTACAAAACTGTCGTCTCTTCTCGACTTACTTTTGTTTTTACCATTTGTCCAGTTGTTGCATTAGCTGGCAAGTATAGTATCAATACAAGCCTGGTGCTGCTTTATAATGCTGCATCTACTACCTGGCTTCATCTGCAGGCAAGTCTTACATCACTCACTAGGCTAGTCCTATTTAATGCTCCACTATTACCTTGCTTCATCAGCTAGCAAGTCTAGCATCACATACCATATTATAACCACTACTTCCCACATCTCATAAGAAAGCCTAGCGTCAGTAATAAATAATTATCAATGACCACGCTAACGAAAACATAAATAGAACTAGTCCGAACGCATTACCAAACATATAACGTGATATCGACGTCGAACTCAATGTAAGATGAGACAACAGAGATACTCATTCACTTTCTAAATGTATCATATGTCTTGTTTACAGCTATTTTACTGAGGAATAAGGGGGGGTTAATTGTGTTTCCTCGCGGAACTAATCCTAGAGCAAATGGATTAGAAGATTGGCAAATGGAAGGAAGGCGAAGGAAATAGTGAGAGAACCGTAAATTGATGTATCGGTCGAGAGATATTGATTCAGATGTCCGAGATGCATCAGGGACTGGTGATATGAATGGGAGACAGGCACAAGTATGCAGGGTATTACTCACGATATCATTCACACTATCAATCATTGTATCATCCACGGTATCAGTCACGGTATCAGTCCCAGTTATCAGTCTGAACTGAAAAATAGAAAAAATAGTATATTCGTTCTTTTCCTAATAAATGAAATGATACAAATTAATTTGAGGAACCACCAGAGAAGGAGAAAGAGGGGAAAACTTAATCAGGGAGAAGATAACTAGTGTGAGCATGAGAGACAGTAAGGGAGAGGTGAGGATAGGGGAAATCGAGCGCGGAATAGAGTATTAAACGGAAGAAATGGTTTAGCACAGCCAGCAGAGTAAAAATGAGGAACGCAGAGTATGGGAGAGGGACACCTATGAAGGGGAGCGCTTATGAGTGATGTTACTGGAGTATGAGGCAGGCTGCAATTCGAGGGGAAGAGTGCCGGGAAGGACAGAGATATATGATTTAACATTCTTTAATTAAGCAAACACCAACCTGATTTATTGGATCTTCTTCAACAGGATGTTTTTTTTGGACCATTCTTGGACTAATAAATTTTGTTGCACTATGGACAAATCTGGTTTAATAACTGTCCTCAGTTCTGAGGACAGCATCTTGGTGTTTCTAATGTGTGTTTGTGTCAACACTTATACCTGTTGGTTACTGTTTTCTTGCGTGGCTGACTGTCTGAAAGGGTTATGTATTGACCAGGATTTATGTCTGAAATTTGTGTATGGTTATTCTGTATGCCTTTACCTACATCAAGATTGTTGCATGGCTTTCATTATAATTCGTATATACCTCGCATTTTTATAAATAAAGAACAAAAAGAAGACACCGAGACTGTGGGAGGCAGTAATATATGTCCTGGAAAGAAACTCCCATCAAAGTACCGAGGATCGGAGCAGTAGTTAACCGGGGGTCCCGAAATTCCATTTAATTAGAACTGTGGTGAGAGTTAAGGAGATCCCTTAATGAAAACCACGGAAAGTTACGCTGAATTATCTAAAGTTAGGCCAGCTGGGATAGGCGAGATATTTTTGATCTTCATATATTCTATGCGTTTGAGGTTATTATAATTCTTGATACTTGGCTCTACTGGCCTTCAGGGTCATGAGAGCCACTGTAGGGTGTTTGGGGCTTAAGTTTTCAAAATGATATGTAGATCTAATTACATTTTCTATGTATACTATGTATTTGAGGTGATTTCTAGTATTTGGCTCTGCTGGCGTACGAGATTAATGGAGCCACAACGGGTGTTTAGTGCTTAAATTTGCACGAGGATAAATTACGAGTACAAAGGGTGACGCTGAGCAATGAGACTCACTTTGTGTTAGGCAATTCACGTTACGGCATGTTAAGCACTCACGCTAGACAGTTTAAGCACTTCTTGTTATGTACTTCACGGTAAGGGAAGCACTTCGTGTTATACACTTTACGTCAAACACTTCACTTTAAGCACTTCAGGTTAAGTACTTAACGTTACTCACTCAACATTAAGCATGTCAGAATTATTAATGAGCGAAAGCACTTCACTTAAAGCACTTTACATTCTCATGGTCTGGTTGATCCTCGACGACTGTCGTGGTCCGGCTGGTCCTCGACGACTGTCGTGGTCCGGCTGGTCCCCGACGACTGTCGTGGTCTGACCAGACCAACAAACGCTCACGGCTGTCGTTCTGCTAAACACCCCGCGTGTTCACGAGTATCCATATATTTGGTGTTGTGTGGTCGTTTCTCTCTGGTGCTGGTAGTGTGTCGTTAAATGTTTTCTGCTGAAGGTTTTTACGTTACTCTTTTAACATAATTTTTTCATTCCTTTGTAATCTTTTCGTGTTGCTTTCGGCTTGTCTATTTGAGACAATAATGTTGGTGCTGCCGCTGGTCCGCTGCAGAATTGTATACAAAAGTAGCTATATTTTCAGATTTGATAAACAAGACTCAAGTTGTTTGTACAACTAGACCAAAATAATGCTTATCTGGAAATAACTGATTGTCGCATTCAAGTAAATAACTAAATCTTGTTTTGCCAATTGGAAAATATGCATCAGTTTTGTCAATACCTTTTGCGTTTGTGATCATTCGCGTTTGTGCACATGTGAGTCTCTGCACCTAGGAGACTACTTTTATTCAAGCTCTCGGAACGGCTTTTTTAATTTTTTAAAGAAATTAAGCCATTGCTTAGCCATAACGTGTGTAGATGGTGAATAGGTTTTCATCCATATCATTGAAAATGGAAGAGTGAACAACTAAAGACTTGATTTATTTCTTTCCCTCATTTCCGAGAGACCAATTTCAATAATTTCGCTGATAGTATGAATTGATATGTATTAAAATTCTGTGAAAACCTTACAGACCACCACATAACCGTTGTTTCAATTCACAGAACAAAGCAGCATTGGCGGCCCTTCCTATCACTTATTATAACATATCGAAAGATAAGAAGTAAAATTTATAAATATTTGGTATGGGTTTTGTAGGATTTATAACTTTGTATCATGTGGACCTTCTTCTTCAACTAGTCTTCATTCAGTTGTGTTTTTATATTTAATAAGGTTCAGGTACATTTCCTTCTTTACCTTGAGAGGTTTAGGAGAGTCAACGCTCAAGAAAGTCGACTATTGACTTCTGAACTCCAAATTATTGTTCACACGATGTTTCTCTCAGTACGGGACAGGAAGCCTTATAATAGGGTACGAATTCCCGAGTACTTGTTTACTACTAGGTAAGCATGGGCACAGAGTAAAAAGAAACGTACCCAACCGTATCTATCCCACACGGAAATCAAACCCGGGATCCTCGGTTGTGAGCCGGGGACGAAGCCCACTGTGACTGTGTGTCGGAAAATCCGACACCATTTTATAATCATACAGATAATAGTTGTATAAACAAGTTACCCATAGAAAACGTAACTTGTAGTGGAATTACCGTCTATAGAAAACGGGATATCATCACCACATACTATTATAATTCACCAGCTATTCTGCTGGGAATTATTCTTAAATACATTAGTCTTTGGACTTTACCATCATAAAACATCTCATATAAATTAACTCAATTATCAATATTAAAGTAGAGTAAATGTGACCCTTCTATCACGTTCTGAAATCTGGACAATGTAAGCCAGGCGTCAGAGTGGGGAAGGAGGGCAGCCATTGTTGTGTCACCTCCGAGACGTGTGGAGCAAATTCGGCTCCTATCATTCTGGACAATGTCGGCCAGTAACGTCAATAGTATGGAGTGTTAAACAGCCATTGTTTATAACGAGACCAGAGGCTCACACGGGAGCAAATTCGGCTCCTGTTAATTTTACTTGGACGTAGTGTTATGGAAACCAAAGGTACCATCTCCAACACGATGTCTACAATTCAAGTTAAGTGTTCTTTCCGAAACCCATGTATCTTTCATTTATGGCCATTAATGTCAGGATATAGGGTGACCCGGTTAGATCACGTGGAAGCCTCAAACTAAAGGTAATTAAGCCAGGTCTTTAATGTTCCATGTACTGTATAGTGTTTTCTCTGATATAGCTTGTCATATATAGGATTCTGGCTTCACAGCTAGCGCACTTTTGACAGGTCAAGACGAGGAAGCAAGATTTGTGCACCAGTTACTGGGTGATATGGAAGCTACCTCAAAGAGGATAATTTGGTGTCTACACCCTAGTTATACCTGGTGGACTAACCTGCTGTACTATAAGATAAGGAACCTTTTCAATGTATGTAGTCTATTCCTGTAGTTTGATTGGCTGCATATATTAATTTAATAAACCCCCCCTAATGTGTAGAGGATCGATTTGTGAGATTAAGAGATTATTGCAGAAATACAGTCCACTTAACATTATACAAATTGCTATCGAAGTATATAAATTAACGTAAATATAAATTCATATAAATTAAATAAATATAAATCTCACAGGTCAGTTCCCACATTATTTGGACCTTCAGAACCGGAATATTCGGTCCTTTGAACCCACATTATTTGGTCATCTTCGAACCGGATGACGGATTATTTGATCCTTTGAACCCACATTTGGTCATCTTAGTACCGGATGAACCAGTTAACCAGTGGATTCATTAAATATACTAGTGCAGTGTTATTTAAACAAAGGCCAGCCAGTCAAAGACGGAAGCGTAGCCTCGAGGGAGCTCAGGAGCCCCCCTCAGCCGAGTTCAGCTTCATCAGCGGTTTCATGCACACCCACAGATATTTGGTGGCGTGTTATTTCGTGAAATGACAGCGCTAATATTGAAGCCAGCCAAATTAGTGACTGTGTCTTCGCGAGATTGTTCACGGATTTCGTGGTGTTACATTTCGCGAGAGATTATCTACGAATTTTGTGGAGTTTATTTCGCGAGGTCAATAATAATATTTAATACTTCTAGATAGTATTAGAAGTTTCATAGAGGCTAATTAAGAGGCTATTATCAATAATTGTGTATATTATTTCTCCAAAATAGAGAATTATTTAATATATATTGCACTAGTGATCACAGTATAATATTTACTAATTGCCAACCCACAACAGGGTAGGATATTACCATTGACTAGTTGAACTATTATCGTTCATCCTAGTCCCATTATTACCATAGTCAGTTGTACTATATTCAACAACTTAACACCATTAATGCATGGTCCAGACCCTATTTTGGGTGTAATTTTTATCAACTCGAGTTGAGTTGTGTATATATAATAATTTACTTATGATCATTACACCTTTGAGTGATTAATTAGTGTCTCTTCCATCCTAGGGTGATATAGAAGAGCTAACCTAAAGGTACTTCCAGTGACACTGGTTTATCACTCAAATCATTAGTGTGGATGATTGTATATATATATAATGTGTATTAATTTTAAGTGCTAACCTCTAGTAGAGGTAGGATTATTGCCTAGTGAGTTCAGAATTTACCCTAGGCTACCATTAGTGTTTGTTCAGTATTATGAGCAGCCCAAGTACAAGCCCCACAAGGCTTCACCAACGAGCCAGTATGGATAATGCAGGGAGAATGAAAAGAACCCTTGCAGGTCTTAAAGGCCACTTAACAAGACAGATCAAGAAATGTGAAGATTTGTCACAACAATCTCAAGTTGATTATGCTGACCTGGAAAGCTATTATCAAGCAGCTGCAGGTAAATTTGAGCAAATCAAATGCCAAATAGCTCTCCTTGTGGGGACAGATTACTACCATCAATTCATTGGTAGCCCTACTAAATATCAGGGCATAACCAAGTTAAACTCTGCAGGAGGTAAATTACTCTCAGGCCCAGTATCAAGCCTGAGGAGACCTATGCCTGCAGATAAACAATACTAGTAGAAATCTAAATTTGTCAGCTGATTATATTTCTCCAGTAGCATTATACTAAGGAGATTACAGCTGACTATAGTAACAGAGGTTGATGTTAGTATCATCATTTAAAGCTGGAGATGAGTTCATGAGGCCTCAGTGGCAAATCAGTGAACAGTAGCCTATAACAGCTACAAGTCACTGCGACCAATGTCACTGAACCCACTGCAGTCTCAGAACCATACTTTACTTTAATGATGAGCTATTCAGTCTTCTGAATCAATTAACTAAATTAAACCCTAATAAATCTGATGACTGATTTGATACATTTATTATTTAATCAAGATGTATTCCATGGGCCTCAGTGTTTATATATCAGTGACCAGATACCTGAAGAAACTTCAAGTTATATCTAATGTCACTGATCTCACTGCAGTCCCTGAATCATACTTGACTGTAGTACTTGATCACATTCAGTCTTCTGGGTTAAATAATATGTAATAAGGCTTGAATATTAGCCTTTCAAGAGTTAACAGGGAAATGAAATCGCATTAGACTTCTAACCCCTGTAACTCTAGTACGGGACATCCGTCCTGTACGAACAGACGCACAAATGTGTGATTACTAACTACTAACATCAAATTAATGTAATAATTCGAAGGAGGAGTATCGGTGTTCGTCTGTTCTAATTAGGACTTCGACCCGTGAGCAGCCCCTGGGGAATTATGTCGGAAAATCCGACACCATTTTATAATCATACAGATAATAGTTGTATAAACAAGTTACCCATAGAAAACGTAACTTGTAGTGGAATTACCGTCTATAGAAAACGGGATATCATCACCACATACTATTATAATTCACCAGCTATTCTGCTGGGAATTATTCTTAAATACATTAGTCTTTGGACTTTACCATCATAAAACATCTCATATAAATTAACTCAATTATCAATATTAAAGTAGAGTAAATGTGACCCTTCTATCACGTTCTGAAATCTGGACAATGTAAGCCAGGCATCAGAGTGGGGAAGGAGGGCAGCCATTGTTGTGTCACCTCCGAGACGTGTGGAGCAAATTCGGCTCCTATCATTCTGGACAATGTCGGCCAGTAACGTCAATAGTATGGAGTGTTAAACAGCCATTGTTTATAACGAGACCAGAGGCTCACACGGGAGCAAATTCGGCTCCTGTTAATTTTACTTGGACGTAGTGTTATGGAAACCAAAGGTACCATCTCCAACACGATGTCTACAATTCAAGTTAAGTGTTCTTTCCGAAACCCATGTATCTTTCATTTATGGCCATTAATGTCAGGATATAGGGTGACCCGGTTAGATCACTTGGAAGCCTCAAACTAAAGGTAATTAAGCCAGGTCTTTAATGTTCCATGTACTGTATAGTGTTTTCTCTGATATAGCTTGTCATATATAGGATTCTGGCTTCACAGCTAGCGCACTTTTGACAGGTCAAGACGAGGAAGCAAGATTTGTGCACCAGTTACTGGGTGATATGGAAGCTACCTCAAAGAGGATAATTTGGTGTCTACACCCTAGTTATACCTGGTGGACTAACCTGCTGTACTATAAGATAAGGAACCTTTTCAATGTATGTAGTCTATTCCTGTAGTTTGATTGGCTGCATATATTAATTTAATAAACCCCCCCTAATGTGTAGAGGATCGATTTGTGAGATTATGAGATTATTGCAGAAATACAGTCCACTTATCATTATACAAATTGCTATCGAAGTATATAAATTAACGTAAATATAAATTCATATAAATTAAATAAATATAAATCTCACAGGTCGGTTCCCACACTGTGACCTTGGAGAGCAATATATATTATGAAACCCTCCCCTTGTATCCGACATCTTCATACTGCTGAGTATGGTATCCGAGTTGTTAAGACTTTACAATTTTGCATGCATATTTATGTTCAGTTTCAATATACACATGTTATGCTTTCTTTACTGCTAATCAACCAGAAAAGTGGACAAAGGAAACTCATAAACGCCAAAGAAACCGCATCAACACCAACAGTGTCATCAAGACTAACATATGCAGGAAGCAATGGTATTGATGAAGCGATATCCATTGCCGCAGTCATCAGGAGCCTTTGATGTTTCCTGGGCAAATTAATATGCTGTTGGTCCAGCATCCCACAGCTGCTGAGAGCCCGTGCCTCTGTCCTCCAACAATTAGTCTGACAATAAATGTTTCTCTTTGTCGAAATTAACTGAATGATGGCCCTGCGATTCACGTCGCAATGTGAAATATATAATACCTTAGCGAACTGGTGAAATCTTTATTAGTTTTATGTTTAAACCTATTATGAATTGAATAAGTGTAATTGGCTTATCTGTTAGATGTTTTTGTAAACTCTGGAACGAATATTACATTTATTGATCATGGAAGTGGAGTTATGTACGAATTTAATACAATGATCCTCTTCCAGATTCTAGTTGGATGAAGATTTTTCTCACAGGTTTCCAGATAATTGGCTCGCTTCATGTGTTCATTCTTTCTGTACGAATATCTGGAATTTTCCTTGTTTTGCCTTACCAATTGAGAGATTCATCATTTCTCGTGCTCTTTACACTACCTTTGGGAGAGGAAAGTGGTAGAATTTGGAAATAATATTCATTTATTTGTAAAATGAAACCTGCAGCCTTCTTCAGCTTGTTATAAACCTTACCCCTGGTAAATTGTTCTCGAAAAAGGTACTGATTGGCATCTTTGTTTCCCTATTCCCCCTCTCTATCCTACACACTCTCTGCCCGTTTGTCTGTCTGTCCTCTCTCTTTTTTTTCTCTCTATCTCTCTCTCCCTCCGTACCCAGTTTTCTAATTTTATCATTGTTTAGAATTTTTACTTAATAAAATAAGCATTTATATTATCACGATATTGTTTATTGAACCATTCTGAACCTTCCTTCCTCCCCTTCTTGAAAAAATTCGTTATTATTTTTTTAATTCCAGAAATCCTAGTGACAGCAACATTTTTGTATTTTAAATAAATGTGCCAATCATATTTATCTCCAACAGCACACAAAATATCATCATTACATGAGTTTCCTGCTATTCTTTTAATTGAAATTTTTGGGGTCAATGAAAAGTTAAAATATATTCAGAATAATTGAGAAAATTTAGTTGGAATTTATAAACAAAGTTATTAATTTGAAGAGAAGTAATTTTGGTGTGCGACACTGACGCCGAATTTACGACTCGAAATTAGATTCTCAGAATGCCATTTTTTCTTTAATTTTTTTGAAATACAATTTTTGGGAGATATTTATTTATTACATAGCTTCAACTGTATCTTGATATATTTGATACATATCTTCAATAGTCCACGAAACCTTTACACCAATGATGAAACTCAGCTCATCAATGTGAGCATCATTTGTGAATCAACACAAGTGGTTCACCGCGGTAGGTTATCTCCCAGGGGTTCACACTTCAGCGAATTACCACCAGCTGTTCTCCTTCCTTAATTAGAATAACTATTTTCAAATATTAATCTACAATTATCTCTAACAAGTGAGGCTATAAACTTCTCTTACAGTTTATAACCGATGATAAAAATTTCGGAGTTTGCTGTTTCTGCTCCTCTTTTAAGGATAAAACATTCATTATTTTTATACCATGTGCATCTCAGCAATGTGTGTGAGCTCACAGGGATATACTCGTGTATTTGTGCATGAAGGGCAAGTTTAGACTTCAAGGGCCTAGTATTCTAGTCACCAGTCTCCTCGTTCAATGGCTCCTGGATCTTTCTCCCCTTACCTTTACCTTAAAGGTCATTCTGCTTGCTCACAGTTCACTACTCTTAAGCTGAAATTGTGTTTCTTACCTGGCCTCTCGTCCTACTCCTGTTCATGTTAACAATGTAATTGGTTTTCTTTTGTCATTATTTCTTTGAATATTGTCGCCTCTTTCCTTTCTCGTTTCTAGTGTGGTGAGCTTTTGTTCCCTTAACCGTTCTTCGTAGTTATCTCCTCTAAGTTTAAAAAACAGTTTTCTTATTTTATTCTATCACTTTAGTAATGTGGTATATATATATATATATATATATATATATATATATATATATATATATATATATATATATATATATAAACTTCTCGAGCTATATCAAATTTACATTTGAAACTGTGTATGGGGTCAGCCTCCAACACATCACTTCCTAGTGCATTCCATTTACTAACTACTCTGACACTGAAAAAGTTCTTTCTAATATCTCTGTGGCTCATTTGAGTACTCGCCGATGTGAGGTGCAGTTCCCTTAGCCTTTCCTCGTAACTCGTGCCTTTTAGTTCTGGGACTAGCCTAGTGGCATACCTCTGAACTTCTTCCAATTTGTGTGTAATTTTAATATTTATCAAAAGGATACTTCCTCCGTCATAACAGTATCCAGATGGACAATATCCATGAGCAACGCCAAATCAACGCATTAACGTTGAAGTAACGCCGAACCAACGCCACTCATGAGTATTGTGACAACTAGGATTAAGGGGAAAGAGGATAAAGAAACATGTAAAAAGATCATAGAGCGTAACACTGATAATTACCGAGTAATCCTGCATAGCATTTTTGCCTTGGCAGCTTATTAAGAAAATTTAAAGACAAGATGATCTCTAGTAAAATACCGTATTAGGTTGCCTTAACGAGCTTTCTGGGTTTTATCATCTGAGATTAACACGGTGTTTTCAAGTGGTGATTAAGAGCAATCCTGGTAATTATGAGCAATTAATCAGCCAAAATTAGGTAATAAATACGAAGTGGTTATTAAACTTTTGTGAAAGAGGGACTAATAATTTAATTTATGTCTGTTTGTCAAATAATTAATGCACGCATGAAAACTTACAAACATCTGAACACTTACACGTGTTCACGTAGTGTAAACAACACGTACATGGGCCACGTGCCCACGGGCAGCACGTCGCTGAGGGGTCATCAGCAGGACAAACAAGAGACAAAAGATAATAAAATATAGAACGGAGATTGAAGAGATATATTGGAAGGAAGAAAAATTATATATATATATATATATATATATATATATATATATATATATATATGGAAGGGAGTACCACCTCTGGCTAGAAGAAGGGGACCCTTAGCCTCGGAGGAAACCACACATAACGCATTAGAGGGAATGTTTAGGTCCCTTCCAATACAGTTTCTGTGTGCTTTTCTCCTACCACCCCCTTCCTTTTGTGTGTTTTTGTAATATATATATATATATATATATATATATATATATATATATATATATATATATATATATATATATATACATATATATATATAGAGAGAGAGAGAGAGAGAGAGAGAGAGAGAGAGAGAGAGAGAGAGAGAGAGAGAGAGAGAGAGAATTATTTGAAGTTTGCAAGTTGGAAATGTACGCTTTGTTATTTCATAGCATTGTGTATTTTACAATTAATCATTTAAAAAAACTGCTTAATTGTTGGAGTGCAAGTATGTCATGCAAGGCTTCCAGCCTGAACAAATTATTCAGTACCATAATTTTACCTTTGTCAAATAATATAATGTTTAGGAATCGTTAAATCACGTTGATGGAGATAATTAACGGAAATGAATAATGCATAACAAGACTTCCACGAAATAAATCTGAGCTCCAGTTATCCATTTTTCACAAATGTACAATATATATATACATATAATGAAATAAGAAAAAGTAATAGAACAGGATCTGCCCAATTGTTGAAACTATTAAATTCTAATTACGGAAACCTTTCTTTCTCACCTGAAAATTAACAAAGGTAATTAACAAAACCATCAAAGTCCCACAGTCGGCACAGCACAAATTCCCTCCACAGTTATCTAAGATTTACATCAGATAAATGTATTGTCCCAACAGTGTGCTTGTGTCGCTGCGTCAAGTACTCTTGGTAATATTGATGTTGGTGCCGTAGTAATGAGCGTGCAATTGGCTGTACTTCTCCTTAACAGGACTCTCGCCGTGGCTCTAACTGGGACTAATTGTGACCTCAGAGAGTGAACAAGTTTTAAAGCGTCGTCAATTTGCGTGGTAATTTTAACATTAGCAAGCCTCCTTGGTGCTCTCATTGTCCGCTATCTCTTTGGGGGCGCTGTTGGTGGTTGGCTGAAGCAATTGTCTGTCTGTGAATGTGTTCGATGATATAAGTTTTACGGTATGTGTTTCGTTCCAAGGTTAGATCATGCCAATGATCATATTATACCGTTCGGTATAATGCATTGTAATACAACCTTACTGCGTTATTACTTATTTAACATTGATAACATAGTTTGGCTTGGTGTTGGGCTTATGGCCTATAAACTACGATAACATATTAGGGTGTACTCAGGAGATTACTGACCTCTTTGGATGTATGATTAAAGCCTAAACATAGTCAAGGATTAATATAAACTCTCAGTGTTTCTACACCGAACAGGGTGTTATACCTCTCGGTAAATATAACTCTTCGGAACCACAGCTATAATTACAGACTATATGAACACAGTGAAAGTTGCACCCAACTATAAACTGCTTGCGTTATGTTTCAATGGTACTGGCACTACATGAACGTAACTAGTAGCCTCTGTGCACTCTCGACTAAGCAAAAATACAGTCACGGAAGCGTGAAACACGTATTTATTTGCCTGTGTACAGCAAAAGCCTCTGTTACTTTATGGTTGTTATTATGAATTGAAGTCTATGTCAATATTATGAAATGATACGTTATCCTGAGCAGAACTAGAACTATAGGACCATCTTAATTTCATTAAAAATAATAATGAAATGAATCAAAGTAATATTAATAAAACATAATAAGGATAAGAAGGAGACAAAGAACACGCATGAGTCCACACTCAGATGGTATCCAACACCATCATGGAAATTACGCATAGCCAAATAATGGTATTGTAATCTCGGCGGCTGGTGTTTAATCATGCTTTACGACTCTTCGGTGGCTCGTATATCAAAGTTAACCTGGTTATGGTTTAGCATCGAATTTGGGAAAGACAACGTTGTGGTCTTTATCTGAGGTTGTGTAAGAGATCGTTTCTTGCAAATATCGCCATTATATAGTGAGGGAATAAGGTAGTTAAATTTAAGTTCCACCAATTTCCGGCGATAGTATTAATGTTAGAGTGAGTTTATGTTTTGTTCTGCTTTTGTAACATAGTGCTATACTACCATACTGATATGGCATACGGGATGCCCTTGAGATTGAGTGATAACTGAGTGCTTTATTTGGTATATATGATATCAGTAATTATAAGGCCAGGAGGGGGGAGAACAAAGGAAGATGACTAGTAAACAGGGAACTACCAATAAGTCAGAGAATTTCTATAATAAACAGAATTGGAAAGAGATCTCAAAGATATTAATACTAATGAAATGATTGACTACATAACCGGAAAGTATATGGAAGATGAGACTACGTTTATACCCCTAACAGGACCTTGAAGACAAAGTTACAAGAGAGCTCGGGGAGACATGATCACCACATACAAAATTCTTCGGGGAATTGACAGGGTAGACAAGGATGGATTATTTAACACGGGTGGTACACGCACAAGGGGACACAGGTGAAAGCTGAGAACCCAAATGAGCCAGAGACATTAGAAAGAACATTTTCAGTGTCAGAGTAGTTAGTAAATGGAATGCACTAGGAAGTGATGTGGTGGAGGCAGACTCCATACACAGTTTCAAATGTAGATATGATAAAAGCCCAGTAGGCTCAGGAATCTGTGCACCAGTAGAATGACGGTTGTGAGACGGGACCAAAGAGCCAGAGCTAAACCCCCGTAAGCACAACTAGATGAGTACACATACACACACACTGTATTGAACTAATGATGGTCGAAAGGCGGGGGCTTTAGAGCAGATTATCACACACACACACACACACACATACACATTTTAGCAGAACTCTCACTTTGCTACTCTTTGTGTTTGCGGCGGAAATGTAAATATACAATAATTCACTATTCTCCACTCGTCTGCTGAATCAGCTGCTAAATATCTACATATTTGTTACGCTAACTGAACTCACTACAACCTTGAATACTGCCATCCATCTACTGCCATCCATCAAAACGAAATACGGAAATTTCCCCTTTTACACTCAATTTACAGCCTGACAGAATATAGCAAGATTACAGATATTTGCATGATGGAACCAGCAGGCGGTGCGGGATTCAGTGCCCAGGTAACAGCGTAGGGATGAATAGTATCATGTTAAAGGTGACCTTGTGTCTGGTTACGTCATGTTAACAGGGGCAGTGTGTGTATCCTGGAGACACGTAAAGGTCATGTCAACATAATAGATGACACCTTAGTGACTCGCAAAGCGTGAATATCACCACGTAACCTAGTTTTTAGTATGCTAGAATTTCACCAACAGAGAATGTCACTCCATAACATAGCTTCGAGTATGTTAGACTCACACCTGGCAAGTATATCACCGCATAGAATAGCGTCGAGAATGCTAGACTCACACCAAGCGAGTATGTCACTTCGTAGCATAGTTTCACGTATGTTAGACACACCACGCGAGTATATCACCCCTTAGTACTTTATACTACATTTACACAAAGTGAGTATACCACCACAGAGTACAACCTTAAGTATATCACAACACAGTATTGCCTCGAGTATGCTACTCACTCTAGTAGAGCAGTACGGCTCAGACTGGGTTGTGTGAGGTCATATAAGTCATAACAGCAAACAACCCATCCTCCTGATATGGAAGAACTTACGCCAACAATTTCATCTAAAGCATCAATATGTTTTGATGGACAGCCTAAAGGTTAACTTTTTGAACTTTTAATTTAATAAAATCTGGAAAAATAGAGCTAAAAATCAAATAAATATTTATAAACCTATTATAGGACATATATGGACTATATCAGGCCTACGAGATCGTGTATTAGGCCTATGATTGCTAGGAGGGGATAGGTCTTATAATTATGTTGGTGTTAAAAAAAGTTTCCCATTTGGTCAAATTTAATCAAACAAAATATCTTTTTTTGTGGTCCTCCGTGATAGTACTTCGAAAAATGGTTACTATAAATACTATCTTTTTAGGATGATGGGATGATATATAAAGCCAGGAAGCGGGAGGCATTAAGCATCTCAGCTCAGTGCCGTCATCTCAAGTTGGGCTTTATATAAATACTAAAACTATTAATATTTAAATAAAATAATAATACTTATTATATTGACTAATAATATTATAAAATGCTGTAACCTTTTCTTTCATTTTTATTATTTGTATTCTTTTATATATATTTGTTCTAATTATTATTATATGAGCAAGAATTAATATTTACAGCTTCAGTTTTAATAATATAATCATTACAATTTTCACAATTTCTAGGTTAAAAAAATATGTATTAATTATCCCTCAAATTACACACAAATTATTACATTTATCGATCGAAAATACGAGCCCATGCTGACCATGATTCAACATTTGCATGATACAGAGATTAATAAACCTCCCGACAGATACCATAGAGATGCAACGAGGGCATCCATCCCTATCCGCGAGAGACACTAGTCAAGCGGCCGCCCAGGTGTGACTGCAGTTAAGGGAAGGAGAGCTAATAAAGTTATACCAAGTTACGAGACTCTGGGAGAGGTAATAAGCGTGTCATTAGCATTTTAATATCCTCTGCTCCACGGAGGTAACGCGTTGGGCTCACACTGATGGTTAACCTGGGATGTGAGGCATATTACTGGCCCTGGTTAGTACAACACTGCCACTCACAGTTAAGCTGTGTGTGTGTGAGTATATATACATATATATATATATATATATATATATATATATATGTATATATATATATATATATATATATATATATATATATATATATATATATATATATATATATATATATATATATATATATATACGTATGGAGGGTACCACCCCTAGTGCAATTGTAAGGGCACATAGCCTTGGAGAAGAAAATAAAGAGTATTCAGAGAGAAGACCTTGTGAATTCTCACTGAACATTTTAAGTAATTATAAACATAAATAATTATTTCCCAAATATATAGCATTTAAACGAAAAATAAGTAAAAGGCAACAATGAGAACTTTATCAAAGCCGAGATCGAAGCCTTCCTGCAGGAAAGAAGATTACTGGGACCGGAGCTGAGAGGCAAAGCTGCTTATTGTACGGTGACTGTTGCGTGGAGGTGGTGACAGTGACTGATGCGTGGAGGTGGTGACGGTGACTGATGACTGTAGGTTGTGACGGTGACTGATGCGTGCAGGTGGTGACGGTGACTGATGACTGAAGGTTGTGACGGTGACTGATGACTGTAGGTTGTGACAGTCACTGATGACTGTAGGTTGTGACAGTCACTGATGACTGAAGGTTGTGACAATGAAGTCATCGCAAATGGTCATCACACACACATATGACGTCATCATAGTATTATTAAACACATCTAAATATTATAATAGTGGCATTAGAGATTAAGTTGCATTTGGGTGACTTGCTGTCAGCGGCGTCAACCGCTCGACAGTTTGGGATACGATATAAAATATATATTTCACCAAATTAATAGTAAAACATCCTTTACGTCGTATTAACAAATATTATTAAAAATCTAAAAAAATTAATGTGTTAAATAGCACAAGACTGATTGAACTGAATGACTTTATGAACTTAATGATCTTAAGCAATTTCCTTTCTCAAGCATAATGCGAAATTTTAGCCATATCCAGCTCTTTCTGACCAGTTGAAGTATAAAGTTGAGCATCCGATATTGACAGTCCTATTATAGCTTTCATGTCAATGACGTATTTTGGAACTGTCAACTGAATTGGGCGAAGGAAAAATAATCCGATTCATTCATGTTCAAGTAGCAGCGGCGACACTTAGAACAGTCGAAGGCAGTTGTCCTGCCGGCGTCACTCAGGAATTGGAAAGCCATCAACAAGACGATCAAACATAGTGTGAGTAATGACAAACTTTGCCAACTTTGTCGAGAACTTATCAAAGATTACGAGGCCGTGTGCCATCCTCCGTTCATCACTGATTCGTTTGTTTTTGCCAAGGATGCCATTGTCAGCGTGACTGCTGATGTTTTCAGGGAAAATAACGCGCGTGAGAAGCAAGACAAATTACAGATCATTCATTTCAAACGACGAGCGATCCCTCGAAGAAAAAAATATTTACACAGATAGAGACGATTTACATTTAATTTAATAATCATTTGCCACTTTCGTTTACATGTTGACTTGTCGCTATAATATATCCCTGATACCTTGCGTGGTACGGTGGTTGTCCTGTAGTATGGCCGGAGGCATTACAACTGCATTGATGTAACAAGTTGAGAGCTTCGCGAGACTTGTCGAGAAGCAGTCAGAAGGCCCAGCACCAGAGAGAATAAACCCTTATGGTAGATTACACGTGGCTTGTCCTAGTGTTGCGTTTTCATGCGCAGATTAACCAACCGGACATCATCCACTTAGGTATGTATATGCGCAACTAAGATATATATATATATATATATATATATATATATATATATATATATATATATATATATATATATATATATATATATATATATATATATATATGCAACTATTAATATTCATACTAATTGTCTTATAATGTGTTCACAGATGATATAATAAGAATACATACTCAATGACAGGAAAAATAACGAAAGGGATTTTACACTTCGTGGTAAAAAATGTGTTTACTCTTCACAGCCTGATAATATTTGCACTCCACGGCAAAACAATGTGAACACATCCTGGTGAAGCAATGTTTACATTCACAGTAAGACAATGTTAACTCCCCCACGGAAAAACATGTGCCTGACGCATCGTTCAGTCTCCTTAACACCTAACATGTACATACAACAGCCCGGGTACAGCAGCCCGGGTACAGAAGCCCGGGTACAGCAGCCCGGGTACAGCCGCTAGTATCGCCAGACTATGCAGATTACAAACCGATATATTAAGAGTATTGGTAACCGATAACGACCATTATAAGAACAATTCTGTGCGGTTTAAGCGGAAGCAATTTTATCTTAAGTTCTATTTAAAAAAAAAATATATGGTGCTTACTGAACGGTGAACAGCTTACTGGAACCATTATATCGGCGTGATGATTATTTGTATTAATTGATGACTGAAAGTAACTGAGATTTTTAACTGATCCTGTCCCTTGGAAATACCTTACATATATGATTTCACATGCTAGTTTATCATGTAAAATACCTTAGACGGGGAACAATTATCTTTAGACGAAGTTGGCGGTGAGGTGACAATGTAAACATGTTTATGTAATATAAATTATATAATATATTATGTAATATATTACTTAATAATATATTACATATATTACTTAACATTTTCTTCTCTACTGCTCACTCGAGATCTTTTTATATCTTCCTCTTATCGTTGGACAAGTTGACATTTACACTGCCTTTACAATCGCACAGGCCGTTGGATCCACATATCAGTCCTCAAATCAGATCACTTTATCATTTCAATGTCTCTTCGCTGATACGTCAGCATTGCTGCAGCCTTTTCTTGTACTCAGTTATAATATTCCTGTGTTTTAGGAGGACTTCACCTCTCACTTCTAGTCGTACGCTACTGTAGTACGCCGTGTTGCGGATATTTAACCCTTCAACTTGGGATGTGACTGATTCTTTCTCTCTCTCTCTCTCTCTCTCTCTCGAATGCTATTGTTATTATAGTCCACGTCTTCCTCGAACACCATTGCCGATATCACCTGTGTGGGAAGATCTTCCGTCCCTCTGCAGCTTGGTACTATGTATATTGATTAAGAGCTTGCATTCACTTTTTACAGTTTTCTGTATCCATAATGAGATAATTAAGATACTCTCAAAGTGGATTTTTTCTTCTCGTGAGTGAACATTTATTAAAAATTAAAGGTAAAAGATAAAAATTTAGGAGTCATAAAGCCTCAAACATAAAAGATCATGTCTCTAAAGAATATTATACACTTAACAGAACATTAAAAATGTAATGGATGAGTTACGAGCACATGCGCACATAAATATGTTGTTTAAATCACGAAAGAATGTGTTTTATGAACCCACAGAACTATTAGTAGAATTTATAAAATATTTAGAAATAAATTTCCCACCCACACCCACACCCACACCATCACCCACACCACCACCCACACCACCACCCACACCCACACCTACACTCACACCCACACCACCACCCACACCCACACTCACACCACCCACACCCACACCACCACCCAACCCACACCACCCACACCACCCACCCCCAACACCCACACCACCCACACCCCACATCCCCCACCATCACCCACACCCTGCCGTTGAGCCCCACAAAGACAATCGAGTGTTTGTCAGGCCCTGGGCTCGGGAGACCTAATCCAAGACGCAAGTTATATTGATCTCTGCCCGGAGCAATCTCCGTGCTGGAAGGAAATTTCCTCTTCATTCTCTCAAGGGACAACTTTTTTTTGTCCCTTTTCCTCTCTGGGCTTCCTTGAGAGAAACTAAAATAATATTTATCATAATCTACTTATTGTTAACTCACCTAGATATCCTAAGCAGATATCTAGGCGAGTTAACAGTACCTAGATATCGAAACCTATTCGCTGACAGGTTTGGATATGATCTTATAGTCCTGATTCGAGAATGTAACTGGACGCCAGTTGGAAAAAAAAGTCATCAGGTTTAGACTAAATTTTAATCATCCCAAGAAGGCGGCAGTAGCGAATAACCTCAATAAAATCTGCCCCAATTAAATCCCAATAACGGACATAAAACTCTGAAGCCCGTTACAACCAGGCACCTTACCCTTTCTCAGGGTTCGAACTATGTTCCAAACCTTAACACGGTCAACCTCAACCACTATTGTCTGACAATCCACCTGCGACAAGACCAGAGAACAATGACAGGAAAAACTTCTTCGTAATCTGATCCCCTTCCACCATCCTATATAAAGCCTCAAACTCTTCACGAACATACAAAAGTAGGCCATCCGTATTCGATGAAACTAGTCCCCGTAACTGTAATCTGTACCAAGCACAAGCCTCGGGACACGCAGGAAACACGGCCAGTCTGAGCGAAAAGAAAGTATTAACTGAAGAGCGAACAAGGGACAACCGCATCCTCTGACGACCATTCGCCGAATCTTCCTCTGTATGTCAAGTGGTGATGTGTGTGTCAAGCTTCAAGTGGTCTCATCCTGTATATCAAGCATCACATACCTGACCTGTCAAGTGGTCAGGTCTGTGAGTCTAGCTTCAAGTGGTCTCGGTCTGTGAGTCTAGCTTCAAGTGGTCTCGGTCTGTGAGTCTAGCTTCAAGTGGTCTCGGTCTGTGAGTCTAGCTTCAAGTGGTCTCGGTCTGTGAGTCTAGCTTCAAATGGTCAATATATGCACATGTGCATGCGCTTCTGTGCCTCCATTTCCAATTTTCAGAATTTCCTTTCTGACAGAACATCGTGACCATTAGCGGGCATTTATTTTGGATAACATTCGACCTCAAGGAAGCCAAAACATATATATTTCTGAGACACATTCATAGTTCTCTCATCAAACAGCACTTACGGATCATTATACGAGCTTTTATGCTGATGTCCCAATGTTACATTAAGAAATACTGAAGGCTATTGTTTGTTTTGTTACATTTAATGAGCAGTTGGCCAAGGCGTCTTACTCTATATAATCGGCAATCAAAGTGAAGACTGAATAAGCAAAACATGTTTTTGATAGGATTTTCGTCGTCATTCCAAATTAAATGGGTATTTTGTAAACAGTTATCAACAAGTAAATACAATAACCGCATTACTGGAACAGGAAAAATTTAAGTTTAAAAATCCTTTATAAAAATGTCTAGTGAACTGCGGTAACAAAGATTTAATTTAACAAGTTTTCATCCTATACATGCGACGACTGTTGCCATATTGCTACCAGCGAGCATATTCGTAACTAGAAATCTTTGCATGAAGACTGATAAAAGACTACAAACAGTAATAATAACACACATTAGTTATCAGAAACTTTAGAGCCTAATTCAAGTATTTTTTTTAAGAAAGTTTTGCATAAATTGTTCACACACGACTGTCTGTAGAGACAGTACACGAGTCCTCTGTCTGTGTTTATAGAAGAGAATGTTTGTCTGAGGCTGGAGGCCAGAAGGGTGCCGTTAACCTCATGCAACGCTCCATGGTGAATTATGAATGCATATTGGAGAGAAAATAAAGCAGGGGGTCGGGGTCGACTCCCATGCCCCGCCTTACGTCGAACTGACTCCTATTGCGACAACCAACTCCTCCTATGAAATGTGTTTGTCATCAAACAACTGAATTTTCAGCTGTTATCGACGATGAATTAACGTCGATAACATTCACCCAACGTCGATAACGTTGATTCAACATCGAATCAACATTAATAGCATTGATTTAAATTTGATATGACGTTTATTGTTGGATAAATATTACACTTGGATATTGTGCCCGCTAAATGGGAGAGAGAAGAGAAAGGAAGGAGAGGGAGAAAGAATGGGAGGGAGGAATAGAACAAGATGGAGGGCGTGAATGAGAAAGAGATGGAGGGGGGGGGAGAGAACGAGAGGCAGGAGAGACAACGGGAGGGACGGAGGAAAGGACAGATAGTGGAAGGGAAAGAGACAAGGAGAGATAACAGGATGGGGGAGAGGGAAAAGGAACTGGAAAACCGAATGGGAGAATAGGAGGGATGGAGGGAGGGAAAGAGTAAGAGAGAAAGCGAGAGGGAGTCAGCCAGTCACATACAGACATAGACATACAGACACACACATACAAAGTCAGACAGGGATACTCAGGCACTGCAAAGAACACTCTCTAGTACATTATATAAAATACGTAGGATTCAAGAATTAAATATAAT
The DNA here is from genome assembly GCF_040958095.1 of Procambarus clarkii. Lineage (NCBI taxonomy): Eukaryota > Metazoa > Arthropoda > Malacostraca > Decapoda > Cambaridae > Procambarus > Procambarus clarkii. Next base: position 21,905,103 of record NC_091209.1, read on the forward strand.
ACGTTGCAGAAGGCGTGTGTGTTAAGTTCACATATTCTGTAGACATCGGCTGCACCCAAATTCCCGAACTCTTTATTCTACTTCTCTCTCTCTCTCTCTTCCTTTAGCAAAGTATATGAACATTGACAGAGGTTAATAAGGAGGAAAATTAATGATTTAATATTTTCATTAACAAATCTACTGAGGTTAAAACGAGTACCTGTTTTATATATATATATATATTTATATATATATATATATATATATATATATATATATATATATATATATATATATATGCATATATATATATATATATATATATATATATATATATATATATATATATATATATATATATATATATATATATATATATATATAATGTGTGTGTGTGCACAGATATCATCCAAGACAAAACTAGCGTGCAAATTACTTACTAACATGTAATTGCAACACGTTAGCAAGCATTTTTTATCAACAAACATTTATTGCAAAATGTAGCATTCGTGCATTCTAAAACACATGCATGCACAATAACACACACGACGACAGAGTTCTAATCTTCGCCTACATAATAAAGTGGAACTTGATGGAAAATTAAAAGAGCAAGATTGGGAGGCTGGCATATTGAAACGGCGAATGTATCATGAATAGTGGAATTCATGACACCGTGTAGTGGGAAGAGGAACTTAAGAGGCCAAACAGTTTGGATCATGGGTACTTTCCCACCTCGAAGCGTAGACAAGCTGAAGATACATACATTGGCACAAAAAGTACAAGGAAGGAGCTGTACAAACAACGCATTAACAGGAAATGGTCTTGAATCAAAGAGCAGCATTAAAAAGTATTCCACAAAACAACATACTACATAAGACAACATACTGCATGACTGGACATACTACATAAAACGATGTACTAAAAACAATACGCTGCGTAAAACAACAGCCGTATTTATCACCAACAATAAAAGAATAATACTTGCCAATGATATGTAGCTACATTACATATTGGTTATTATATACAACATAATACATTACTGGGTATACTTCAAACGGGATTTGCAGAGATTGAAGTTTTCAGTCACATGTTTTATGGGTTCAGTAAAATATATAATGGCTCTAATGTTTATTGCTCTAGATATTTTTATTTTAATATTAGGAATGGAATATGTTTTAATCCAGTGATTTAGGAAAATGTATATATGCATTTAATGCTTTAAAAAACAAATTGGTTTATTATTTTACAAATGTACTCTGCCACAGCACTCTCATGACGATTTAATCAAGCACTTGAATGATATATGGTAAAGCACATTAATGTATTCAAACGAAAGAACATACAAATTCAAAGAACTAAACATGTGTTTGTTTCTACATAAAATTAAATCTTCGAAATTAACAAAATAAGATAGCGATTGAATAATAGATAAAATTAAAAAAGTGGAAGATTTTTACCGTTGTGTATACAGACTGAACAGCAAATGCGACTTGAGTAGAAGAAATTAAATACACTTTATCATATTGAAGGACGTGAAACAGATGGTGATACACGTAGCACATTCGTGTATAAACATATCTCATCAAACGCAGATGAGTGATGGTAATGTACCATCAGTTGTTTAGTATTAACTAGAATGGAGAAAATATCTACGTCTAATTGGTTGACGTGGCTATATACGATTATAAATAAAATAAGGGGTGAGTTACATTACTGAAGATGGAAAATAAGATTATAAAAGAGATAGACTAAAATAACAAAATATATGTAGAACAGATCTTCAGGAATAATAATATCTAGGATTACAGGGGAAATTCTATAAATAAAAAGTAAAACGCGCTCTGAATTATATACGACAGAATAAAACAGGTAATTTTGAAACCTAAAGAATATACAGCTAAAGTAGATTGGTTAGCAAATGTTGGAAACTATTGGAGAAAAAATTAAAAGTTTGAAATCCATATTGAAAACGTTGTGAAATCACTAATATATAATATAGAGATACAGAAAAAGTGTGAAGTAATAGTTGATGTGTTTTAGAAGGAACAAAATCTGAATATTTAAATACAAATAGTAAACTGAAGTGAAGAGATAAAACGCAAATAATTTACATCAGATCAAAACCATCTAAACCCTACGGAAGAAATGCGTCTTAACATTTAATCGCTGTATTTGTTATTGGAAATAAAATTCTGACTAGAAACCTTTGGTTAACTACAACTAATGCTTCTACATCCTATTTAAACAAAAAGAGAAGAAATGTCGCTGCTCTAAGCCGGTGATCAGAACAAAACAATAGGAACCACACGGCATATAACCCTGGGATTTTTGAGGTATGTGCAGAGGAATTTAATTATTTAAACTATATTATATTCAAAGGTCTTTATGAAAGGGCGAACTGTCATTAAATTTAAAAATGGCAGACATTGTTCCCTTATATAAAAGGGGTTATGGAAGACCCTCTAAAGTATTGGTTTGTCAAAACCCTTAAAAGAGCTGCTAGAGGAAAGTGGGTTAAATAACCATTTGATATCAACTTGTTAACAAACAATTATAGTAATTCGGTTGAGCTTTAATATTAAATAACTAAATTATAAAGAAGTTCAGATTTTGAACAGACCTCGATTTTTATTTTTAATGTTAATATGCAAAGAGAAACGATAGAAAAGATCCTGTGCATTGAACTACTGGTGTCGAATGGCTGGGCTTATGAGCAGATGTTCGACACTTCAAGAACATCAATATGAGACGATGAGAACAAACACTTACAACCAGATTACCCAGCCTTGTCATGCAGTTACACCAAACATAGAGCTATATCGTTAATGAATGTGTAAAAGTAACACTTATTGTTACCTAAATTCACCCGAACACTTGATGACCAAACCACATGTGAGAAAGTGAAGAAACGACAACGTTTCGGTCCATCCTGGACCATAATCAAGTCGTGTCATGCACTCCTGAACACTTGTTTCGCTTATAAGGAAGTTATAAGCACATAATTAGTATATAGACAGTGTAAAATTAGACTTAACTTTAATATCGCATTACGTTAGCATCCCGATAAATCTCTTCAAAGTACACCGTGTCAGCAAAAGTTGTATTCAGCCCAGTCTCATAAAATTTTATATTGTTGCCTTCCCTGCCGAGGACTTAAGTTTTGGGAAGAATTTCGCAAGAGGAAAATTACGAGCGAAGTATCGGAAACTTTTACTTTATCAACAGGGAAAATCGGCCTTTGTTCTGGAATTATTTATGTGATGAGGAAAGTTGTCCTTGCTGGAAAATGAATTCGAGCCATTCGAAGCGTCTCATTTTCTGGTAATTACGTTTGTCCTGCCCCTGATTCGACCGATGCAAAGTATATTGTGGTATGTCGGGTATATATACTTTGTCAGCCAGGTGCGCAGTATGTTGTATCAGCCTAGTGCCTGTACTGTGTCAGCCGAGTGCATAGTATTTTGTTTAAGCCTGGTGCATAGTATGTTACGTCAGCTTGGTGTGTAGTATGTTACGTCAGCTTGGTGTGTAGTGTGTTACGTCAGCTTGGTGTGTAGTGTGTTACGTCAGCTTGGTGTGTAGTGTGTTACGTCAGCTTGGTGTGTAGTGTGTTACGTCAGCTTGGTGTGTAGTGTGTTACGTCAGCTTGGTGTGTAGTGTGTTACGTCAGCTTGGTGTATAGTGTGTTACGTCAGCTTGGTGTGTGGTGTGTTACGTCAGCTTGGTGTGTAGTGTGTTACGTCAGCTTGGTGTGTGGTGTGTTACGTCAGCTTGGTGTGTAGTATGTTACGTCAGCTTGGTGTATAGTGTGTTACGTCAGCTTGGTGTGTGGTGTGTTACGTCAGCTTGGTGTGTAGTGTGTTACGTCAGCTTGGTGTATAGTGTGTTACGTCAGCTTGGTGTGTAGTGTGTTACGTCAGCTTGGTGTGTAGTGTGTTACGTCAGCTTGGTGTGTAGTGTGTTGCGTCAGCTTGGTGTATAGTGTGTTACGTCAGCTTGGTGTGTGGTGTGTTACGTCAGCTTGGTGTGTAGTGTGTTACGTCAGCTTGGTGTGTAGTGTGTTACGTCAGCTTGGTGTGTAGTATGTTACGTCAGCTTGGTGTATAGTGTGTTACGTCAGCTTGGTGTGTGGTGTGTTACGTCAGCTTGGTGTGTAGTGTGTTACGTCAGCTTGGTGTGTGGTGTGTTACGTCAGCTTGGTGTGTAGTGTGTTACGTCAGCTTGGTGTGTGGTGTGTTACGTCAGCTTGGTATGTAGTGTGTTACGTCAGCTTGGTGTGTAGTGTGTTACGTCAGCTTGGTGTGTAGTGTGTTACGTCAGCTTGGTGTGTAGTGTTTTATGTCAGCTTGGTGTGTAGTGTGTTACGTCAGCTTGGTGTGTAGTATGTTACGTCAGCTTGGTGTGTAGTATGTTACGTCAGCTTGGTGTGTAGTATGTTTTGTTAGCCTTTAACATTATACATCAATATGATCAGTATCAATATGGTCAATATGATCAGTATCTCACTGCCAGGCTATAATAAGCTGCGGCCCGCATCTATACGTAGATGCTTGTTAATGCTGTGTCAGTATGACCAACGTATCTACCAGCGTCACTTTGTACTCGTCTCGCTGTTTCTCTCTCATTTTCTCACTCTTTGTTTTTATTATTCCTTTTTTTTAAATTGTGTTGTATATATTTTTTCAAAAAATAACGTAGAAGTCTAAGAGTTTAGATTTATTTCAGAAACAACTGGTAATGAAAACAAAGATTATCTCAAATATTTCAAGAGACTGAATGGTTCCACCTCCACACTGTATTCTGGAGTGGATTTCTAGATTTAGGGGATGTTGTCTAGCGATGAATCGAAAATGTGTTGTCAAGTCAGTAACTAGTCGATCTCTGACGTCTTGGGTGAAAGTAAGGGAAAGTCGAAATATAAACTCCGAAACTTGGTAAAGGAAACACTTTGTTCAATTATGAATCGTACGACGGTCATCGTGGCTAATCCTGGTATGAAACGCCTATTTCTCAATACATGATTCATATGGTGAAATAATTGCAGCCAAAAACCCTTCAAAGTCGCCTTGACTACTTTCACTGAATCTGTAAAACAAAGACAATTTCGTCATTACAATTTCATTGATGAGATGAAATTCATTTTCACCTTAACGTAAACAATCAAAATTTCAGTTTCTGGGATTCAGTAACTCACAGAATCACTCATCAGATGCCACCGAATCAACTTTGAATGAATATTTAATAAATGATAACCACTTCTTAGATTTTTGGATCATACTTTTTTCAGGAGAATGAATGATGTGTTGTATCTGTCTATACAGATCGTAACAGACCTATAATCTAAGATTTCTTCATTCTCAAAATAGAACTAATGAATGTGATAATACAAAATAGATAATATATGTGTGGCTTTAGCAGGATGATGCTACTGACCAGACATTCAGTGAAACATATGCATTTGTTAAGGATATTTCTTGGTGTCATTTGCATCCTTACACAGTTTGGTGATACAAGTCCTCGCTTTCCCTTTATTTAAGCTAGTGAGATCGCTTAAACTGGAGGTATCTCAAGCGTCACGTGTACGCCAACAAAACCCACATTTTGCATGAAGAAAGGCACAAGAAATATAGATAAGATTCATACAAGAATCATTTATCTAATCCTTTGTCATATTCAATAACATGTGTGTGTGAATAATTTTCCACGAGAAACTAAGGAATATATATTTTTTTGCACAAAAGAAAAGCAATAGTCGGCAAGGAAATATGAGCTCTCGTGTTGGGTAACAGCAGATCAAAGGAATTGGTTCTCGGTGCAGATTGTTCCAAGTGGAAGGTATTGTTTGGCCGAAGGTGGAAAGGCTCATGCAAGACAAATTGGGAAAGAAAAATGATTGAGCATCCTCTGGGAATGATGAAGTGTAGTGGGAATGTAGGACGAACAGTTCTTGTAAAAATCATTGAAGGTATATTGACGATAACGAAACAATTCAACAGTTTCAAAATAACTGGTAACTATATCAAAATTAAATTATATTCACAACAAGAATTGAGAAAAGCACAATAAATCGAAAGATACATTGACTGCAAGATGACAGTTGGCCGTGACTGGTAAGCTTTAATTCCCTAGCAGACACCAACGTGAGGAAACTGTGACATAAAATAATACTCTTACAGGTCTTTCCAGAAAGTATAGTAGCCATAATTAGAGCGCGCTTAGTAGCTACGATAATTTTGTAAGGAAACTTTTTAATTGTTAATGTAATTAAGGTCATTAAGTAAAAATAATACCAAACATGAATATAAGAGCTACACTCTCTTTACAGCACAATCATTTTCTCTGTTAGACATCTACTATGTTAGACTACTACAAAAATGTCTACTATAGCAGACATCCGCTACAGAATTTGTCTATTATATTCCTTTATAATAGACATATAAAGCCCATCGCAATATGAAGAAGGTACATGTCAAACCCTTGGATATTGCTAAAACATTTTACTGGGCTTTCCATAAAGAACTGGCAATTTAGCTTAGATATCGAGATGATGGGAATCATCTGTACCTCACTGAAACCCAATTACTTAATAAAATCCTTAAAGTTGCTATGAACACTGTGGACACGCCACAGAGCGGAGTGTTCCCAGGGAAGTGTGACGGAGCCCTGCTCTCCAACACTTTGATGACATCTCTCTCACCGAGGCTCCAAATATACAATATTGCCATAAGACTAAATAAGAAAACATAATAGTATGTTCATAATATGTTTTTAAGTTCTAAGATAAAGTGCAAAGTAGGGTCATAACTAATGATAACCAGACATAATCCACCTATTCAAATGATGTACAAAAACCCTAAAACACAAAAGGTGTGGCTGGTGTGTATTTACATGGGAACTCAAACCACAACCACACATTTAGCGTGTCTGCAGCTCTCACTCAACACAGCGACCAAGAGGCGCAACGTGACACAACCAGCCAAATGTCCCCTTTCCACGAACACAACAATTTTGATGCTTCATTCAAAATAAGCTAAATTTTGGAACATGTTTTGGGAACAGATTACCAACTTTGAATCGTTGCAGCAATTCAAACATCTCGAAAATTAGTGGCCTTTATCACAAAATGGTACTAAAAAAAACTCAAACATATCAACACTGTTTTTACCCAAGTGCTCATCTGAACACCCTCCCCCCCCCCCCCCCCGCTCCATACTCGGCCGGCGGGGCAGCTGAAGAAATAATTACCAAAAAGGGCGCTGAAGAAGTTCTCTCAAAGCTTGCCACGATTAAAATTAACTTACGTAAAAAACACTTCAAATTTAATTAACTTTCCTTTTCAGTTATATCTAATTACGCCAGAGAACGTTCTCGCCCGAGAGACTTTACGTCCACCCGGCTCGCTGCTGTGATTTTGAATTGCAAAATTAGCCAATTTGCGTCAATAGTTTACATGTGGGCAATTTAGCCTTGTGGCCGTGAAATAACTGTTACAGAAGTTATGTTATTTACACAGCAGTCAGCTGACGCGGTGAAAGAGCAGCAACAGCACCGGGAACAATGTAAGCGGAATAACTGGCGCAGTCGGGAGAGAAACAGCAACAGCACCAACACAAGACTAAGCAACAGCAACTGAAGATGCACAAGCAACAACAACGGCAGCAGCAACAGAAGCAGCAGCAGTAAAAGCAACAGCAACACCTGAAGATGCACAAACAATAACAGCAGCGGCAGCAGCAACTGAAGCAGCAGCATCAGCAATAAAATGAGGCCGGCAAAATATTATTTATAATATATATATATATATATATATATATATATATATATATATATATATATAATATACCGCCAAGAACAGCACCAGTACTAACGAGAATATGTCTGGCTCCTGCCAAGGCATCATTGTCGACAGGTTTAGTACTAGCAGCAGCACGAAATACAACGGTTAGAAGAAGCAAGAAATAGATGCATCAAGAACAGCAATGCAATAGAAGTAACAAGACCTGCAAAGCTGCTGACCGCTATAATTATAGCTGTGACAATATGAGCTAAAAACCTGCTGAAGATATCAGTTCAATCACCGGTGTAGAAATATAACAGCAGCAGAAGCGACATCGTCTTCACTAACCAAAGCTGCAGCTGAGGAAGCAACTGAAGGAAAGTCAATAATATTTAGAAACTCCTGCAACAGCAGCAGCTTCTAAATATTATTGTAGCAGCAACACCACCAAAAACAAAAACAGTAACAGCTTTAAAAATAGCAGCAGCAGCTTTAAAAGTAGCAGCAGCAGCAGCTGAAACAAAAGCAGCAGCAACAGGAGACTGAGTAGCAGTAACCCCAAAGAGAATCGGTAGCAACAGTAGTCCTCAATACAAGTGCACCAGCTGCCGTCGCACAAAATAAATGTATATATACAGCTGTAGCAACAGCACGTCGCTTGACCATTATTTCTAGTAGGTTGTGCCAGGGCCGGAAATGGCCCGTTAAAATCGCTTTCTGACGATGGAACTCTGAAAGTTTGTTTGGCCAACATTCTCCAACAATTCAATAAAAAAGAACGGATCGGTTTGATATGTCGACGTTTTCGAAGTTTTAGAATAAATTAGATGAATCTGTGTTGCTTTTACATTACACAAATGTATGTATGTGTGTATATATGTATGTATACATTATCCAAAAGTAGCTTTGATTTGATGTAGAATTGGTGATACTCTTAAATAATGTGCTCACTGGGGAGTGGGTTCAAAATTAAGTTCAAAATTAAGTCCAATGAGTTCGCCAATTCTACTAAGTTACGCAAACTCCAAAATTTATTTTCAGAGTAAAATCCAACTGAAGTTGAAGAACAAACACATACCCAATCTTTCACAGAAAGTTTTCATGCTAGGCAAGAACAGATTCAGAGACTGACTGACTTTGCTTACCTGGAGAATATTGGCAAATAAGTCTTTCTGAGAATGAGCTCAATTAGAGAAGGATACGTAGCTGATCTCGTCGTCTTGTTGAAGAGTCCTTCCCTGGAGGGAAGCACAATGCCAATCACCCACTTGCGGCAAGCTGCTTGCAGGAATCCATGAATAACCAGGATACGTCTACACGCTAATCTAACATGACACATGAGGTTTCATTTTAGATTTTTCAGTACTCAACTAGTACTTACTCCATGAGGGGTTCGAAGCCACGCACATAAACACACAAAAGTCCCCTGATCGGAAAACACTTTACCAAGTGAATGTTCAACAGTGATCGACTTCCATGTTTTAACAGTCCAACTCCTTAATTACGAACCTCTACTCCTGCCAATGCAGCCGTCCTCAACAACAAAAACCAAATGCCCATTAATCGAATGGCCAATCCCCCTGTTCATGAATTAAAACGGTTTACACATGACTCACAACTAATGACGTTCGAATGTTTCTTGAATTGCTTCGCTGACGACCTGTGCTTGAATCGCAGCTCTATAAATGCTTAACCCACGTACTGCAAATATATATAATTGCAAACAAATTCTAAACACCTAGTCTAATCTAACCTACGGCTAACTATACATAGAACTTTAATGAATAACTATATTAATTTATGTATGAGAACAAACCTATTTTTAATACACAGTATGTTACACTTTATAAACAGATTTGTTATATATTTAGGAATGTACCATTAAGAGTGAACTGCAGCTGATGGTGTGAAGTTAATCATTCAATGATATCGTCCCTCTAGAGTACTTTGGCCCTGCAGAAGCCAATGACTTGATTGTTTAACAAGTCCCTTAATGATTCTATTACTATTAATGATTTGATTCTTAATGAAAATATTCTTTTACTGTCATATTGCCATAATTCCCAGCTCTTGACCATACTCTTCAATCTCTTTTTTTTTTTTTTTTGGTGCAATTTCTTTGGATAGGAAGGTGAGCTAAGGTATCATTACTGCTTGAAATGCTGATCGGACAGGGATTACTTCACATCTGAATGTTCTCTAGTTCCATTCCCTTAAAGCACTAGACGTTTGAGCACGTTTCCTTACACTTTATGCATCTGCAGGCGATGAGTCACAATAACGTGGCTGAAGAATGTTGACCAGACCACTCACTAGAAGGTGAAGGGACGACGTCGTTTCGGTCCGTCATGGACCCTTCTCACGTCGATTTGAGAATTATCCAGGACGGACCGAAAAGTCGTCGTCCCTTCACCTTCTAGTTTATGTTATCTGTTTACCTAGCAGCAAGTACGTAACTAGGAGTCTGACAACTGTTGTGAACTGCATCCTGGCGTATTATTCGGTTCATTAGTTGTCGTAGGGGGAATTTGTTCAGCATTCAGGTCTCTGTTTCAGACGATGAGAAACTAAATGTGCCCAAAGAAAGGCAGAATGTTATCTGAAGACTTTAACAGACATTTAATTGAATGATTTCTGACCGATTATCATCTCAGATAAAGCTGTCATTATTGGGTAGTGATGATAGTTTAAAATTAAGTAAACTCTTTTTGTTTTCCTCTTATTATCAATCCTCGTATATACCCAAGGATGAAGATGGTCATTAAAATGTCAAACAATTGCTCTGAGTCAAGGCAATTTTGCCGAAAACAAACGTAGCCCGGCAGCATCAAATGCTTCTCAGCTTGGGTAGTAGAATGAACAAAGGGTTGGGCACGTATTGTTGAATTCCCATTCTGCATGCGACTACGTTGCGAATTGAATTCAACAGCACTCCTGTGTGTGGTAAAATGTTTATTTTATCGCGACGCGGTGGCTCTCAAATTTTCAATATGAATTATTGTATTCCACAGCAGAAAAGTGGTTCAATGCTTAGGTTAGAAGCGTGTCTTCTTGTGTTTAGTTTTATTAATAACATTCAGGGATACATGTCAACATTTTACTAGAGCAACATCTCCGGTTAGCCTTCTAGACCACGTTCAGATAATTATGAAGAATTAGGATATTTGCTGCATGGGGAAATTGTGTGAAACCTCGGTTAGGCTTCATGGAAGCCTCGGGATCCTCGTGAGGGCAATAGCACTCCAGGTTGCAATTCTTTCTAACCATGTCGTGGTACAGTTGACTATGAGCGCGTCTGGGAACACTCAGCGCATAGGTTCGAACCCTCATCAAGGCCTTTGTGGATTTATTCATTGATATATCACGTTATTGTGATTTCTGTGTGTATGCTGTTTTAGTAATTTTCTTAAATATAAATTAATACTATATTATATATATTAGCATAATGTGCATATTTAGGAGTAAGTTTAGGTGTTTAGGTTCCGTTGACAATTATTTGTATGTGGTATTGTATCAATCTGTGGGTCAATCATGTACAGAGTAGAGATTTAAACAGGTTTGTAAGCAATACACTCTTCGAGAAATGTTCGATGTCGTCAGTTGTGAATCATATTCTTTCATTTATGTCGGTAAACCACCCGTTCTTCATCGTCACATTGAGTGCAATCTATAAAATACCAGTATAACAACATTTTATTCAAATAAATCAATGGAAATTAAACTCGGACTTGTAAAATACGCTTATTACGATAAAGAAATCTCAGAAATTAGGTAGCTGTTACTTATTCTAATTTGTAAGATCTCGCTGGAGCCTCACGACGGTAACTGGTAGGAGACCACTCCTCATCAACGTCATACAATTCTGCAGTGCACAATAACGTGGCCTAATGAGGTGGAATTTCAGTACGCACTGTTAGAGCACATCACCACTGGGACCTGCAACACCGACCCGTCGCTTGACCTTGTGTCCCGAGACTGTTACCCCATCAGTAACTCCCTGCAACCATTGAGTGACAAGCGAGTGAAATGTTGACAAATTGCAATGTGGTGAAGGGCCATGTCATCGCTGATTTTCGTGTAGACAACAGAGTCGTCGTTTGTCCCTGCTTCCCTCGTTTCCGTTGGGAACGTTTGAAATCAATTGAGTTTTGTATCAATTATTCTAAAAAAAAGTCTCACAGCGGAAAACTGAAGCAGCAGATATCAATACCTCCAAAATATTCCTTTAATTACGTTGCTCCTTAATGCACTATAAATATCGTATATATAAAATAAATACCTGACCCTCGTTCTATTGCAACATGGGTAAATATTTTATGTAAATTATTTCGCATAAATTTAGTTTTCATACAGCAACACCAAGTCAACTGAAATTTCTATATATGCATGAAGCCTGCAATGTTACACGGGTGGAAAAGCAGGTGTGGAGTGAGGGGTCGGGTCCCTCCTGCTCACAACCTGACACTACTGCCACACTGCCTCAAATATTGCAACCTTTCACTTGGGAAATAAAGCGGAAAAATGACCGTCTTAAGATATTTGGTTTTTATACTGCTGAACTTCTCTCTCTCTCTCTGGTTCTAACCATATAATCATAATTATATTTTTATTCTTAGCAAACAGTACATAAGTTTGAAGTTAGGTAGCACAGTCAAAATTAGCCGTACCTCTTAAACACTAGTTTCTAGCAGACGTTGGAGTTACTAAAAGTAACTCTTTCACCTTTAAAAATTGAAGGAGTACTCCTTTAACTCTAAATTAGAGACAAATTGAATGATACTTAGTCTGTTATAACACATTGTGAACACTGGTAACATATATATACTAGTCCAGCTCAATCAGTCCTATTGCAAGGGGACCCGACTCAGGAAAACCTTTGCTTCCAGCTGTAGTTCTGATTTGTCTCTAAATTTGGTCATATATGAAACATGTTTTAAACCAAATCCTCTCTTTTTTTTCTATATACCAGTGCTACACAAATCTCTCATGTTATAATACCGTCTATACTGGCCACACACAGAGATCGTTGCAACCGGCCATTGATGACTCTCAACATATGTCAATTATTGCGGCCACACAAATGGGAAATCAGGAAACATGGAAAAACAGTACTGTCGTGTTGTCGTCCCTCTACCTACTATCTACTAGATTCATCCATCAAGTGATAGTGACAATTAGAGCTCCCGTACATTTCTTTTTCAGTCTATGAATAAAGAAAACCATACCTCCGGATTGTGGGATTTAAACATATTAAAAATATGACATAACAGAAGTAGGCATGACAAAGTTTTATGAGAATGTGATGCAACATTAACCAGTCACAGGGACTGGAGACTATGTCGTGAAGGTGCAGTTTCCTGTTGCAGAACTGCAAGGCTGTTACATACGAAGGAGTAAAATTAAGAAATCACACTTCGGCTTAAGAAGGCATTCTAAATACGATAAAAGGAAATTTAAAATTAATAAAAAAGATTCTGGTAAAGAATACACAACAGAAAGAAACGGGACAGGAAACAGCAGAAGAAGAAAAAGAGTCAGATGAACTGAGAAGAAAAATTGTTTCCTCAAGCAAGGTAACATATTTCCATTAGCAAGGAAAGCCTTAGAACAGAGTCAACACTCTCCTCACCACAAGGGAACAACATCAGCGAAGACTCCTCCCCAGCAGACTCTACTTGAGCAGCAGCTTTAAAATGCAGCAACCGATACTGAAAATACCTTTTCATACGAACGCATTAAAGCCTAAAAAAAGAGTACAAAGGTATTTGAAGCATTCATGGTAGAGAAAATGTGTCATAATGATGTAACATTTTACACAAGGTATCGAAGGTCATACATCTGATAAACCAAGTGTAAACAGCTCATGAACCCGCTGTAAATAGCAACACCTAATGTATTACTACAACACCTGCAACTTTTAAAGCGATCGCTGTATCGTCATTCGTACACAACAGAAATGTATTTGTTTTTGGTTTTTACGTAGAGAGAAAGTAAGCGCATGGAAGGAAGACAGAGCGAGCGACTGAACCTGGAATAATGCAGTCCGTCCTCTCGAGTTGTTACCTCCCAAAAATGATGTATTAAATTGCCCAAACCCAACCGAAAACCCACGAATAGAAAACGTGAGAGTCCATCAGCAGCTATGCTTTATAGTACATTATATTTTGCCCGTTGGGAGATATAAATGTCAAACTACGTGATATTCGAGAAGATAGGTTGAATGAAGAGAAGAAATAGTTGAGAGAAACTCATTCAAATGCTGAGTGGGTGAATGAAAGAATGAGACGCTGCTGAGAATTCATTTGTTATCTAGAAGCATTGGTGGAGTGAGGGGACGCGATGATAATCTGATGAATACGCAATAAGAACTCAGCATTCAGGAGAAAACCTCTTGCGGAGAATATATTTATCTCATACTCTAGAGAGAGAGAGGAGAGAGAGAGAGAGAGAGAGAGAGAGAGAGAGAGAGAGAGAGAGAGAGAGAGAGAGAGAGAGAGAAGAGAGAGAGAGAGAGAGAGCATTTCACCCAGACGAGTGAAATGCATTTGTGGCTGCCAGGCATATAACATTCACAACACGATTTTTCCTTTCTGTAACTTGTATTAATATATATTACAAAGAATATATAAAATCTAAAACGCCGATGGTATAGCAGAGATCAAGCGATCAAGCTGGTGTTACGCTAGGCATATTCCCAGAGACTGAGGAGTCAACATGGAGCTGTGTACGAGAATTTGGGTAAATGTTGAAGTGGGTGCCTGGCTCTTGGCCCCCCGCTCTCTCTCCTCCTCACAGTCAGAGTGATTCACACACTTCCACTTTTCTCCCAGCCCAAATATCACTGCACGTTGTTATGATACATCCAGTGTAGAAAATTATATTAACTGCAAATGACGGAAATAAACATATATACAAAATATATATTAGAATTGTAATACCAAAGTAATATAAATTGAAATATTATAAAGCCACGAGAGTTAATCGTTTTAAATTAGTAATGAAAACATTAATAGTAAAATAAAAGTGAATACAGTAAGCACTGAGGAGAGGAAAGAAAATTAGGGAAAAGAAGTACAGAAATAGGAAAATAAGTCATAAATAAAGAGGCAAGATGATAATGATGCAATAATAAACTTAGGAACACAAAGAGATTCAACAATACCACGTGTATGTACAACCAGGTGCGCTGAAGCATCTGAAGAAGCCTGAAGCTTGTTCATTAAAATATACTGAATAGGTCCTTTAGGGGAAGCAGGAGTATCGTGACAGAGAAGAGTTTCAAAGAGCCAGTGAAGACGTTCCGAATACTGTACAGATAACAAGACCTAATTCAGGGAATCTAAGAACATGTAGAGTGCCTAAGGAAAACC